>NC_044050.1:11792673-11795173 GCF_902167405.1 Gadus morhua
TTCTTCCCTTCCTTGTTTCACCTCCTCACCGCTACCTGTTGCCCTCATTCCTGCCGCTCAACAGAGCCCGACGGGGGGCAGGGGGGGAGAGGGGGGAGAGGGGGGAGAGGGGGGAGAGAGTTCAGTAGGGACAGAGATGAAAGCTGAGGCACATAGGGAGGATGAGAGAGATACAGAGAGCGAGAGAGAGACAGAGAGAGAGAGAGAGAGAGAGAGAGAGAGAGAGAGAGAGAGAGAGAGAGAGAGAGAGAGAGAGAGAGAGAGAGAGAGAGAGAGAGAGAGAGAGAGAGAGAGAGAGAGAGAGAGAGAGAGAGAGTTCTACCAACAGAGCAGGAGACAGGTGGAACCATAGGTTCTCTAGAGGGTCTTGGCTCTGCTGCGAGGCCCCAGAGGGCCCTTCAGACAGAGACAGTCCTGAACGTCGGGACAGGAGGACGGATTGTGCTGGTTGCAGACATGGTTATTCTGTTTCAGTTACTCACAGTTATTGGAATAAACAATCTTATCTTGTTATCTTACACCCTTATGTTGGAGCCCTTATATTTGAGCCCTTATATAAGCATATTTAGAAAAAGGACACAGACTTGCAACTGTCAAAGTATTATAAAAAAAATATCATGGTCAGCCATTTTAAAGGGGCAATCATTCAGCTTCAAGTCTAAAGAGTTTTTTCCCACTGAAGAAATCTCCAAAAGACCAGAATGCATTATTGACAGCGTGAAGAGCCTGAACTTGTTTAACCTCAGACTAGTAGTCGCCCATTTTGAATCATCAATCACTTTGTTTTATCCCTCTGGAAAAGAAAAGAGTAAAATCTCGACAAAGCGGTGTAGATTAAGTATTAAGTCAGCGAGTAGATCCCCCCCATCGTCCAGTCCTCGCACAACTGGGTGTATTCATCGGGGAGCCCGCTAATTTGGTTTTAGCTTCATCTGAAAGAAGCTTTACGTCTGCTGGCAAACATTCCTCAGCCTAATCAGTGCGTGTTCAAGGCCGTGGCAGACCTGCGTCCAGACAATCACTGCTGACGTTGACACTGTCCCCCTCGTGATAAAGACTTTACTGGCCGTGTGTGGATTAGAGGTCAAAGAGTTTCTATGTGTTATAACATTGATATGCTCTTACCTTACATAAATGCACTATGGTGTGTGTTGTTCCAACATTTATACCAGCTCCCTCCCGCTTAACACTGACGCACACACCCACACAGACACACACATACACACACACACTCTCACACACACACACACACACACACACACACACACACACACACACACACACACACACACACACACACACACACACACACACACACACACACACACACACACACACAAACACACACACACGCATACAGTTGTCCCCGAAGGTCCACCCTGTGTTACGATTCGACATAATTCTGTGTGTGTGTTTCTTCGAGTATAGAACTCCTATGCTAATCGTACATTGGCATTGTATTGTAGTGACTTCATATTATTAATCAGCATTAGATCTTTGGGTCACCATTCATCCCTCATTCACAGGGTGTGCATGCAGGTACACATACAGGACAGACACACACACACACACACACACACACACACACACACACACACACACACACACACACACACACACACACACACACACACACACACACACACACACACACACACACACACACACACACACACACACATACACACTAACACACACACAGCCTTTTTTACAGGGGCTAAAGTCCACAGGTTACACCATCAAGGAACAGGAAGTGTCACGAATATAATACCAGCCTCGCCAGTATCTTAACCTGCCCCCACTCACACACCATACACTCCACCCTGTTAGCACACACACACACACACACACTGCTCTGCAGGTCCTGCTGGTTGCTATACGTGGTTGTCGGTAGTGGGTGGATGGCTTTAATGGCGTGTCCTTTGGCCCTAGTTTGTCCTTTAGCCTTAGCAGTTCCCTATAGACATCAGCAGTGTTCAATATCCTTGGTAGTGTTATATACTTTATATATATATATACACACGGTATACTATAGTGTCTAAATTAAAATCCATTACAGGGTCCACCATCAGTCCTCTAGCTCTCAAACACTGTCAAGGGTAATGCCTTCCAATCTATAGACTTTACTACCACATTATGTCGTTGTTTTTATACCCCTTAGTTATAACTAAACCTTTGCACTTGGAGTTCAATTATTTCAGGAATAGCTGTTGCCAAGGGAATTGATGGCAGATGGCAATGACAAAGAAGGAACAAGTTGTCTTTAAAAATGCACAGTGAGTCAGTCAGTGTCATTACAACATTTTTAAGAAGAGTACATCAAAATAAAACCAGCACAAATGCATGTTTGTGGCAGTACAAGGAGCGCACCACACGTGTGCAAAGACTGCTCAGGGGTGTGCGTGTGTGTGTATAAGGCGACGTACAATATTATAAGATATACAAGATAAACTATAACGCACAGAAAGAGACACGTCGACTGACGTCTGTTTACAGAGAA
>NC_044050.1:11800173-11805173 GCF_902167405.1 Gadus morhua
CATATTAATACATTAACACATCAGCGAGTGCACCCACACACATACACATACACACAAGTACTCTTTCTCACACAAAAAACACACACACACACACACACACACACACGCACACACACACACACACACACACAACACACACACACACACACACACACACACACACACACACACACACACACACACACACACACACACACACACACACACACACATAGCTGCACGCATGCGTCCGAGCACAGGAAACCGAGGGGGAATGATGACAAAGTCAGATGTTTAATAACAAGCAGAAAGTCTGCTCTGTGGTGGATGGACGGTCTGCTGCGGCCGCTCTTCAACCTGCATCGGCACTTTAGTATCTGTCCTGTTGTTTCCTTGTTCAAAGGTTAGCCTCGGATCCTTTAGCTCCAATTCTCCAGCTTCAGCACATTCTCATGTCCTACTTATGATTAACACAGTGGTGACTCAGCACACTGAGGAGAGCACTCTTTTACTGCTACACACACACACACACACACACACACACACACACACACACACACACACACACACACACACACACACACACACACACACACACACAGTGGCAAGTGTGCCTGTACACACATACACACACGCGCACACACACCATACGCGCGCACGTATACACACAAGCACGTACACACGACCGCACACAAACACACACACACAGACACAAAAGCACAGACATGCACAAAAGTACTCACAAGAATACACACACACACACACAAGCATGCATGCACGAAGACACGCAAGCACGTACACACACACACACACACATAGCCACAAGCACACACTCACATACACAAACATCCACATAGACACACACACTGACATCTGACATTACATTCTTTCTTTTTTTCTAAGTTTCCCCTTTTCCCCAGAATATGGTGTCAGCTGACACGCTCGCCATGTGACTTGTCGCCAGCCAATGGCATTGCGGTGCAGGAGTGCTGGGACGCTATTCACACCGCCAAGGTCAAAGAGATGGAGGGAGAGGGGGAGGGGAGGAGGTGAAGGAGCAGCACACACACAGACAGGAAGACATACCGGCAGAGAGACCGGCAGGGAGAAGGAACATAGACAGATTGTGTTTGTGTGTCTGTGTGCTTGTGTATGCTCGTGTGTTTGTTGATGGATTTTGTGTGTGTATGTGTGTGTTTGTTTTCACGTGCATGTGTGTGTGTGTGTGTGCTTCTGTGTCTGTGTGAGTGTGTGCAATGCGTGCATGTGTGTGCGCATGTGTGTGTTATCGTGTGTATGTTTGTGTGATTTTGTTGAGAATCTAGAGTGTGTGTGTGCGTGTGTGTGTGTGCGACCACAAGCCAACTGCGTATTAAATGCACAACCAGCAACCGCTTTAACGTCACATCAGCATGACTGTCCTCTCCTGCGGTCCTCTTCCTCACACATTTTGCATCACGCAGCTCTACGGGGTACTTAAACCACTGGTCTCCAATCATCATGATTAGCTCAAAGGACTCTGTGCTAAACACAGTGGCGTTTATTATATTGCCACCAGATGGCGCTGTGATGCAAATGCATCAACAAACCACCATTTAAAGATGCTGTATGTACATGGATTTTACAGAGAGAGTTACGATTTAAACAAGCCCAACCCTCTTTGCTATGTTCCTTCGCCATTGAGAAGTCACACAATTACGCACCTTTGATTGACAGGCCAGATGGATTCTCAAAAAACCATTGAGGAAGAGAGGCCCTGATTGATCAGAAATGAGCAGGAGGCGGTCTGAAACCAAACAGTCGGCTGTGACATTTCCAAGAAATCTTTCAATCTGAAATTCCTTTGTTTGGAACCTGATCGACGGACATATTTGTGGTTACTAATGAGGTCAAACTGCACCTTCACTGTGAGTTGTTTGGACATGTCACTCACACTGCTGTTTATCTTACAGTCTGTTTGACTAATAGGGGCACATTAGCAATCATCTTGGCTCTATTTCAATTATGGTTAAATGGAAAATGGACTCAATGGATCAAGTTTGGAAAACCTTCCTTTTGAATTTCTGAAATGCGTGGGATAAACTATTCCATTTCATTACAGGGCGTGTCGCGTCTTACTGACAGGGCGGCGGTTGGTTTGGTAATCTCTCTCGTAATAACTAATAACCATTGACGACAACAATTGTTATAATCTGACACATACAACACCACACACAAACACACACTACTACTGTACAGCACTCTTGGTTCAGTCACTCATTTCCCGAAGACAATATCAACTATACTGTACTAACCTATACTGGACTGAGATTAACATAAATTGTTATTTATACAACGGGTGGCTTAAATCCAGCGATCTGATTGGTTCCGAACTGTTGTATAATGAGCGTAGACATAACTGCTATGACGCCCAATCATTTTTTGAAAGTTTGCATATCACTCCGCGCCTGGAAGTAGAAACAGTTACAAAGTAAAACATATGTTGGATGATGGAGAGGGTGTAAATGTTGTAACTCCGGGAGTGAACAAGGCGATGGAGAGACTAACGAAAGCTTAGGCACACGGCGAGTGAAGTGCTCCATAGGATAAATTGCCGGCGAACCGCTCTAGCCGAGCCTTCTCTCGGAGGGACGCTAAAGTGTGTTCCATAGCGACCGTCGAGCATTTTGAAGGCAGCCAGGAGGGACTACTTTTTTGTATTCTTTAATAAAATAAAACATAGAGTTTAAATGTAGTGTGTCTATGACCTTCGTTTTGCCATAATAGTAACCGTTGTATAAAAGCAATAGATCACTTCAGTCAGTGGTATGTGCTCATTATACCACTGTGAAGGGGGTCGTCGGGCCGAACAACGCCCCTTAACAGTGGTATAATGAGCACATACCACAGCCTGTCGTGATCTATTGCTTAAATATATATTTACTGTAATACTATAAACTATCCTATACCATATATACTGTATACATATAGATATATGTACCCTATTCTTTCATATATATATATATATATCGAACAATAGGGTCTACTAGATATATTTAAATACCCTTTATTTCTCTACAGTAGGTTGCTATATGTGGGAAGAGTCATGTCCACATGGGAAAGCGGATCAGAATAATTAGTGGTTACACCTGTGCAGGTGAACCACAGACAAAGACAGGTAAGGAGCTGGGAAGAACCAGAGTGTGAGAAAAGAACAGAACACATAATACAACAGCAAGGGTGTTTAGGTGTGTGTGTGTGTGCCTTCATAGATATATATATATGTGTGTCTGTTGTGTGTCTAATGTGTGCAGAAAATGTCTTTGTATACATGTGTGCGTGGGTGTTACGTGTTTGCAAAGATATACAGCATGTGATTGTGCGTCCCTGCGTGTGTGTCTGTGCGTCTGTCTGTCTGTCTTTCTGTCTGTCTGTGTATGTATGTATATGCGCTCACGTGTGTGTGTTTGTGTGAAAGGCAATTTGTGTGTGTACGTGTGTCTGTGCTTGTGTGTGTGTGTCTGTGTGTGTGTGTGTGTGTGTGGTTGTGTGCGCATGTGTCTGTGTCTGTGGCTACTCTGTGTCGGTTTTGTGAATGAGTTCGGTCCGTGGAACATTCCATTCCCTCTGGAACAGGGAGGTGTGGGGATGGGGGGCTAGGGGGGGGTCAACATTAGATACACTGTAGTAGTTTCTACTGGTCTGACCTTACAAAGACCTCCCCAGAACCCCCCCCCCCCCCCCCCCGGCGGCCATTTCTCCCAGCTCTTATCTGACTCGAAACATCCAGTATACACACACAGACATACAGGCACATACACAAAGACACACATACACACACATACACACGCACACGCACACAACCATAAACGCACACACATGCAAACATATACCCACACACACAGACACACACACACACACACATAAACGCTTTGCCTCTTAGTCGTACTGAAGAGACAACAAGCCCATTGTGCTGAATGAGAAGGTATGCAAAGAAGACCCTATTCCAATGCTGGCACAGGTAGTGCGTGTATGTGTGTGTGTGTGTGTGTGTGTGTGTGTGTGTGTGTGTGTGTGTGTGTGTGTGTGTGTGTGTGTGTGTGTGTGTGTGTGTGTGTGTGTGAGTGCAACTACGTGTGTTGGAGATAGGGAGCATAAAGGAGAGGAAGGAGGAGGAGGAGGAGGAGGACTTGAGATGAAATGAAGCATAATAACAGCATTAGTGTAGCAAGTCAGAGCAGCAGGAGCAGCAACAAGTGGCTTCAAGGTGGAAGAGGGGGAGGAGGGGGAGGAGAGGAGGATGATGAGGAGGGGGGTAAGAGAAGAATAAGGAGGGGGGGAAAGAGGGGGAAATGGAGGGGGAGTTGGAGGGGGAGATGGAGGGGGCGTTTGAGGGGCCAGAGGGGAGGAGAAGGGGGGCGAGTAGGTTCATGGGGTTAGCAGCATGAGAGGGTGGGGTGGGGGGGGGGGGTTACACAAGGGTCAGAGGTCGGGCAACAGAGGAGTAGAGGGAGGGGTTGTGGGGGGGTTCAAAGGACTCCAACTGTGGCCAAACATTAAGCCCAGCTTAGCCGGGGACCACAGGACATGTCACCACCAGGCTGGGTCCAGGAAGAGCCACAGAGGGCTGGTCCCGTGTCAACAGGGCCGGCCGCAGCTTGCCACACAGGCACCACACGGAAAGAGCTGCAGGTGTGGCTCGTTATAACCAGTCACCCATCGAATGACACCCTTCTCTACGCCGTCACTACACCGTCTCCATGTCTCTACACCGTCTCTACCCCCTCTTTACACCCGTCTCATAACACACTCAACATGTACACCATAAAGTACAACGTATGTATTCTCTTTCTGTTTACATGAGGATGCAGACAGCAAAACTTGTGTACATAATGGTATTTATTAAGGGTATCACCGATCCATTGATACAAAGGTGTCCTTTGTACCCGGGCCTCTGGGCACCTGTCCTCACCCCTTCTACCCAGGGGTTTGATCTACATCAATATTTCCAAGCATCATTTGCTTGGGAAAAGGCTGTTGAC
>NC_044050.1:11815173-11855173 GCF_902167405.1 Gadus morhua
TCCCAGAACAAAAACCACCCTAACATACTGTAACCGAGGAGGGTAAGTCTGCGATCGCCATCTCTGATATTTTGTAATCTGATTGGGCATCGCCCAGCTGCAATCTGATTGGCCAGCCACCATGTTAGACTACATGTGATGCCGCCAGCAAGGAAGCAAACCAACAAAGAAATCCTAAGATTCTGGGAAGTGTTTCGGTGCTTGTGCTCATATTACCGCCTTACCAATCCCCTCCACGGGGATTGTCTGCGTCTAAGAACCCCATCATGTCATCCAGCGACCTATGCTGACAGACATGTGCCTTGAAATGTCACCCACGAATATACACAATTTCATATTTAGTCCGAAGCGACTTACGATGCTTGTCATTAAGGAGCAGGTAAGGGTAAGGCATCATGAGTATAGGTAGACATCAGAGATCCATCCCAGCAGTGGGACTAAAAGAACATAGCCAGTAGACTATTCTGAACCAGATACGTATCTGTTTCGGGCCGCATATGAAAGCCTGTTCACTACACTCAGAATAAAAGAAACCCTTCATGCAGCCGTACAATACCAGATCCAGAGATGGCAGGGACAGCTCTGACGTCTGTTGTCATACTTAAGACTAGAGAATGTTCAAGAATTGGGCTCTGGACCGGTACGTTACCCATTGGAGCACACAGGGTCATCTCTCTCTCCCTGCTAACTAAGCCTCTACAGACGGGTCATAAGGACTCATTCTCACCCATTCTGAACTCTGAAACACGGATGCAACACACCTGCGACACACAAACACAGCTTGAGGTAGGCAACTCGCACTCACACACAGATACACAAACACACGCACACTCGCAGCCTTCTTCCCGGGTCTAACAGGAGTGAGCCGGCGGTCTTTTGTGCGGATGGAAGCGCTCAGGAAGGCGGTACAATAGAGGGAGAACTGAGATACCCCCAACACCTGATAACACCTCACAAAGCCTCTATTGACCAATTAGGGTCGGTGTGGAGCAGGAAGCGAGGGGAACAGACTATGTGTGTCACTGAGTCTCCTCTTACCGTTTATTGGGACCGCAGACTGAGGTTTTATATCAATTTGTTTTTTGTGTGTGTGTGCGCGCGAGAGTTTCTACATTTCTGTATGCCTGTGTGTGTGTGTGTGTGTGTGTGTGTGTGTGTGTGTGTGTGTGTGTGTGTGTGCGTGTGTGTGTGTGTGTGTGTGTGTGTGTATGTGTGTGTGTTTGTGGGTTTGCTCTAACTGTGTGTTTGTTCAGAGGTACAGATGGGTCTCATTCTGTATGGCCAGGCTCTGACCTTGCCCTAAAAACTATTATACTGCAACAGTACAAGTGTAGCAGACAGAGAGGGAGCAAGAGACACACAGTGAGAGAGAGAGAGAGATGGAGACAGAGACAGAGAAAGACAGACAGAGAGAGTGTAAGAGAGAGAAAGAGATGGAGACAGAGAGTCTGAGAGAGAGAAAGAGATGGAGAGACAGGGACTGAGAAAGAGAGACAGAGAGAGACAAGTGAATCACAACTGGTGATATTGAGTCAGTTTGATTCGGCAGTATAAATAAATATATACTGAGGACTGGCCACAGAAACACACACACACACACACACACACACACACACACACACACACACACACACACACACACACACACACACACACACACACACATATACAACAATTCTGAAACTTTGAGTGTGTGTCACTACAGCGTTTATAACAGAGTGAGGTGTACGAGGAGGAGGAAGGAGGGAGGTAGAGGAGGAGGAGGTGGATTGGAGTTTTACTGCTTGTTGCACTGTACAGCTTACGGTACAGCTTACAGTGCAGTTTACAGTACAGATTACAACCTTATTGAGAAAATTCCAGGTCGGCTTACGTCTGTCTCCAACTGTGTCTATTATTGAAAACACACACACACACGCACACGGGGACCGGACCCCTGTAGTGCGGGGACATGGATGACGCGTGTTGGACAGGATAATCAGCCAGCTGTATGCACCCCGTGGAGCTGCGAGGAACAGCCGACCCCACATGTATGAGGTCCTGGGTTCACACTGACACACACACACACACACACACACACACACACACACACTGCATCAGACCACATTCAACCTCCACCAACCCAAACCCCCGCACACACCAGCACACACTCATACATCATACACACACCAACACGTAGGTGACCTTGACCTGTAGGCATTAGCGTTAATCAAATGTAAGTAATTGATGGCCACAATTTTTGTTCTGTGTAAAATTACATATCTGCTTCTTTGTATGTGAGCCGGGATGGAATCCGCTCACCGTTCCGTGTCACTGTTATGCCCCAAAATATTGTCAACGTGATTACCAGATAGTGTTTATACCACGTCTTGACACTACACCTTCCTTTTTCCTGAATTCTGCCTTCCTCTGAGGATATATCGCCATCTGTGGGTTCAGCTGAGAAATGGACCAGTTAACCTATTTGTTTGTGACTACGGTAATCAAACTTCAACCTCATGACAACGTTACTTTTATTATTCTGATGAACGCCCGTCGAACTCTGGTTTGGTTGTTTATCTTCTGGTTTAATGAATTGTTACTTTGGATTTATTACCTGGTATATGTTTTTCTATAGTAAATACGACTTACCTGAACATTACTTCAAATGTAAAGGCTCCTCTTTATTTAATACAGAGCAGGAGTTATAAATCGGTCGGTCTTCTGTCTGGCAGCTGCCACGACGCGCCTCGCCAACTAAAATCGTGTGACCTGTAATATTTTTGTGTATACACGTTTTTAATCTTCTAAACTTCTATTCCATTTCAATCCTGCCATTATTTTCTATGACTTATTATTTTGCGGAATTACATTTAAAGATTTCACAGATCAATTCGTTTTGATTGGGTTGGACATGCAGTTACATAATGTACCCACAAGTCGGCGGTCAAGCACACAAGACATGTTTGAAGCGCTACTGTTGCATTTGGATTCCAAGACTAAGTTTAATATAGGCTGGTGGTCCTACCAGACCATCGTACTTCCTTTCATTTGAACAGAGGGTGAAATGAAAATTGAGCGGAAGTTTGGTGCAGCATGGTGCAGCAAAAAACGTTCCAAATGGCAAAAAAGACACTTGGACATATCTTGGTCATTTTATCAAATAGTTCACATAATTATAGCACAAATTATAGCACAAACTTGTTCATATTAATAATGATAACAATCTAACAGACAGAAGGAAATTCCAGTTAGGCAGTGCAATGACTTCAAGTATTTGGTTTGGTGGTCTGTATTTAAGTGGTTTGCGATATACGTTTCAGTGGTAACAGCATTATTGGTTTGATATTCACGTTTAAGACAACAGTGGGCTACGAGAAGGGAAGTCTGAGCTATTGGTTAAAAAAAGAAAGCAAATAGTTCAACACTGAAATCAGTCACTCATGATGTGACCTTCCCAGACCAGCCTATATGTAACAGATAAATATGCAGCAGTTATGGAAACATGTTGCGCTAGAGTGTAGTAGCAAAGTGTGGACAACAAACGTTCCAGAAAACGAGGCCAAGTCAGCATGATCTCATTAGAAGTATGCAACACTACATTCCCACCCCTTACTTAGACATTATGAAGACAAGCCAAAATTGGTGAGAAGCTGGTAATTGCAATCGCAGTTTGTGATTGGCTTATTTCAGGTAATTTCACTGTGACAGGTTGTGTCTCTACAGTGTGATGTCATTATTGTTGTTGTTATTTAGGGAGCCGTTCAAAAGGACTTATTCCTGTCCCTCAAGAAAGGCAGTTTTTTTTAGCAGCCATTAGGTCACTTGCTACCACACACAGTACACCTCGGTGTGTGTGTGTGTGTGTGTGTGCGTTTCATTTAATGTGTTCAGGTGTTTCAGTGGAGTAAAGGAGTGGAACCTGGCGATCCTCAAGGTCTTTGCTACAGAACAAAGCATGCACACGCCACACGCCTTCTGTCGTTTCTCCACTCATGCTCCTACTCTCAAGCCAACGCCTCCTAGAGTCTCTGCTTCTCCTCACACTCCTCCCCCCCTCATTGGAGGATCAGCCTCTGAGCCAGGGTCTGCAGGACCTCCCTGTTCTCGTACAGGTACATCTGGGTCTCCCACAGCATGTCCACCAGAGCCGCATCGCTCACCTCGTCCAGAAGCACCTCCTGGGAGAGCTGGGGGCTCAGGCTGGTGTGTGTGTGTGTGTGTGTGTGGGGTGGGGGGGAGAGAGAGAGAGAGGGGGTACGGTTAGTATTAGTACAACCCTAGGTAATGCTAATCACGCTGATCCAATCAGCGTCTACACACACAGCAGCATGGAAAGAACACACTTGATATGTGATATCTACTGTTCCTATTCACACTACCATTACCACTATCATCACTACTTCTAACTACGACCCTCAGCCCAAACTTGCAAGTCCCTTTGGATAAAAGCGTCTGCTCAATGACGACATGAAAATGGAAGGAGGCATGGTTAGCGCTAGCTTCTGTGCATGCAGCCCTTTAGCAGCTAATGCTAACTATGCTTCAGAACGACCCATGAAGGCAGGATTAACAGGGGTGGGACCGACCGGTTGTAGATAGTGTCGGTCATCTCACACCAGGCCGTGGCTCTGTCCACCGCACAGCCGTCCGAGTCTGTACACTAGAGAGACACAGACAGAGGCACACACAGAGAGAGACCGATATAGAGACATGGACAGAGACAGAGACCGAGGGACAGGGACCGATACACAGAAAAGGAGACAGAGAAAGAAAGAGAGACAGGCAGAGACAGAGATTATGCTGAATGTTATTACGGCCGTACATGTGGATTCAACACATGTTTGTAGCCACTTGACTATGAGGACTAGATTGGCCTCTGGGATTAGATTGGACTCTGGGATCAGATTGGACTCTGGGATCAGATTGGACTCTGGGATCAGATTGGCCCTTGGGATTAGATTGGCCCTTGGGATTAGATTGGCCTCTGGGATTAGATTGGCCCTTGGGATTAGATTGGCCCTTGGGATTAGATTGGCCTCTAGGACCTCAGGGTCTCCAGACTCCTGATGTCCCACTCACACAGTCCACCAGCATCTTGCCCAGCTCCTTAGCGCCAACTATGCTCTTGGCCAGCTCCAGGGGGTTGGAGGGCCGGAACACATCCACCGAGTTCACCACCACCTGGGGGGGCTTCCCTGGAACACACACACACACACACACATACACAAGTTGTATTCGATTTTCCCAAAACTAATTATATAAACCCTAAACAGTCTCAACAGTCTCTACAATGTTGCATATGGACATTAGATAAGACAGGGTGGTGGATCACAGAACAATAGTATTTGTATGGGTGCTGAATATCATTACGAGTCTCTCACCGGTGCCCAGGGAGACCACTATGCCCAGCCTCTGGACCTCCTGGCCACGGCCCTGAGACCAGACAAGAAGAACACTTTTCATAAGGTGCAACTGTGGGGGGAATTTTCACCGTCAATCGTTTCTGTGTTAATCTGTTTAGAATAAAGAGTAATCCAAATTTGTAACAATTAGGCTAATTCAGTTAACTAATAAAAGATACAATAACACACAACAAACATAGAATAAACAAACAATGAACAAACAATAATCCGAGGCCTCAGATGGGAGTTCGCCCTGCGTCTCTCTAAGAGCTCTGCAAGGAGAAATCCAATGCATGGGCAAAAGCAAGGACTTCTTATGCAGTGTTGTCAGGATGCTGAGAAAAGCTCTGCCCCCAATAAAACTATAGTATTAGTTAACCAGATGGTAAACTAGCGATGACCCTCCTCAGGATGTCATAAAAAGGGGGGACGTAGCCGTGCCTAATCAGTTGGAGCCCTGGCTTCTCGACCTTCCAGAGGGGGAAAGGAAAACAGGCACATACCAACAAAGGGCAGCTAGAGAAACAGAATCTCAAAAATTTAATTTTCCCATTACACAACCCAATTACTTAGGTACATAATGTTGACTCAATATCCCTATGGTTGGGATGGTCAACGTCGATAGTGACAGAACACCAGAAACTGCTGTGTGTGTGTGTGTGTGTGTGTGTGTGTGTGTGTGTGTGTGTGTGTGTGTGTGTGTGTGTGTGTGTGTGTGTGTGTGTGTGTGTGTGTGTGTGTGTGTGTGTGTGTGTGTGTGTGTGTGTGTGTGAGAGAGTGAGAGAGAGAGAGAGAGTGAGTGAGTGAGTGATGCACAACCTCTGCCTTCAGAGCCTTGTTGTACTGGTGGATCTCCGTCATGGCGTCTAGCGTTGGGTTATTGGACAGCAGCCCTCCGTCCAGGAAACGACCCATTGGTCGGAAATAGGTGGGGGCGGCACCACTGGAGCGGGCTGCCCTCCAGACCAGCTGCTCTGATTGGATGAAAATATATCAATATGTTAAAACATATATTATCACTTCTACATAAACACAAGTGGATTATGGTTCCACCCAGACTGTTACAAATGTGGAAACTGCCCTTTGTAATGTCACTACAGTGAATATTCAGAAATGGCTTTTAATAGCTAATGAACATCGTACCTGATGGTCAAATGGTGGCCCTTTCTACCCGTTACATGTTATGTGATCCTGTTAATTTTCACCCATAATCCGTTGTCCATACACACACACACACACACACACACACACACACACACACACACACACACACACACACACACACACACACACACACACACACACACACACACCTTCGTCGGTCACCTTCCTACGCTTCCTTGCGGGCTCCTGAGTGTATCCTACAATCAACACATCCTCATCCTCCCATCCTGCAACAGTAACAGGGTCCCCACTCAGAAGGAAACCACATGATTTGGGACATCACAACACAGACATATGGAAAAGCTCATTTCACACACGCACCAGCAAACCAGGAGGAGATGAAGTAAATCAAATTAAGATAAGATGGTGGGACTTTCCAGTTGCTGTAACTGTAATGTTTAAAGCAGCCACTAGAGGTACTCCTGTTTGAGGTGAACAACGACTAGCAGAAACATTGAGGATCTAGGGCACTGGCCTCGGGAGGGGGTGAGGGTGTTCTATGAGGATTAAAGAGGACCAACACATCCCCCCCTTTCTGGGCAGTGTGAAGTGGTCTCTTGTTCTCAGTGGGTATGAAAGCAGGGAAGGTATTTGGCACTTCCCTCCAAGAACTGTAGTTAGTAGAAATAGCAATTAGCATTTAGCTTATTTGCTTTGAAGTGAGATGTAGCAGGTACACTGTCTCTGTGGTAGTAAAGAGGTTATGTTAGATTGTTGAGACGACAGCTCTCATGCACTCTCGCAAACCCTCACTCTTATGCAATCTCAAACTCTCACTATTGTGCACCCTTGTGCACTCTCAAGCGCTCTTGTGCACTCTCACTCATGCCCTCTCATGCAATCTCATGCACTCTCGCAAACTCGCAGTCTTGTGCACTCTCTCAACTCTCACTGTCATGCACTCTCGCAAACTCAATCTCGTGCACTCTCGCAAACTCTCACACTCATGCACTTTCATGCACTCTCATGCACTCACACTCTTGTGCACTCCCTCCCTCCCTCCCTGCTACCTTGTGGGATGGTGAGCGGCTGGAAGGTGGCGGTGGAGGCGTAGGGCGGCGCCCTGGCCAGGGAGGGGGGGTCGTAGTTCCTGAAGATGTGCAGCTCCCCGGGGTGCCGGTCCGCTAGCACGCTAGTCACCATCACCCTGGAATTTGTGGATCGAATTTGTGGAAAGTTACGTAACTTTGTATACGGGCTCAGCAGTGAAACATTGACCGTGTGCGCCACATGCTCACTATCGGCCCTTTCAAGGTCCGATGCGTACAAGGACTTTGGTCCCCGTGTCTATGTGTTGCGGGTAGCTGAAGACCTTCAGTGTGTCTGAATGAGTGAGGTCTTAATCAATTCTGGTGTTACCTTGGGTAGCGGACTTCGGCCATCTTGGTGTTCTCGCCGAACTCCTTCTTCAGGAAGTCCTCCAGCGGCGCCGACTCGTACGGCCGGGAGCCCTTGAACACCTGCTCCTTCATCCTGAAGTACAGGCAGCGCAGGTACTCCATGGACTTACCTGAGGGAGGGAGCAGACCCGGGTCCTGAGCCAAAACCACACCGGGGCGGAACAATCCACGCACCACCAAACACCCCTTTGCAGAAACACACACACAAATCCCTCTCACTCTCACACAGACCCAAACCTGAAACTGTCTCACACACGTACGCACACCTAGCTCAGAGAAACACCTCTCACACTCCCACGGATATACACACACCCACACACAATCAAACCTCTGACACACACACACAGACACTCCTCACCATGGATGATGGCCAGGGCCAGGATGCCCCCCGTGCTGGTCCCGGACACCCAGTCGAAGAGCTCCCTGGTGGGTCGGCCCGCCTCCCTCTCCAGGGCGATCAGCAGCTGGATCAGAACCAGACCTTTGATCCCCCCGCCATCTAGACACAGCAACCGGTCCGCCCTGAGAGAGAGAGAGAGAGAGAGAGAGAGAGAGAGAGAGAGAGAGAGAGAGAGAGAGAGAGAGAGAGAGAGAGAGAGAGAGAGAGAGAGAGAGAGAGAGAGAGAGAGAGAGAGAGAGAGAGAGAGAGAGAGAGGCAGAGAGAGAGAGAGGCAGAGAGAGAGGCAGAGACAGACAGAGACAGAGACAGAGAGAGAGAGAGAGAGAGATAGTATACGGAGCAAATGGACCTCATGACAGTGAAATAATGGAATCCAAGTAAACCAGTAGACTGTCAGTAGAAGGGCGGACATGTGACCTACTTCTTCCTCTGGGGTTTACCGCCGTCCACCGCCGACGACCCCCGACTCATCGCTCCGACTGAGGCCGCCACGTGCATTAGGTCATCAAAGCCTGTGCACGCACACACACACACACACACACACACAACACAAATTGACTAATGACCCAATAGCTTCCAGTTCATTCAGACCCATGTCAATAGGGAGCAGGTAAAGCTTAGGGTCTCTGGATCAAGGTTGCCTACACGTATGCTGTGGACTCCCCACAAACACATAAAATATACATTATGATAAACTTCCTTGACAGGGCCAAAGACAACTGGTTGACAAACAATGTTTTTCCTGGAACCGATTTGAAATAGTGGTGGGGGGGTACGTATATCCCAGACATGTACGACCACTGCCGGGTGGTATGACCGCTTGTCCGGTGAAAAGGTATGGATTCTCCCTGCGGTAAGGATCTCAGCAGAACTGTTTAACCGGTACGGTAGTAAATTGATTTCTCTATCAATTTACTCCTGAGGAAAGAGAGGCTCCTAGCACGGATCTGTGCAGAGTGAAACATAAACGGTGCGCACCGAGTTTACATCAAGCCGATCGATGTCAACGGAGCTCCGAGGACGGGATTGAATGGACTGAACTAGGGAAGGAGTAAAACACCAGGGAAGAAGAAGAAGACGGCGAGGAAAAAATTATACCACACAAGGGTTTTGTGTCAGTACTTTGATAGGAGGTTTAGCTTCAAAGGCAATGGCACAAGGGCAAAATTGAGTGCATCGTGTTCCCCTGCCTTCTAGCGCCTTCCAGTGTTTAATCTGGATTTCTTTAGTTCATACCCTGGTATATTCGTTTGGCCACAACGCCCACTGGGTGGGACAACACTGACCTGTACCAATTTGTTTTTCTTTTGTAAACAATGCAACTCCAAAATAGACGTGAAAAAAAAGCTTGGAAAAAAACCGCACAGCTATCCGTCTTTGTTGTTTTACTTTTATCACAGACATCGGAATACGACCATGTTCCATCCTGCCCTCTGAAGCACCAAACGACCACTGATGCTGCAGACCTTCAAGGGGAAATTCCTGTTTCCTTTTCCAGGGGGCGGCTGGAACGAGGCCGGATGTTCGGTGTTAACCCCGAAGACATGAATAGAAAGGCATAGCTTCTATTGATGTATTTTTAGATGACAGACGAGTGAGGCAATGTTATGTCTTTCAAGGCTATTCTTGTGGGGACACGTTGACAACCGAGGAGGAGCTAATTCAAGACTTAGATTCACTCAGATGGCGCTTTGGGGGGGGGGGGAGAGAGCAGTGGGGTGCCTTTCCTAATGGAAAGTAAACCCCACTAACAACCACTAACATCTGACTTGGTTACAACCCGCATTCATTCCCAGGATAAATTACTATTAGTGTTCAAGGTTATCTATTAGCTCCAGCTCCGATCGGAAGCTAAGACCGTAAACGTAAGTAACCAAATTTTTTCACTCTCCAGATGCCCCTGCGTTTAACAGCTTTTTACCCTGACTACACAACAACGCTAGACTGACCTTTTCAAATGTATCCACGAGGAAGAGCGTCTTAAACCTAACTTGACGAAAACACAATTTAAATTAGCTGACATCGCCAAACCAATTAGAAAATACCTATTCGGCATTTCAATGGGCCGATAACAACGGGCGCAGAACAAAATGCCTCTGGATCCATATAGACCTAAAACCGATCACAACGACGAAACGTGGGGCTGGTCAGCGGCAGCCATCTTGGTTGTTTATGAAAATGCCTCAACGACGTTCCCATGGGGGTGCTCCTCCCTTACAATCATTGTATTAAACACGCCCCCTATTACATAAACGGTTGTGATTGTCCCGACCCTGAGCAGAACTGCTGGAAATCTGAGAAGTAAGACATGAGCTTGCAGATTCGTCTGGTTCCCGTGCTACATTTCACCATGGACGGAGGGCCCAACTATAGGATGAGGCGTGGACATGGCCCCTGGTGGTGGAGGCTGGGTGGAGGACAGTGTTTACCTATGGCTGGAGCAGAGGGCGTAGCTGCGGGGGGGCTGGTAGGCGTGGGGGGGTGGCAGCGTTGGACCCCCACGCTACAGAGCATGTCCAGCAGGATCTTTCTATTAGGACCTGGCATGCATACACACGCAAATGGGTTAGACATGCACACGCACACACACACACATGCAGAGAGTAGGAGCGGGAGAGAGGGGGGGAGAGAGAGAGGGGGGGGGGGGGGGAAGAGAGAGAGAGAGAGAGAGAGAGAGAGAGAGAGAGAGAGAGAGAGAGAGAGAGAGAGAGAGAGAGAGAGAGAGAGAGAGAGAGAGAGAGAGAGAGAGAGAGAGAGAGAAAGAGAAAGAGAGAGAGAGAGAGAGAGAGAGAGAGAGAGAGAGAGAGAGAGAAATGGATTTAGAAGATGGCAAGTAAGTGACTATCGTGCATCAACAAAAAACAATGAACACATTCTCTTCCTCCCTCCTCCTCATTACCCAGACTAATGATAGAGTAAGTGCGTTGTTGCTCCAAACACAGATGTTCCCTTTATGTCTTAAAGTTGCAGTACGTAACATTTCAACTAGCTCGTAGCTTAAAATAACCTGGAAATATCTGTCGACAGCGCTTCTGCTTAAATTGTGATTTCAATAGGTTATTGATAAAATCACATCCTATAACAGATGCATTCTACAAATAAAAAAATACTGGGCAACCTGTAAGATTCCCTTTGTTTACAAGAATCAACGCTCCAAAGAGCCCAGCCCAGCTACGCGTCACACAGAAGTGTTTGACTTTACCATGGCATGAATATATAATCCGTTAAAACTCAAATATCATTGTAACTGAAGACTATATCTCACAGTTGAAGTGGGAGGTTGTTATGGCAACCGTTGTCCCCCATTTAAAAAACAACCAAATACGTAGTGAGGATATACCTTGGGTTGGGATGAGGTCATCACTACATATTTAATGTGGGGATCAACTGTCCCCAGCCATCTACAGTTGAATGAGCTCATGACGTGCTCCGAAGAAATATAGCTGCTATCTAGTTAGCCTCCAATTCAACAGGAAAACACCTGAAACCAGGACATGTTGTTCTCTAGAAGAAATATGTTCCAGCTAACCTCACTAAGTCCATTTTAACAAAAATCTATAATAGCCATGAAATTTTATGATAGAATTAGTAAAATTAGTAAAGACAAAAAAATCGCATGAAACCCTTTTGAATGTTACTTATTGCCTTAGCATAGAGTACCATCCATGTGTTGCGTCATGTTATGCTATGTATTATGTATATGCACACATGCTTGTGAGTGACACCGGATATTAGCGTGTTATAAACATCTCCAACAGCAAAGGCAAGGGGCGATTCTGTCTTCCCTTTTTAATGGCTGTGATACTGTTTTTGTGAAGTCACGAGTGGACACACACACACACACACGGACACACACACACACACGCACCTTTGCTAGTGCGAGCGGCGATGAGCCCAGGAGTCTCCCCAAGGTCGTTGTGGATCTCCACGTCCGCCCCGAACACGATCAGAGCCTTGATCAGGTCCATTTGGTCCATCTGGGCCCAAAAAACACACACAGGAGAAGACTCAAACATGGCAGCTCTGATTTTAAAGCTGTACACTTATCCTCATGTACAGAATGTTCACAGAAATGGAGATCACCAGAAATCTAAATAATTCAGGATAATTCAGAGATCCCCATAAACAACTGAAATATTCCCCCATGACCATCCAGTATCATTTAAAATGACGACAAACCATCAGCACCAGAAATCCTAAAAACTCAATGGTTAGAGCATGGCATTATCACTGCCAGGGTATGGGGTTTAAATCTCTATTGGGCCTGACTCACGCTAGGAAATGTATGCACTGATGGATTTGTACGACCCACTATTGGCGCCTATGTTATAACGTCTTTAAGCAAACATTGTGACACTGCACATGCGCACCACATTAATTGAGTACAGGCACCCACACACACACACACACACACACACACACACACACACACACACACACACACACACACACACACACACACACACACACACACACACCTTCATGGCGAGGTGCAGCGCTGTGTTCCCGCCCTGCCCCCTGAGGTTGGCGTCGGCCCCGTGGGTCATCAGCACCATGGCCGCCTCAAAGCGCCCCCTCTTGGTCACAATGTGCAGTGCACTCTCCCCCGTCTTACTGAGGTAGTTCACCGCACAACCCCGCTCCAGCAGCATCCTGCACATCTGAGGGGAGGGAGGGGGGTGGGAGGGATTGGTTAAGATGTGAGAAGAGCACATGAGGGAGACACACATATAATGTATTGATTTCATTTAAATGTCATAAATAAAAACCCAAGAGGCTCTCTTCACATGTATTTAAAGGGATACTTCACCGATACAGAACCGGCGTTCTATCATTATAAAATAGCTATTATAAAATAAAAATAAAGATTTTCTTCCCTCAGGCTAACCCAGTCTTCTCTTGGCCCAGCTGTCCTCCTTACATTTCTACTGACATGACGTCAAATGACGCGTTTGACGTCATGTCAGTAGAAATTTGCATCGTCTCGCTCGCAATCGCAAAACCCGCGACCGACCCGCCCTGTTCAGGCTGTTCAGGCGTACACACGTTAAGTGTGTGTACGTGCGTGCCGGATAAGTGTGCGTGCGTGTTTAAGTGTGTGTGCGCGTGTGTTTAAGTGAGCACGTGTGCGTGTGCTTGTTTATGTGTGGGTGTCCACCTCAGCAGTCTTGGACCAGTGGAGAGGACTTCCTCCGTAAACAGGGTCCTCAGCCTGGAGCTGTCCTGGGTCAGCTGTAAGAACCGCCTCTGCACACCTAACACACACACCCACACAGCCCACTGCAGTGAGTCCCCCATGTACATACAGCAACACATGTAGCCATAGTTAAAATGCATTACAATTTCAACTATTTCCCCCCAGACCCAAGGATCAACACAAATACATCGGAACGGAAACATTGATACGGCCCACCCTCACCCCTTTTCGCTGTACTTCATGGCAGAGTGGATGGGGTAGCCGCTGCCCCCCGTCACGTCGCAGCGCGCCCCGCCGGCCAGCAGGGCGGCCACGGCCTCGGCCCGACCCAGGCGGCACGCCACGTGGAGCGGGGTCTCCCCCGCAGTGTTGAGCTCGTTAACGCCAGCGCAGAGACGTGAACACAGCACCTGGGGGGGGGGGCGAGAGAGGGCCATTTGACACGTTCACTCTGCTGAATAATAGAGGATTTCCTCATTACCATTATCAGTATATTAGGGGCCGGACACTGGAGTGGCTTTAAGGTGTTTTACCTGCCAATCAAAGTACCCCCATAACCTACAGCCTCAGCATCTCAAATGACATCTATACAAGTTCACTAGGCGTCATAGAAAATAGTCAAAATAGTAAATTAGTAGAATCTGTATTGAATATTACTTATCTGATAGTCAATCCAATATCTAATAACAGTCTGATATCCAGACTAAATCCAGGCTGGTTATGTTTGCGAATTGCGTGTTTCAATGGATAATTAAGTAATGCTTGTCAAAAAAAAGTTATACACACGTCAATTAAGAAATACGTTCGGAGACAACGATCCAAAATGTCTGTCTGCAATGTTAGGAGAGCAGAATGGAGAGAAGGTTTGACAAAAGCATGGATGACTGAGGCCACTAAAGAAGGAGGACAACAGGACAGCAGTGTGTAAATAGTTAGTAACTCTACAGTGTTCTGCACAGACGATAACCACGCCCCCAGGCCTTGTTTACCAGCCTATTGGGAACCCCACTACCTCCTGAATCACTGTTTACAGGGGAGCACTCTCAAACTCACTGCTCTGTGATAGTAGGACCTTGTCTTGTTTTTAAATATATTCTTAGGAGGTGAAGAGCTTTTAACATTACTCTTTAGCAGACCTTTAGCCAAAGGGACTTGTAGCAAGTCACATGGAGATACTGACCATTGCAAGGCAGGGGTTATGCATCTTGCCCAAGGATGCTGTGGGCATGAGGGTTAAACCAAAGAACCATTTGAACGGAAGTCAATGATCAAGACCACTAGCCTGCCCTGGGAGTGGAACATGATAACTTAATGATAATGAACATAACGAACCATTTACATATTTATCCTTGTGAAACATGATATTCCACATGGATGCATCACGAATGCACAAATCCGAGAGATAAAGAGGAATAGAGGAAATACACAAGCCACTGAAGGAGTGGCCTACCATGAGAGCAAAATTGCATCCCTAAAAGGGTGTGATAGGGTTGGCCAGTATGATATCACTGATTTCTGGAAAAAAATATTACAAAGCTTAAAATGTATGTGTCAGGGGGGGCTGGGCCATGGGTGTGTCTGACTCCCAGCGGAAAAATCCTGGGTTGGATGTCCCATGTTCACAGTCTACTTGTTGGCATGTTTGAGAAAGATACCCTAACTCCCACCTGCTCCTGTAAATCACTGTCCTGTTTTGCACCACAAGTCGGTCAGGAATAAAGTGTCTGCTATGTGAATAAAATAGTACACATGCAATTACTTTAGCATAGAAACAGTAACTGTCAAGAACGATTGAGAAAGAATGCTGTGACATGGAAACAGTAACCGTGGAGAATGATGGAGAGAGAATCGTCACCTTGACGACGGCGGCCGTTTCCTGCTTGGCGGCGCAGTGCATGGGCGTCTCGCCGTTGTGGTCGGCGATGTCCGTGCGCGCCTGGCTCTCCTCCAGCAGCTCGCGCACGCACACCACGTCGCCCCGCTCGCACGCCACGTGCAGCGGTGTCTGGCCCGAGGCGTCGCGAGCGTTGAGCTGGCTGGCCGGGGGGGGGGAAACACGCCAATCAGACAGGATGTGCGGTTTATGTCTAGTGCACAGTGAGCTTTCAGCGGCGGCCACGCTAATGATGAAGCACGAGCTAGTGGGGACCCCATCCAGGGCGTAGCGCACAGCTCAGACCTTCAAACAGTTACACACCATATTCAAACATTTTCAACTTTGACCCAGTTTGAACCCGACCTATTAAAACAAGGTTAATCCTATTCACGATAGTGTTTACCTATAAGCTATGTTTTGACGTACAGGCTAGAGCAAAGGAAAACAACCGTACATAAAGTCAGCCCCTCTGAGATACCAGAACTATTCGACGTACATTATAAATCTCATCACAACCTCTGAAAACAAACTTATTTTCTGCCGGTGAAGGCCAGCAATCAGGGCTTCGGGGCTCATTCCACGACTAGATTTCCTATTCTGTCGTTAACGGTAAGCTAAACTTTCTTTGTAAATTATTTAAAAGAAAGACTATTAGACAGATGTACGAACACATCCCTAATATAATCAAAAACGAGGTACTGCCGTCTCCGCTGATTTTGATTGGTGGATGACCACAGCATACTCAAGCGCAGTTTGAAAGCACAAGGAGAGCGGTAGGACGCATACAATGACCTCTGACCTCTGGATGTAGTTGTGTTTCAGACACTCCCGCAGGCCCCGGTCCACAGCAATGTGGGCGGAGCTCCAGTCCGGGTGGCTGCGGAGGCAGTCCACGATTGGCTGAGTGCTCTCCGCCTTCAGGTGTAGGGTCTCGTAAAAGGGGCGGAGCTTGAGGGCGTACTGCGGGAACCAGTTCAGGGCGTCCTCCTCCGCTGGCACCTGGAACAGCCTGGTGGTGGGGGGGGGTATAAATACATTAACTGTATTTATATGGCTCATAGATGCTGTGTTCCCCTCGCAGGAGGTTTCAGACGCACTATAGGCGGCAGGATACTGTAGTGATCAGGGTGTTGACACACTGCTGAAATCTAATCCTAAATCTTGAATCTCGATCCCGCATATCCTCAGCCTACCCGTCGACTTCTAAGAGCAAGCTACCCAAACCCCCTACCTGCTGCTTTACCATACCACATGTAATAACTATTTATTAATCAAGCAGGCACTTGCAGTGAATTCAGATGCATGTAGTTCGGAGGAGCAGGTAGGGGTTAGAGCATTTAGCTCAAGGATGCTGAGGCTGTTGACTAATGGAATCAAACGTTGAACATTTAGACAGGGAGTCTAAATGCTAAAGTAGCCACTATACTAACGTGCCTCTTTGCATCTGGGTCACTTACAGGGGTATGTCAGTTAATACAAAAAAAACAAAGGACAAATAATGCAAAAGATTACATAAAGTTTAAGAAGTTAAAGTGCATCTGATGTTAAAAGATAAGTTTACGAGTGATACTGGACATGCAGCTTCACGTGCAGGTTTAACATAACACTAGAGACTACTGGCTTTGTAGCCCCAACCCACCTCCCCCCCTCCTCCCCCCCTGGGTCAGAATGACTCACCACAAATCAAGAAAACACTCAGTATGTGGGCAGCAAGCTTCTATCACAGGGGACCACTGTCCTCAGTGCATGTCAGTTGTAACGTGAGAAAACATAACTGAGAAGAACCACAAATTTGAACCAAACTAACAAAAAAGTCCAGCTCTAATGCCTACATAGAATAAACACAAAGCCTGAGATGGTCCCCTCTAGGGACTCCTTGATTCAATGCTTATTGTGTATAAGTATGTTTGTTTGTAAGGGAATATGTATTGTTTATGACTATAATTCAGATAATCTGTGTACTTTTCCATTCACCACAGTGTCAAAAAGTTCATTATGAACTTGAAGGGGTACCATAGTTTCTATAACAATTTGAGGATGTGGTAGTGCGTGTGTGTGTGTGTGTGTGTGTGTGTGTGTGGCATTCAGGTCGTTGCATGCATGCATGTATACACACACAGCAGCCTGCAATGCTGTAATGTATCCCCACCTGATAGCCAAAGTGGGATTCTCCGGACACATGAGCACACAGTCCCATGACTGACAGGCCGGGTTCCGGTACAGAACCATACGACCCTCCTCCTTCAGCCGGACCTTGCCTCCGGTGCCGTAGTCGGACAGTGGCACATCCTTCACACGGTACGGGTTGGAGAAGAGATTGGACGACACGGACGAGACCGTGTCTAACAACCGACCCAGAAACTGCATGGTCACCTTTGGAGACAGAATGTGGGTTAAAGAGACCTGACACGAACAACGACGTCTACTCACTGTACAACTAGGGCCCCTGGTCTGTTGTCTGAATCATATTTCAAGTATTATCTTGGCTATTGTTTATTTGCCAATGAGGGACATGAACAAGGTATACAAGCCATTGCATTAGTATTTTAATTGCTTGCTGCATCCGGTACATTCAACACCATGAACCCTTCCTACACTAGACAGTAGACACTGGCTTAAAGGATTGACAAGACAACCTCCGTTTAATAAGTTGGGTTAGTGTAGATAGATACATATTCTATATATTTTGCTATGACTTAATTCATTGTTTACCTCTTGATACCTCGTATTTACCGTCCTGTACTTAGTACATTCTACTGTGACGCCCGACAATTCCCATGTGGTATTAAGAAAGTACGCAGGCCTGCATCCATTTTAACAGCTTATTGCCCATTCCTATTTCCGCAGCACCACCACTCCACTCTTGGTGGATCTCTCTCATGAGTCTGGGCTGATGTCGTCTCAGCGTGCAGATCACACTGGCTCTCAGATGTCACGAGTTTCTCACCGACCACAATTTATTTGACACGCGCCACACAGTTTACCTAGGTGTATGTCCTGTCTGTTAAATGCATTTCGTTCCGCATTGTTTGTGCCTATACAATAAAGCAGTGAGCCACCTACCTCTCCAGTGAGTGTAATCGCATTAGTTTAGAATGAGCTTGATGCTGTTGGTAGGGCTGCTTCTTGCCCGCCGTGGAGTTGACTTCTGAGTCCTGACGTCAACGTCAACAACCACTAGGTCGCTGCAACCAAGCTTGCTTTGATTGACGTAAGTATCAGACCAACCAAGGGTAGCAATGGGAGGGACCTGTGGGAGGAATGCAGCGAGCAATCGCGCACGACACCTTTGCAACGCCGCCAGTTTATTTCAGTTTATTCGAAACACACAAATAACGAATGGAAAAAACAACAAATAAATAATGTGGCATGTTGGATTAGTCAATTATAAAGGAAGATGTATCATATACATATACATATATACATATATATATATATATATATATATATATATATATATATATATATATATATATATATATATATATATATATATATATATATATATATATATATATATATATATATATACATACACATATACATATATATATATATATATATATATATATACATACACATATACATATATAGATATATATATATATATATACACATATACATATACATATATATATATATACATATATATATATATATATATATATATATATATATATATATATATATATATATATATATATATATATATATATATATATATATATATATATATATATATATATAATAAAAAATCCCTGATCGGAATTGAAAACTCAGTGATCATGACTTGTTTGACTTTATATATTTTATATATAAATATGTTATATATACATGTAATATATGTTATATAAACACATATAAATATGTGTTATATATATAAATTGTGTGTGGTTGCATCTAGGGTTCATCATCTGGTTCATCGCAAAGGAGTCTTTGGCGTTGCTAGGACGACCGGAGCGGTGACCTTAGCCACGTGACAGCCCTCTCCTTCCGGCTGGTGTGTTTTTTTGGGCCAGCTCGTACGCTGCTGTTGTGTCTGCAGCCACAGACAGGAGACTAGTGAAAGTAGTCGACCCTCGCAGTGGGAACTACTTGTTTAGACAGAGTGGTATAGCAGTCGGGCATGAAAGATGGAGCTCTCGGCGGTGGGTGATCGCGTTTTCGCCGCGGAATCCATCCTCAAGCGCCGCGTCCGCAAGGTAAAGAGAGCCGCCGTCCCGCCTGTTTTGATCGTGTATCCAGATGTTGCAGGAGAGGGGTCTGCTCAACACAGCTCCACTATGCACACCCGGGGCTTACTTAAACCAGATTGTATATTATATAGGCCTTGCTTACAGGATGGGCTAAAAGCTAACCGGTTAGCCTCAAAGTGGTGGATTGTGTATTACGTGATGGATGATCGATAACGGTCGTAACAAACACGAGTGGGCTGACGTGTGGGATACCAGCGTGTGAACCTGAGGCTGCTAATTCACTTGTGTCGATAACGAATCATCAAAGGGAGTCGTGTTACTTAAAGCACTTTTCCTCCCCCGGTTACATATTTGTACTATTTGTGAAGATCTCAAAAAGGGGCTGTTGGTGAGATTAGATTGTGTAAATATACGCAAATAAACCAAATAACACGTGTGTGTTTGTCAGGCTGAGGTTACTGTTGATACTAATCTGTATGAAAAACAGTAAGAGGAAAGGTTAAAGCTACTTCCGATAGGTTATGATATGAAATATTAAGGGGTGGTGGTTGTTTTCCGAACTGATCATCATGGCTATTTGGACTAAACTATTATCTCACAATTAAACCTTCATACTGGGAAAAATGGGGAAATTCCAGCAATCACATAAAGTAATAGCTGTTTCATTATGTGCATGTTACTGACGTTGCGAGTCAACTTCTTGGTACTGGGCATTGTTGCTACACAGCAAGTAGCCTACTAAGCGGAGTACTACGTCAGGGGGGTTATATTATGGCCCAGGCAGAGCAATAAAAATAGCAACACAAAGAGGGGCCAAGCGTGGAGGGGACAAAACCACACATAGTAAGACGAGAACAAAATGCAGGGCCCGACTTTATTTGCAAGCGAATCGCAGCTACAACCAACCGGTCACTACTAAGCTTTTGACATAGAAAATAAAAACTATTATTTTGCGTTGGTTTATAAAAATTTATAAACGATATAGGATTTATTATTTTGAGATTGTGATTTTTTTCTAGCTCAGAACAGGCTGAACGCTCCAGCCTCAGGCCAGTGCAGTGTATGGATTTTGTTATGCCAAATCTGTGGATTGAAAAAGTGCACGCACAAATGATCTGTCCTTATACCGAGCATTGGAAGGTCATATGACAGCGCGGTAAAAGTAATTTAGATGATGAAATCTGAGTAAGTGTGAAGAAAACATTGCTTCTTTTGTCTTAAACAATTTATATTTATTCCATATAAATATATAAATGCAATCATAAATCAATCATAAATGCGTTTTTTCTTTTTTACAGGGTAGTCTTGAATATCTTGTGAAATGGAAAGGCTGGGCGCTAAAGTAAGTGAAACTTTTAATAGTAACTTGACACATTTGTGCCGTTTCTTTTTAATGTATTTTTTATTATGATGTGCTAAGCGTTGATTTATGAGGATGTACAGTGTGCTCAAGTAGGATGTTTTGCCGCCACGGTTGGAATAGCGGGTAGCGGTTTGTTCTGAAAGTGATTCAACAGAGCTCTAACTCAATGTCTGTTGTGATTAGGCACAGTACCTGGGAGCCAGAAGAGAACATTCTGGATGACCGCCTGCTCCTGGGCTTTGAGCAGAAGTAAGTGTTTCTCCAAAGTTGTAAACAAAAAAATCACCCCATGAAGGTGTGGACGACTGGGATTTGAAACTTAAGTTCATATGATGTGTAACTATATTATTCTCCTAAAAAATGTAACATCTTCAAAGGGATGTGAGTTCTGGCCGGATAGTCTAGTGATTAGGGTGTTTGACTCTTAATCTGAAAGCTTCTGGGTCTAAACCCCAAAGTCTGAACCTTACTTGTAGGCGTCCATGAGGAAGACGCCAAAACTCCTACCTGCTCAGGAATGACCGATCTAAAATCACGGCAGTGCTTTTGAGAGTGACTAGTCGTCATCATAATTTCCATTGTGTCAGTTACGTTTTAAAAACACACTTTGGAAAATCCTCCAAGGACTTAAACAAACTTCCTTCGTTAGTTTGTTTGTTCAGTGACTATTTCAAAGGTATATTTCTCTATTTCCCATTCCTTAAATGATGCCTTAAATGAATCCAAGACATGATGAATGTCAAAACATTAACCATGTCTTAGTGATACAGAGATCTTTGTTACCCTGCTCCTCCTCTCTCTCGCAATCAATGTGGTTAGATCGAACCAGCCATCGCCACACACACCCAGTGAGAGGTCTCATGCATGAAAACATGGAGCCCCAGTGCGACGTATCATTATCTGCAAACCGTACAATAAACGGTCTGCAGATATCGTTATCTGCAAAGTACAATGAACCGGCTCTCAACACCACCGCCCTTCGTTCTTGTATTCGGAGGTTCCCAGTAAAAGTCACCTAGGTGGAGTGTAGCATTAGACATGGGTCATGTTCTTATTAATATTTCTTTGTATTGTAGCTTTTTAAGCAGTTTTTCTTGTTTGAGCCATTTGATTGTTTTCACTTTTTGAGTACTTTATTGAATGCACCCATTGTATGTTGCTTGGGACAAAAGCAGCAGCTTGATAAATGTGAAGTAATTGAATGTCTCTGGTCACGGTCTCCTTTCGGTCTCTCTCACCCTCTCCTCTCTGACCCTTTCCTCTCCTCCCTCTGTTTTCTCTGTTTCTTGTTCTCCATCTTTGTTTGTGTCTCTCCAAAACTCTTCCGGATCAATTCAAGCTTTTTTTTTTTAAGAAAAAACACATTTACATTTTTTTGTTTGTTGTTTAGGGAGCGTGAAAGAGAAATGCACGGGCCAAAGAAACGAGGGCCGAAACCCAAAAGTCCTGGCATGAAGGTACTCTTTTTATCTGGTTCTAATGATCAAATCCAAGCCAACCACACAGCCCTGTCAACATCAAACACACGTGACGCAATTTTGTTTGGCTCAAATTGGTGCCAGCCATACAAACTAGAATGAATAACATTCCCTGGCACCAATTTTCGTCAGAATTTGAATCGCATATGTTTGGCGAAATCTCTAATTCTCATCGATGGTTCACCTAAGGCTCACGCTGTTCTGAGTAACCATGCATGCTGAATCAGCCCTGCTTCTTCTTCACGTCCCTAAGCTGTGCACACGCATTGTTCTGCAGGCTCGTACTCTAAAAGGGGAGACAAGCAGTGGGGACGCCAACCAACGTAAGAGCACCCGCCGCGCCTCTCCAGGGGACCCCGCCCTAAGCCCTCCTCCACCTCCGTCCGCTGCTGCTGCCACCTCCTCTTCCTCCGCCTCCGCCACCTCTGTGACCCCCGCCGCCAAGAACTCCTCCCTGGCCTCCACCCACAAGCTGAAGAAAGACATTCACCGCTGCCACCGCATGTCCAGGCGCCCCCTGCCCCGCGCCCTCGCCGCCTCCTCCGGGCCCGGCCCCGGGGGCTTCCCCTCGCGCCCCCACGCCTCCCCCTTCTCCGAGACGGTGCGCATCCTGAACCGCCGGGTCAAGCCCCGGGAGGTGAAGCGCGGCCGCATCATCGTCAACCTGAAGGTCATCGACAAGCCCGGCCGGGGGTCCGCGGCCGGCGGCAGGGGGGCCCCGGCCGGCCGGCAGAACCTCCCGTCCCGCAACCGCATCATCGGGAAGAGGCACGGCGAGGCGGCGCCCTACCGGCCCTTCCAGCCCCCGCTGAAGATGCTGGGCTTCCCCATGTACGGGAAGCCCTTCGGCCTGCAGTGCGGAGGGCCCCGGCCCTTCCACCCGCTCACGGGCGGCCCCATCCCCGAGAGCGCCGCCCAGGGTCAGCCCGGCCCGGCGTCGGGCCCCCCCTCCGGCGCCCCTCAGGCCCCGGCCTGCTCCCAGCCCCGGCCCAGCCGGCCCGCGACGGAGGCCCCCGAGAGCCGGACCACCCAGCCGTCGACGCCGAGCCTGGCGGCCGCCACGTCCCCCTCCTCCTCCCTCCCCGACGACGCGGCGCCCTCTGCTGCGTCCGGCCGGCAGGCCAACCCCCCCCCGCCGGCCGCCCCCGCCGAGCCCTCCCGAGTGCCCGCCGAGGGGGACCCCGATTGGCGCCCCGACACGGGGCCCAGCTGCAAGGGCGTGGTCGTCACCGACGTCACCACCAACCTGGTCACCGTCACCATCAAGGAGTTCCCCTCCCCCGCCTCCTGCCCCCCCTCCCCCTCCTCCGCCGGCACCGAAGCTGGCTCCGCCCCTTCTGCCGCCGCTGTTGAGCCCGCCCCTCCCAAGCCATAGGAAGGTCAAAGGTTAGGAAGCCAGTTGTCCATGACAACAGAATGATTCTCGCCAATGTTGCCACTTTGCTTCCCCAGTGTTCCCCTCCCTCCTTTAAAGGATTGTACCGGTGTAAGTGTGACTATTATTGGACGTACCAGCCTGTCTTAAACAAGTTGAGTTGACATAGCTGTGGAGATGAGTGTATTGTTAAGGTGGCTCTAGTCCTCCCTTAGGAAGCGGTCAACATGGCCCTCCATGCTTCATTGAAACAGCTAATGCTATTGGTTTGTGGGGAAAACTTCCCCACTAATCCTTCCGTTCTTAGGAGTTAAAGTTTGCCTGTGATATTGGTTAAGCCACTCTAATGCAAGAGATTGAAAACCGCACGGCTTATTGAATTATTTGCCTCTGCTCATGGTTTACTGTACGCCACTGTCCGTAAAACCTCTTAGTCTCTGATTGGATGCTGAAAGTCCAATCAGCCTCAGCCATGCGGGTTCCTCACTGATGGCAGTGAGCAGAGCTGGTTACAGGACTGAACCATACTCTATACAGAGCTCACAAACCACCATTAAGACTAGGAGATGTTCCAATAATGGCACAAATACACCGATATCCTCCTTTTTCAATTTGTTGCTGTATTTGTGTGATGAATAATGTAATTTTAACGCCACCCAGCCATTGACTAGTAATAATAATAATGATGATGTAATAATGGTAATAATAATGGCATCATATTTTTGAAATAGAGGTATTGAAGATGCAGCCTGTGCCCCTTGAATGGCCATATTTTGTTCACTTGCACATTAGTGACTTTGTATAGACTGGTCCCCCGACTGGGAAGCAGCTTTCTACTCAGTTCCTTTAGGCTTGCTGCACATCCCGTGTTTGGTGTCATAGCGTCGTAGTAAAACACCCACAAACTAGGACAGTGGGCGAACTATTACCAAGCACACTTAGTGTACATGAAAGAAACTAAATGCCAATTTGATACATGCACTGCCCCACAAAGGGGTGTGTTGAGCACCTTTCGGTGTCATGCCATTTCGTTGCCCATCCCTGAATTTCGCTGGTTGCCCGACCTGCTGTTAGTTTGACAGGGGATAGGATCTTTGCACAGTTAAGAGTCCAAGCCATCGCATCCACATTTTGCGAGGTAAACGCAGCAACAGAATGCTTAAAAAAGCTACCAATGTCCTTCACCCTACTCCCAAGGCCTTTCCCCCGCCCCTCATAAATGCACAGCTAATAAGAATTTGCGTTTATATGCACGCACATCGCACAGCCTTCGAACAGAGAATTCGTAAAATCACAAAAATCCATAGATTTCCAACTGATGGCCGATTTTACTGTGTGGCCCCACTGACATTGGTTTCTCTTCTTCGAGTCCTCCACCGTTCTGTAATGTCCGCCATGACGCTAAACTGGCGAGCAGTCTGTGATTCTTTTTAATTTGCCGCATTTTAGCTGTGTGACTTCTCAGATGATATGGCAAGAAGGTTAAGGAGAGGTTAGGTTGTTGGTCGCGGTTACCCTCGCCCAGCCTACCTGTCAGAACGGCTCCATAAACCCAGCTTCTTAATACCTGAAGCTTTACATCCTGGTCGCTGCTTTTCACAACTTGTATAACAACAATAACGGGACCCAGACAAACCATGACTCCATAAGGTTTAGTGGAGTCCGAAGCTCCTGGAATATCCCTTCCCTGGTCTGCTGTCTAACAGTAGTTTCTGCTGTTAGCTCCTCTTTGCTATTAGATTTCGCTGGTCAGTCGTTTATTGAAATCGTTTTTTCTACCCTAGTTTACAGTTGATAGGTATTATGGCCTTTTTACAGTGTGTCTATAGCTTGTTTGTCAAACACACCAAGGCAGCTTTTACTCTAGTTCGTGAATGAAGGAAGGATGGAAGCATCTCTTTCACCCAGCTCCCCGTGGCACAGCTGTGTTGATTGGACTGGCCACCCAGTGATGTCGTGGGAAGGATTGAGATACATTTTGTGGCAGGGGAACACTTTGATCTGAGTCGAGATAGGTTATTTGGAGCTCTATCAGCAGTACCGATAGAGCAGACCCATTAGACTGAGACCACCCCCATCCTCCTCCCCTTCCCGGGCTGGGTTGATGGGTCTGGGGGGAGCCTGCATCCGTCCGGGCTCGGTTTACACTCATGTATTTTTGCTGCTGTTCGACCTTACAGAGGTTATGCAACGAAACGACTCGTTCAAAATCATTAGGCCCGGATTATGTGGGACAAAGAACGTTTTGACCTTTCACTGTTTCAGCCTTTTATTATGGTAATGGGCATGACAGTACTGGTCATTATAAACAATTATAATCATAACCTGGCTGTAAAAGGTTGATTTGAGATGGAGCAAATTTAATTAAGTCAATAACATTTATGAAGGAACATTTGTAGAATCTGATTAATAAAAAAAAAAAGATTGTATAATTGTCTAATTGTAGGTGGAAATTACGTCGTAACGTAAACTTTGTTGGAGGATTTCCCGCCCTGAGGTCGTGGGGGAAACTAGTGTAGTTGATTGGGCAGGATCGGCCATTTCTTGAGTGCATTGTTGACTTTGCAGTCTGCACTTCAACTAATAGATTTGCCCGTTTAAATCAGCAACGTAATTAATAAACGAGCGAGGGATGAATCGGCTCAAACATAGCTTGTGAAGGCAAAATATTAGCATGGTTGAATAGACCTTACATTGAATAAGCTCTTTTAGGAAGTATAGTCCGGGGAACCAGATTTCCCTTGCCATGGTTTGTTCTGGCCCCCATTGACTGATGCTAGGGTTACTCTAAGAGTACCCCCTTAGAACCTGCCTGGTCTCCCCCAGAAACCACATCTTCCACCTCACTTTTTCAATAGCGGATCCAGTGTTATATTGCTGAAATGTATAATAAATAGCAACAAAGGTACAATTCTGGAGTTCCATGTTGGCTATTGCAATCGCTCTTACTACTTGAAGGCACTGCATTGAATCTGTAAACTTCTGATTACATGGGTCAATTTTTCACCCTCTCCCCGTGCTGCCCCATGTACCAAGGGTACTCCTCACCTGGCAGTCTGTCTGGTGTAACTGTCTCCAGTATTTAAAACACACTTGCCTTACCGCTGCTCTGTTGAACCAAACTGCACTCCACAAGGCAGCGCTGCCTCGTCTCAGTGACGTGCGTTACCCCTCCCCGGACCCAGACGGCGGACGCTGCTCTGCTCATGTAGATCTCCTCCCAGCAGAAGCCAGCCAAATGCCCGCCTCATTTCCTGTCATGTGACGTAGATGGTTCTCTGTCGTGTCTTCTCAGTGCCCTGCTCTAGGACACGTTCAAAGTGTTTATCCCAAACTACAAAAATCCACCCGGAATCAATAACACCGTATTTTACGCTATGTTTATGCCTTGCAAATCGTTTGCAAGCATTTGGTAGAGCAGGAGTTCATGAGGGGCAGGATTATTCTTTATTGATTTGACTACCAATCTTCTTACCTTTTAGCAAGAATTGATTACCCATTGGAAGTCCTGGCTTGGCAGACTGGTTCTTTTGGGTAGTGTCTGTCTCCTGCTGCTGCAAATGTAAGCGATTAATTTTATACAATAAGAAACCCAACAGCACTGTGCTTCTGGTGTTATGTTTGTATTTTGGGATAAAACTTTGAATGTCTTGTATTGTGAACGTATAAACGGTGGCTAGAAGAGTCGGTTGGTAGTTGTGTGGAGCGTGGTGCTATTCTGACAGAGTTTCAACAACAATAATAATCAAATCTGGGGTAGCACAACCAATCTTTCTACCAAATAGGGCTCTTGGTTTTTATTTAGTGTTTATATCTTGCCTTTTGTTTCTCTTCTATGAAATGTTTTCATGTAAACGTGTGTTGTGATTTGAAGTGCTGTATGAGGCACTCAATTTGGGGGTTTACCGAAGGATTTGGTAATATGCTTTAGTTTAAACAAATAATGACCTTACTTGTGTATTTGAAACTTGTTTTCTCTCCCTCGTACTGTATTTGAATTATTATTTTTAATAAATGTTATCAATATTATGCTTTCTGTTTAATTGCCATTTAATGAAATGGTCGACTATGGTTTGACAGGAAGGGAATTGCTGACTAATGAATTAAACTGTCAAAACTGCAGTTTTTGTTTTGTAAATGCTGAGTTGAAATGTCTTTTTGTAATTGTATTGCTAGTACTGACGATTATGATGACATTGTAATGTATCTGAACTTCTGAAGCATGTTTTTGGTAACCTTATTGTACAGGTTATGTATTCAATGTCATGTTATCTGTTACTGTTGTTGCTTTCGTGCATTAATTGTACAAGGCTTTTCATTAAAAGCTTATTTCACTTGTTTTGTGTTGATTTATACTTAAAGTTAGACAACCTATTATGTATCAAGATTATATCACAAAAATCTTCACAGATTTGACCGATACAATCCTCGAGTAAGTCAACAAAAGATTAATTCAACTCCCAACGTCTTACAACTTGTCTTATGCTTCCATCCTGACCTAATAGTTTTGAGGGCAACGTTGTTGTAGTTCTCTAGTTATCCACTTGGGGGCGACATGTGACCAGTTGGTTGATTCATATATAATGAATTCATTAAATAAAAGGATATGGTCAACTTGGTTCAATACGCCGCTAAAAAGCAGGTTCTCTATATATATATATAGAGAGGGAGAGAAGGAGAAGGGGAGAGAAGGAGAGGGTGAGAGGGAGAGAAGGAGAGGGTGAGAGGGAGAGAAGGAGAGGGTGAGAGGGAGAGAAGGAGGGGGAGAGAGGGAGGGAGGGAGAGAAGGAGGGGGAGAGAGAGAGAGAGAACCTGCATTATAGCGGCGTATTGAACCAAGTTGACCATATCCTTTAATTTAATGAATTCATCATTAAATATAAATCAACCAACTGGTCACATGTAGTTTTATTTGTACATCAAAATTAGTATGAATGTTTTAAAGAGGATTAAGACGGTAATGTTTGAATACTGAAAGGCTTAGAGTGATGGGATAATACTACCGACCCACATCTGTGTGTGTGTGTGCGTGTGTTTGTTAGTGTATATGAGTGTGTTAAAATGAGGGAGTGAAAGCGATTGCCAGCAATGGATTGGTTCGCTGCAGAGATATAAATAAAATATGAGGCTTGCTGTGCAGAAAATAAATAAATAGATCAAGTCCCAAGGTCTGGAACCATTCTTGCATGTACATAAGTGCATGTGATGGCGTTCCACAGAGAGACAGAGTAAGCACATTGACTGTTCATCTCTGTCCATGTCAGCAGACCGTTTAGCTGGGTGTGGTCAAATCCTCAGCTCTATTGATTATATGCTGCATTCAGGCAGAGCCTCTTATCACGACAACCACGGTCAAGATGGGACTGCATGTCAACCATCAGCCTGTAGGGGTTATGGGTAGCCTTTTCCTTTAAGACGCCCACAGGTAAACTGCAGGCTTTGGGGATCGAACCCTGACCCTTCTGTCTGATTGAGTATGACCCCCTTACCCCTATCCTACTATGACACTGGTTCCGGAAAATGATAGGTGACATAAGGCCTGAGGGAGAAACAGAGAGAAGCAGGAAAGTATCAAGGATTCGATAATTGCTTGTAATTGCTTCGGAATAAAGGATTTTGCTTTAAGCCAAAACACAAGGACATCCTTTTCTCCCTCATTCTCCAGGTTCATTGATTCTTGCCGCATAGAATGTGATGGAACTCAAACAAACGGCCGTCTTACTCATCAGCGGGGGAACACTGTATTATCCTTAGAGCCCAAAGATAATGGCTGAGCTCTATCCAATTTAACTTGAACCAACAACGTCCTCCATGGGCTGTTATTAGTTCCATCGGCTGTCAATGGCAGAGCAGAAGTTAGTCAATACCGTTCCTGATGAACAAAGATAACCTCCGCAGCCTGCAGACACCTCTACCAAAGTGCTTTGCTGTCTGGGTAGTGCTTGGATGGATGGTTATCCTACTTCTTATTATAAAGGGAAGCAGAGGAAAAATGCAATTATTTTAGCTATTTTGTTATGAAAATTGTAATTATTCCAACTGTGGAATCTTGATCCCGGCATTACTTAAATTATAGAATACATAAAATATATCACAATTTTATAAAGAGTGCTTTCAAAACGTTTGAACTTGTTATTAGGTCATCAATGCATAAAACACACTCACATCACTCACATGAACACACGCTCAAATGCAAGTACGCACAGGCAAACACACACTCACACTCACACACGCAAACCAGAAGGATCCTCTGTTTGTTATGGTTCCATCGACCGAGTGACGCATGCCCACATCCTCTTTCGCTCAGCATCCCCCGCCTCCTTCCAGATCCCCATAGTAACGCACTGGAGGAGAGGAGCTTAGTAACGAGGAGAGGGACCCGCCGTGGATATGTCGAGCTGCGCCCGGGCTGACTGAGACAAGTGGTGGTTTAGGCTGCATTCTACACCGGAACGACGCAAGGTTACATCGTTCCTGGTATCTGCGGACGCTGAATTACTCGTGCACGTGAGTGTATTTAATTAAAAAACAAACTAGCCAAACCCTTCTCAGACGTAGTAATCAGTGTATTGGGCGACCGGTCAAGCTGGCGATAACATCTTCAAATATACCAATGGCGATCGCTTATCGATCCAGCAAAAATGTATGTTGCATTTCCATCCAGTATGGTAAGGCATGCGTGTGTGTGTTTTTCCTCTAACTTTGAGTGGTGGTGTTTTTAGATTACAGCCACCTTTTTGAATCCGTCTCCGGATCTTCTTCGCCGGCATGAAGTTCGTCGTGGTTCTCGTAGCTGCGGGCACGGTGGCCTTCCTCGGCGCGGTCATCTGCATCATCGCCAGCGTGTATCCTCGGAAGATCGTGGCTCCGGGTGTCGACAACGGCACCCTGGCGCCCGAGAGGTTTGACGCCCTCGCCCCGGGCGCCGTGGCTCATGCCGGGCCACTGGGCGCTCTCCAGGGTGGTGGTGGGTCATTCGACGGAGGAAACAGCCTGGGAGGAATCGGCTTCGACGTCCCCACTCTGAATGAGCTCGGCACAGGGGACGTGGCCGGAGTAGGGTCCGCCAAGACGTTTAGCTTCAATCGCTTGATCTGCACTCCGGTTCCGGTTGGAGAATGTAACCACAAGATCTTTCGGCAGCAGCAGCAGCCACAGGCGGACGACCCGTGGGCTGTGGACGAGGAATCGGTCAACCTCCGGACCACGGCGAAAGACCTCCGGCAGGTGGTGGGCCAGCAGAACGAACAGATCCTCATGGACAAGCAGACCATCCGCGAGCTTACCGGGAAACTGAACGAGTGCGAGAGCGACCTCGAGGACGACAAGAACGTGCCCGAGCGCAGCGTGGGACCGTGGAGCAGCAACCGCCGTTTCATGGCGGGAGATGACGTTAGCTCCTCGGCGGCGGCTCAGCTGCAGACGGCGCGGGCCGTTGAGGAGCTGGAGCGGGCCATCATGGATCTGAAGGACCGCATCGAGAAACTGGAGGTAGTGGCCTACTTATTTACAACTTCCTAACAATGACACGTGGATGTCCGGTCGGTGACAGCCAACCGTTTGTTGTCAAATAATTCGGTTCAGATATAGAATACACAAAATGATATTCAGTGCTGAATATGGCTAAATCGATACAAGCTTATGTTTACAACCCATCAATAATGTCTCTCGCGTGCGCAAGCAGTATTCGTCATATGACGAATATGAGAGTCGGCGGTGATTTGTCATTCCTCAGTCTTGGCATTATCTGCCGTTCCACTTCCCCCTTTATCTTAGTCAGCCCCCTGCATGTGTCATACATCTCTATGATGACGCTGATGCTCAGTGTTGTTCTCCACCCTCTCCTCTTCTGCCCCGCCCTCTCCATCACCTCCAACCTCTGCTCCAACCGCTCCATCTCCACCCCTCCACCTCCCACCTCCCACTATCCCACCACAATCTCACCTTTGTCCTCTCCTCCACCCCTCCATCCCTCCACCTCCTCTTCCACCTTCGCCCTGTCATCCTCAGCCCCCGCTGCCACCTAACCCCCCCCCCCCCCCCCCCCCCCCCCCCTCACCCTCTCCACCTCCACCCTCCCCACCTCCTCCTTCACCTACACAACCCCAGCACCCTCCCCACCTCCTCATTTGGCACCAGAAGAAGACATGAATAAAAGATGCTTTGAGCCGGAGAGGAGCGGCGGGGAGAGGGAGCAGGGGAGAGAGGGCGAGGGAGACAGGAAGGGGCGGGGGAAAACCCATAAAAATACAACATGAAAGAGTGGATGGACAGAGGGCTTAAGATACTGCATAACAAACACAGAAATAAAACCAATATATAATGCCATATTCACACTCACATGCTTGCACACACACAAACTGAAACGCACATTCAGACACTCGCCAATGCACGCACACACGCACATAGTAACCCACACCCACAAACACACACACACACACACACACTTATACTCAGGACATCTGCATCTTCATACTCAGAAAGTAATCAATATATTTCGATCATCTTGTAGACTAATCAGCACCACACACATCTCTGCCAATATACCAATAATAATCAATAAATGTAACTTTCTCTATCCTCACGTAGACTCATCAATAACACACCCGTTCCTGCCAATATTCCGATATATAAAAAAATATATTTATATAATCATGAATACAATACTAATGAAATGGTTAATTATTCTCTTTTCATTAATTGTTTCTTAATGTTACGTTGTTACATTTGATCATCCAACAAGTAGGCATTTATTTTTTTTCTACATTGCTGGCAGCTCTGGAAGCAGCGTTCACCCATGTCATAAATAATAATAATAATAATAAATGAAATTTATATAGCGCTTAATCTGGTATTCTAAGACGCTTAAATGACACCCTATAACCATCCTATATAATATCGTTCATTGTAGATCCTATATGTGACTTTCCTCTCATATTCCTGCTTCCTTTAGTGCTCTCCCTAGCCCGGGGGGGGTCGCCTTGTGGATGGCCTCCAGGCTAACTCTCTCCCTCTTGTGCCTCAGGCAGAGATCGGCCCGGCTGCGTTGAACCTCACCGACACATCCGCCAGCACCACCAGTAGCAGCGGCGCTAGCAACACCGGCAGTTCTAGCAACAGCGGCGGCAATAGCAACAGCGGTAGCGTCACCGTCAGCCGGACGACCGCCCCCCCGGCCGCGCCCGGGGCCTCCGGCCCGGGGGCCCCCGGTTTTGGAGGGCGCCGCCCCGCGGCCCGACCCGCGCCCCAGGGCGGGAGCTCCGGGCGGGGGGGCAAGGGCCCCTGGAAGGTGGGCGACCTGGAGGGGGAGCTGGAGAGGAAGATCAAGCTGCTGGAGAAGGAGCGTCAGACCATGAGGAAGGAGAGCCAGGGCCACCGGGACAACATCGACAAGGGCCTGGAGACCGTGGACCACCGCCTGGCCGAGCTAGAGCACAGTGAGTCCTTGTCGGCTGCCGGTGGGTGAGCAGGGCCGCGATCCACTGGCCTTTCATAAGAACAATGTGGTCGTCCCCCCTCCCCGGGTGCTGCCCCTGCTTAATCTGATACATAAACTTAAATATGGTAGCTTGGTGGAGTATAAATTCTCAGCAGCACCGATTTGCAGGCTGGCTTTGTGTTATCCTGGGCCACCCCTACTAATGTTCGGGGAGTTTTGGGGAAGGGGAGGAGGGTAGAGGTTGTAAGTGTGTAGCCTATTAGCTTTGAATAGCTTGTATTGTATTAGCTTGTGCATATTAAGTTCAACTGGTATTTTGGCAACTGGAGGGTTGCCATCTTGATCCCCTGGCCATGCTTTATGACAGACGCTGAAGCCCAAATTGCTACTGATGACCTGGTTCATTTCAATCTTCATAATTGGAGCAAAATGGAGCAAAGATAATCATGGGGACTTTCCTTTTTGTATTCATATTCATTTTAATATATTCTACTTAAAGCTAGGGCAACCTTTTCTTTCATATTTGTTAACATACTCTGTCAACAAAAGCATTTGATTGACAGATTTTGTCAATGAATAAATTAAATGCTCCCAGTAAAATTGGAAACATCTATTATATTTGGCTGTTGCAGCCTCAAATTGCTAAAGTTACTTGTTTTGGGGAAGTGACCTTGCAGGCATGCCTTGAGGGAGGGGTGGTCTTTTCGTTTCGATACTTTCAAAGTCAAGCTTGCCCTGTTTGGTTTCTCCATATTGCCTTTCCTATCTGTAACCATCCAAAATTGGTTGGTAGGTTGGTAGGTAGGTAGGTAGGTAGGTTTTTGAACAGAAATGTTGACGAAGAAAATATAGAATTGGAGTAAAAAGAATAAAGAACTTTACCCCTTTCGTACATTCAAATCTGCGCAGGCCCTCAGGTAATGGAGACTGAGCCACCTCGCTACAGATCGATTCAGCTCATCCTTATGCAGGGAGGAAATGCCTGTAAGGAAGGAATCCAGCTTTCGTTTGCAGGATAATTTCATGCGTGGGACCTTGACGCTGGATCGAAATACCCATATGGTTTGCAGGGGCTCTCACAACCTTCAGATAGCTTCTTTGGCTCTCTTGCAATTACCTTTCCCAGCGTTGTCATTTCAAAACACACCTGTGGAGGTTCCTTGTGTCCAGGACCTGCCAAATAGTTTTTGCAGTAAAATGAGCACAACATTATCATTGCCATGTCAAAATGTGTTCGTATTGTGGATGAGATGAAGATTTGCTGCAGCAGCATTGATGAGATGTTACCATATTGTTTGGACTATAATAAGCTTATATTTATGTGCTGTTTTTCAGACATGATTATTTTTATCTGGTGTTTTTCTTGCTGCATTCCTTACAGATTCCAATGTTGAATTTGTTGTTAGGGTTGTTCTCGACCTGTAAGTTTGAACAAAGCATTGAAAGTGTCAAAGGCCAAATTAATAAATGAATAAGGGTAAATCTGTTTTAAGCGCTGGGTAGCTTTATGTGGGTGTTTTTCATCTTTCATCTTCTGTTTCTGTTTTTCTTATCTAACCCAATTCTTTTTACTTTCTCTCTCACTCTATCTTGCTCTCGCTCCCTTGTTCCCTCCATCTCTCTCTCTCTCTCTCTCTCTCTCTCTCCCCCCCTCTCTCTCTCTCTCTCTCTCTCTCTCTCTCTCCCCCCCTCTCTCTCTCCCCCCCTCTCTCTCTCTCTCTCCCTCTCTCTCTCTCCCTCTCTCTCCCTCTCTCTCTCTCTCTCTCTCTCTCTCTCTCTCTCTCTCTCTCTCTCTCTCTCTCTCTCTCTCTCTCTCTCTCTCTCTCTCTCTCTCCCTCTATCTCTTTCTCTGAATCTTGTCCCCAGCGATGACAGAGCTCTCCTTCCCCGACGGCTTTGTGATCTCCTTCCCTATACGGACCAACCAGATGTACGGCATGGTGAGGAAGGAGATGCCCGAGATGTACGCCTTCACCGCCTGCCTGTGGCTGAAGCCCAAGGAGGGTGGCATCGGGACCCCCTTCTCCTACTCAGTCCCTGGGCAACCCAACGAGCTGGTCCTGCTGCAGGGGGTCCACAACCCTGTGGAGCTGCTCATCAACGACAAGGTAACATATATCTGGCTGGCTGACCGGCTGGCTCACTGATTGGTTGGTTGACAGACTGAATCATTGACTGACGGTCTCACCGGCTGACTGACTGGACGTCTGAGAGTCTGATTGACTGGCTGACTCACGGCTGACACACATTACACATTGCATGGAAGCTGGCCATGTTGAAGGGAAACCTAATCACAGCCAGTCTATTGAGTTTCCCCACTAGAGGACTAACGTTGTTCAACTGTCTGCCCCTAGGTGGCGCAGCTGCCCCTGTCTCTGCTGCAGAATGAGTGGCAGCACGTCTGTGTGAGCTGGACGCTCCGGGACGGGGTGTGGAAGGCCTTCCAGGGCGGCAAGATGAAGGGCAGGGGAGAGGGGCTGGCCGCCTGGCACCCCATCAAGCCCGGGGGGGTACTCATCCTGGGGCAGGAGCAGGTCAGACCACTGGCTGCATGGATGGATGAGATGGATGGATGGATGGATGGATGGATGGATGGATGGATGGATGGATGGAGAGATAATGGTTGGATGGACGGATGGATGGATGTATGGATGTATGGATGTATGGATGGATCGATGGATGGATGGATGGATGGATGGATGGATGGATGGAGAGATAATGGTTGGATGGATGAGATGGGGAGGAGATGGATGGATGGTGGTTGGATGGATGGGATGGATGGAGCAGTGGATGGATGATAGATGAATATGTTGGGTGGCTGGGTAGGTGGATGATTGGAGGAAAGAAGGATGAGGGGTTGATAGATTGAGAGATGGATGGATGGGTGGATGTGGAGATGATGTCAATAAAGAACAACATGGGGAACATAAAAGGGCCAACGCCAAACGGCATTGAACCAAACAGGCCTATCATTGACGTCCTCCTTATCGTTTTCCCGCTCTTTGCCCAACCCAAGGACACCCTGGGTGGACGGTTCGACGCCTCCCAGGCGCTGGTGGGGGAGCTGTCCCAGTTCAACCTGTGGGACCGGGTGCTGAAGCCAGCGGAGGTGGCCGCCCTGGCCGACTGCAGCTCCCCCGTCCTGGGCAACATCGCCCCCTGGACCGACCTGGACGTGGACGTCTACGGTGGGGCGATCAAGGAGTCCCTGGACCCCTGCCACGCCGCCCAGAGGACCAACCCCAAGGGACACAAACAGTGAGGGGAGACGGAGGGGGGAGACGTCCAGAGGAGGGGAAGGGGGTGAGGGAGAGATGGGAGAGCTGGAGACATTGGGGCAGATGATTGTAGTGAGCTTAAAGAGGGGCATGAGGTGTAGGTGGTTTTTATGGGGTTTGGGAAACGGGTGGTGGAAGATTCAGCGGTCCCTCTAAACTAACTCAACTGATTCATTAAGATAATTTATGTTGACATATTTTATCTGAATACACGTTTGTGTTCGACGAGTAACAAGTTGGAAGGGTTGAAATATAACCATGTAATCGAACACCTATCTTAGGCTATAACCTTGTCCTTCATCTAGGATCCTGTCTCAAACAAAGGCATACTAATTTAATTAGGATCAGACAATAAACTTAATGTAGATTGCTTATATCACTTGAAGTGGAGTTTGTCGACTTTGCGAGCCAAGATGGCAGAATGTCGAAAGTCTATTGAATCCATCCCTCTTAGTTTTATTGATTTTCCGATACCTTTGGTGAGGAAAGGTCACCCAAAGTGTGAAGGATTTTGTTTTGTTTAGCTCTCACATCACACACAAGTGGTTCCTTGAGATTCAGTCACACCTCCTGGGTCACCTGAGGACAGGCAGCATGAACGTACGCGGTATTGATGCCAGAAGTGTATTATACGATTTGTATTTGTTATGCGTAATAGTTGGTCTGATTGTTTGGCATTTTTGTATTGTTTTTTTATTGGTTTGATTGTATTGGTTGACTGTAGGTTTTATCTGATAGTATTGGATCTGCCGTTATGGGTTTCACTGTTGTCTACTTTGTCAGGGTCGACATGTGCTTTGCCAACAGTTTTACCTGTGAGCTGTGGGTGAAATAGGTGTAAGCTGGTGACGGATGCCATAGAAGAGGTGTATTTACAAAAAATACTCTGGGCGATTTTGGAAACGCACCTGTGTTTCCAGACCGCCTCAGATCCAAAATGGACGTGAAGGAAATCTCATGAGGTCCAGACACCCTGGAGGGGACAAAATGCCCCAGAAATATGTTTTGGGGGATTTTTTGTAATGTTTTTTTTGTGCTTAGTTGCTTAAGTTTATGCTGAATTGTGAATTACATTCTGAGGTATCACCTCATCATAACTTTGCTATATTTATTCACTTTGATACTCAAAGATGAGCACTATGTTTGCTTGATATTGTTTATTTTTTACGTGTTGGGTGATGTTTGTGTGCTTCGATTTTTTTTATACACTGCGTGCAGCATTGATTTCTCAGTGCAGTGTCGTTGTTTATTTATGTATTTCATTTATACACGTTCTGTGGTTTAACGTATAACTGCTACAGTCTCTTTGTGCTGTTCCATGCCCTTGCTATAAAACATCTCATCCACATAATGCCCACTCTACTCTTTTTATCTCCACATTCCTCTACATTTGCCGTGCCTCTCAATTGGATCTGACAACATGTATCTTAGCCTCTGCACCGATGCCATTGCCTACCAAAGCACTCATGCTTTACCCCACCAAACTGTGACCATGTTTGGCTTCCCTTGGTTGGGTGCCCTGAGATCTAAACTCGGGTGAGATGTAACATGCACGAGCATGAATGTGCACCCTTCTGCGTGCATGAGCGTGGAGGGCCTGATAGATCTTTTATACTTCACGGCATACTGGAGAGAGCAGTAGACTTCCATCCTCCACACAGTCTGAGCACGACGGCTCCTTGGCCCTTTTATACACCCACTGGTGTTACATATTGAATAACAAATAAAGTGGGAAAAGAGTCTAGTGTAACATAACCGTGTATGTTCAACTCCCTCCTCACATGTAGGCCTACCTCACAGTTTCTGTCCCAACTGAGCAGTGACGCCTGTGTCTTCAAAGTGCCTGTTTGGGCACACATGCCCACAACCAAAATATTACCCATCATTGCTTCCTTTCACTCTGCCTCTCGTTTTCTTCACTCTTCTTCTTCGCTCACTTCACCTCATTCTGTCTCTCTCTCTCTTTCTCTCTCTGTCTCTCTCTTTCTGTCTCTCTGTCTCTGTCTCTGTCTCTGTCTCTCTCTCTCTCTCTCTCTCTCTCTCTCTCTCTCTCTCTCTCTCTCTCTCTCTCTCTCTCTCTCTCTCTCTCTCTCTCTCTCTCTCTCTCTGTCTCCCTCCCTCTGAAGTTTCTCTCACTGTCTCTTGTTTCCCTCTCTCTCTTTCTCTGTCTCTCGCTCTCTGACTACACCCACACTCTCTTGCTTTTGGTTATTTGATGTTAAAGACTGTGAGATCAGTATTGTGCTTGGCATTATGAACACGTCTATGGATCTACTGTGATATTGTTAATATGTGGACAAAGAAATAAAGTTATTATAATAATTCAAATATTATGGATGATGATATGATCCAAAACTACATCAGAGACTGTTCTCTATTATGCTATGCTGTAATATACTGTACTATAATATTCAATACTGTACTGATACAATGCAGTGTCTGTGTGTATGTGTGTGTATATATGTGTGTGTGTGTGTGTGTGTGTGTGTGTGTGTGTGTGTGTGTGTGTGTGTGTGTGTGTGTGTGTGTGTGTGTGTGTGTGTGTGTGTGTGTCTGTGTCTGTGTCTGTGTGGATGCTTGGTGAGTCCTTATGGTATTGTTTGTTCTGAGGGTTTTAATTTGGTATGTGTGTGTGGGGGGGGGGTGTTTGTGTGTGCCAGTTTCTGGGGGGTCAGTAAGCTATGGTAATGTAGGTCTGAGGGTTTGAAAATTGCACATTCGTGCGAGTGGGAAGGGTGTGTGTGTGTGTGGGGGGGGGGGGGGGGGGGGGGGTAAGTTATGGTAATGTAGATCTGAGGATGGGTAAATTGAAGCCCATTTCTCTCTGTCAGCTCTTGCCAACACAATTGGATTAAAGTGGAGCTATATGCTAAAAACAACAACACACAAACACACCCCGACACAACTGCCCACCAACACACACACAGAGAACCTCATTTAACTGTCGTCAGATGAGATTAGCTGGATCGGATGATTATTTGACTATGGGGGGAAATCACACATGTGTGTGAGTGTCTTTGCATGTGTGTATACGTTTGTCTGTGTTTGTGTATGTGTGTGTGTCTTATTCTGTGTGTTTGTGTGTGTAAGGTGAACTCAGTGCAGTTACTCATAAGAGATCTTAAAGGAGTAGGGATCCCTGAAATAAAGTAATCCATTACTCTCTGAGTAATGGATCACTTTCCCAATACAGGCCACACATAGGCTACTGTTTGACTGCTGATTCATGACTTCCGCCTCCACACACACCTGCAGACTCACACAAACAGACACACACCCACATGCACGCACTCTCAAAAATGCACTCATGCATGCATGCATAAACAAAAACACAGACACACACACGCATACACCCACACACACACACACACACACAGAATAAAGATAAACATACAGGAATATACATTTGGAAACACATTCAAACACATCCAGGAACATCCATTACACAAC
>NC_044050.1:11857673-11865173 GCF_902167405.1 Gadus morhua
GGATGACATCATGGTTTCTTCTTCAGCTCAGTTCAACGGTAAACTCTGAGCCAATGGCGGAGCAGTATAAGCAAAGGGGGCGGAGCTGTCTTTCACTGGCATCTCGTTTGTTTAAAACATGTCTCCTTAACAACCGGACTCTTACACATGAAATAACTTTTTGTCGAGCAAACGTCGCGTAAGTAACGAGTGTATCTGTGTTCAATTTATTAAAGAAGTGAGTCGCTACTTCGTTAACGAGATTGGTCAAATCTATAAACTGTAGACAAAACATCAATGGAAAAGAGTGGTTGCTACTCAAGATTTTTAGCTAACGCGAGCTACAATTACTAATTCTACTAACCGTAACGTTAGTTATATATTCAACTCTTCAATATATATTGAACTATAACCATAATCCATGCAAACGCTGTACTTGTCATTCTTACCAGATCAGCAATTATGCTGTTATAACAAATACTAGGATTCCTATGGCTAGCCGTTGCTAGCACTATTGAATGAACTTAGCAACCAAACATTAGCCTGTATCGAGTTACGCTAGGGTCGCATGCATCTTCCTCTGTCCCTTTCAATGGCTGTCATGAATACGTTTGGTTAGGGTTGTTGATTGGTGCATGTACTTTTAAAAACAGGCGTCAGCTAAGCTATACGTGCTGCTGTCTTCGTGAAGATGTGCTGTTTTCTCTGTGTAGCTGCTGGATCGAGTCGGAATGGCTGAGACAGGGGAGGGGAAGAAGGAAGAGGCAGACTACAAGAGACTCCACAGCTTTCCTCTCATAAGGGTATGGTGTTTTAAAATGATCATCAGGGTTACATTGATCATAAGGGTATGGTGTTCAGTTCAAATCAGGGTATGGGTGTTACGTTGATCATCAGGGTATGGGTGTTACGTAGATCATCAGGGTATGGGTGTTACGTAGATCATCAGGGTATGGGTGTTCAATTTAGCATCAGGTTATGGTCGTTACTTTGACCATTGGAAAATGGGTGTTACATTAACCATTGGGAAATGGGTGTTATATTGGTCATCAGGGGATTGGTATTACATTAATCATAAGGCTATGCGTGTTACATTGATCATAAGGGTATGGGCATTACATTGATCATAAGGGTAAGGGGTTTTACACTGATTCGTACATTATTTATTGTATTGATATTGCATGCAATTGTAGTAGTGAGTCAGTCACATTCAATAAAAATGTATACTTAATCATAATAGCAGTTATTGTAATAGTTCAATAGTTCAAATAGTAAATGGATCATCTTCTATCATTGTTGTTTGATCGTATGTATAGTGCCAGCTGACACAGACTAGTGTGTCACTTTTTACTCAGCCTAAGAAGCAGCCGGCCAACTGCCAGAGGCCTGGCTTATTCTTTCAGTGTGTATGTGTTTTAGACATGGTAGTGTGTTAATGAACTGTGTTTGTGTCTCCAGCACACAGACATGGCAGAGGAAATGAGGGTCGAGACTATGGAGCTCTGTGTGACGGCCTGTGAAAAGTTTGCAACAAACAATGAGGTGTGTGAGTAAATAATATGCTGGCACGTCTGCTTATGCTAGACATTTTGAATGAGTGCATTCCCAGAATCACCTGAATTCAGCTGTTTCAGCTCTGCAGAACATGGGATACCAGTTAGTTTCAGGTCAATAATTTAAATCTATCACTCTCTAAATGTCTTTATTCTATTAAATTCAAAGACCGTAAATGGTAGATATCAGCAATTGCTTTTTAACTAGTAACAAATAGAGAGATTGTTAGGTTTTCATATCCATAATCTTAGAGCAATAACTAGCAACAATTCTAATTAAAGATATATACAATTCATTTCTTACAATTCAAAATGCAAATTCCTGATATCAACAATTCAGTTATTACTAATATAAATGTTAATTGTAGATAACTATAACTCAATTACTACTAATAATTTTTTCTCATTGACTTCTATTCAAACTACATATGAGATATCGAAAGTACAAGTTGGACATGTTATATTCTAATTCTACTTATCCATAATGTTAGTTTGAGTGGTTGAAATTCTAATGGTTTCTACAAATAGGTTCTCACTAGTCAAAATGTTAATTATGGATAGATTAAATTCTCACTAGTGGTAATGTTCATCATAAATATCTGCAATCGTTCTTGAATTACAGATATCATAAATGTAAATCAATTGTGACCAGTTGAAATGTCATTTCTGAATGGGAAAATATTTTTGTATCATGTCTAAATTGTTTTAGAGTTATCTTAAATTAACGTTTCAACTAGTCAAAACAACATTTAAAAATTTCGAAAGGTCATTTTGACTAGTGAAAACTAAATCACTACAAGTCAGCCCTACTGATTAAATGTTAAAACGGCTTGCCATGTCTCTATCTATCTATCTATCTATCTATCTATCTATCTATCTATCTATCTATCTATCTATCTATCTATCTATCTATCTATCTATCTATCTATCTATCTATCTATCTATCTATCTATCTATCTATCTATCTATCTTCCTCTCTGTCTCTATCTCTCACACTCCCTCTCTTCCTGTCTCTATCTGGTCTCTCTCTCTTTCTCTCTCTGTTGCTCTCTCTCTCTCACTACCACTCACCCTGTCTCTATCTGGTCTCTCTCTCTTTCTCTCTCTGTTGCTCTCTCTCTCTCACTCCCTCTCTTCCTGTCTCTATCTGGTCTCTCTCTCTCTTTCTCTGTTGCTCTCTCTCACTATCTCTCTCACTACCACTCACCCTGTCTCTATCTGGTCTGTCTCTTTCTCTATGTCTCTACGTCACTCACTCCCTCCCCCCGTCTCTCTCCGGTCTCTTTCCGTTTCTCTCTCTCAGAGTGCGGCGAAGATGATCAAGGAGTCCATGGACAAGAAGTTTGGCAGCTCGTGGCACGTGGTGATCGGCGAGGGCTTTGGCTTCGAGGTGACCCACGAGGTGAAGAACCTGCTCTACATGTTCTTCGGAGGCAGCCTGGCCGTGTGCGTGTGGAAGTGTTCCTAGCCCCTCCCCTCCTCTCATCACGCCGCCTGTCCTCCATTGCGTCCGTCCTTCCCATCATTCCATCCATCTTCCCTCCTCACCTCTCCAACCACCGGGTTGTCTGAGTCCCCGACGTAGATCTGGAGAAACTCTGATAAAACAAGGGGAAAAGAGCGGGCTCATTTCATGGTATCCATTTATTAACACTGCGATGGGCTGCTGATGTAAAGGGTTGTTCGGTGCCAATCCCGTCCTGTCCTGGACCTCTGTGTCCCACAGGCTGGATGTGGCTCCACTGTATAGTTGGCTTTTATTGTTAAGTGACATATAATATAACTAAAGTTACAGCCATAACGTTTTATGAATGATAACATTATAAGATATTTGTTTTTATATTTTTCTTACGTTTTTTGCATCTCGGAACTCTTTGAGGTGCAAACGGTTCACCCACCCTCGTGTGGGGGATGCGCTAGTGACTTTGCACGCGGTTAGCGGCGTCGGTTTCCTTGTGTACTTATTAACCGGCCATCTTGGCTGTACCAGCCATCACTCGGAACGTGTGGTTTTATTTGAACTGTTTATTTTTATTTTTATTTTGAAACAGGCGTTTGAAATGTTTATTTTTATTTTTATTTGAAATGCTGAGTACTGTATGCTCTCGCTCAGAGACTCCACCGATTAGACACGTCCTTCTGCTTCTCACCCTTCCGTAGACACACCCTCTCCCTCCATGTATCCCAGATGCTGTAACCTCTCTCTCGTCTTTTTAATTGCATTCGTATTACTCTGTTACAATAATACTGTATATCCGGCCAGGGTCTCTCCACATTGTCCATTTTTTTTTAAACCACTTTTCTCTTCAGGGACTGTGTGTGCACGTGTGAATGTTTGTGTGTGCTGGACACACACAATATTTTTTAAGAAAAAGAAGAAAAGAAATTAGAAAAAAGGTCTTTCCTCTCTGCCCAAGGTTCTTTGCAATAGTCCTTTATGTTTTTCCTCCCCTACACTTTTGTTATTCTTTACGCTCTGTTTCCTTTGACTCTCTCTGTCCGTCCCCAGTCCCCCCCACTTTGTAGGTTTTCAACACAGTTTTGATGTGTGTAAATATTTTGATGCAACGATTGGGGATCACATGTGAAAAACGGAACAACGCTGAACACTGTGGTCTCAATACGATGAAGGGCTGTGCGTGTGCAGCCCAGACACTACAGACCAGGGTCTGCTTTCCTTCAGTTAAGGACATGTTTCAGGACTCGTCCGGTGTACAGATCCACAATAATCCCAACCTTATGGTTGATGTTGTTGATGTCAACGTTTTTCTTACGCTTTACTTTTACGTTCATACCAGTTTTAACAGACCCAAGCGAACAGACCTGTATGCGTGCTGTTCTGGTGATACAATAAACTTCGAGTTGTGTTTTAAACAGATGTTTGATGCAGCGTTTCTCTTCCTGCCTTCTACAATGCAGTCTTTGTCTTCAAACAGACCAGTCAACACATGCTTTTTGCTCTGGTAATTGTGATATTTGTTTTTAAAATATTTATTATAATATGATAATATCCTTCACATTACAATGATGTAGTATATATTTTGTAAACATTCAGAGGGCCATTTTGTTCAGAGAAATGCACAACACTCTAATTTAGCCCTGCTATACTGTTTGCTAGTCAAGATCGTTTAAAAGAGTGATGCTTTCTTATGGCATTAAACTATACCGAAAGAAAGATTGCATGGCATCTGGCTCATTCTCATTGAATAAATACTCTATTTTGAAAAAGAGGACTTATAGTCAGATAAATTCCAGGCATGAGCTAACAAAATGCCCTCATTTTAAACTCAAGTCATTGGAAATTCAGTAGCTTATGGATGATTCTATTTGTTTCACAGTCATCACTATCGTTTAACCTATCCCTATCAAATCACAATTTGCACTTTTCAAAATGGTGAAAAAGCAGAAATAAAATTAGTATGCCTGTAAACACAATAATAATGAAATGCGTTTGGGTGGTTCGAGGGTAAAACTGACTCAAATGTAGAATTAACATGCAGGACGGTGTAGCGACCAGTGTGTTGGAATCCAATTGGGTTCCTTAGCCCATTATCAACAGTCACTGAGCATGATACCCTCACATGTATTCCTGCTCCATACTGACGTATCTCAATTCACTGCAAGTCGCTCTGGATAAAAGTATCTGCTGAGCGATTTAAGTAAAGATGATGTTGAAATCATGTTTACTCAAAACACTGTGACCCCACTGGTCAGCCTGCCCTGTGACAAAACGAACAGAACACACAAACACATACTCTCTCATGCACTCTCACATAGAAATACAATTGCTGCCTTCATTATTAATTTCCTCATAAACCCCCTGTCAACAGTTGCAGGGAGGCGAGGCAGTTGGTGTCAGTGTGCAGCTCTCTCTGTTACAGAGATTCTTCTCAGAAGCAACACAGTGTGTGTCCCCCCCCCCCCCGCCCCCCCAGGCTGGCTCCCATTCATTATTTACTGCTGATGCTCTTTATATCTCCCCACTTTCAAGCTTGGTCCTCCTGACTAAGTTAAATATTCATTCAAACTGACTTGCAGAGTCACACTGACAACGCAAGCCAGTGGTATTTGATAATAACAATAAATAGGTCATATTCCATCCCAAACAACGTTATGGGGCTGACGGGGAGTCTTCTCAGTCTTAACCGAGGAGCATACGAGATAAAGATTAAACCTCAGGGGCTTACAGTGAATTTAGAATTATTATTAGGGTAGGGATGTTGCTTACAAATGTGCTTTTGACATAGGGAATTTAATTACAATTACAATTAGCACATCTAGCAGACGCTTTTATCCAAAGCAACTTACATCGGTTAATGCACACATTTGTGAGTGAAACACCCAAATGCGGCTACACTTTTCTGAGACTAGGAATCCTCTCTTTATCTCTAAACTTGCATAACTTACTTTATTTGACAGGTCTCCTAGAGGAGAGGTGTGACTTCCTGGTAAAATAAATGTAAAATCCCTTCATCAAAAACCTTAACCTTTCTGGGTTTCACTGGGTGTTGAAAGCAGCAGTGGCACAGCCATGAATCACCAGGAGACATTGAGTGATCCTGAGATGACGTCTGGCCGGCGCGGTGCTGAGACAGTGCCCCCATCAGTCCACAGGTAGCTGTCGTCTCCTAGCAACAACCTCAGGGATGTGTCTGTCCCTGAATGTTTGTGCCACTGAGTGTGTGAGTGATGTTATATGTGTGTGTGTGTGAGTGCTGTTCAATGCGATTGTGGGCGTGTTTGTACGTTTGTTTGAGTTTTTGTGCGAGTGCGTGTGTATGTGTATGTGTGTGTATGTATGATTGATTTGTTGTATGTGTTTTGAAAAAAAAATCTGAAGTGGTTGAGTGAGCTGAGGAAATGAGGGGGAGAGAGAGCGAGTGAGAGAGAGAGTCGGTGCGAAAGTGAATGACAAAGAGGGGGCAAAAGAGAAACAGTGGACAGCAGCATAGAAAAGGAGAGAGAGAAATAGAGTGCAAAAGAAAAAGAAAAATTGACATGAAGGGAAGGTCAAAAGAGGACCGAATCACATTAAAGAAGAGTTTCATGTTTCATTCACCAACTGCTGCGGGGACTGCTATAATTAAGAAAAGTTGAAATCCATTCCAATATGAATGTGTCATTGTGTGCATGCGTGCGTATGTGCGTGTGTGCGTGCATGTGTGTGTGTGTGTGTGTGTGTACGTGCATAGGTCATGCATATCAAAGCACAGGCAAGTGTGTGAAAAAGTGTAGGTCCATGCAGACCAACCACAGGCGTGCGTGTCCATTCCAATATGAATGTGTCATTGTGTGCGTGCGTGTGTGCGTGCGTGCGTGCGTGTGTGTGTATCTGTTTAAGCATCTGTATCCTTCTGTGCACAGAGGGTTTCATGTTAGTATAAAAAGGCAAGGCAACCTCTATTTTGAATCCTTGGTCCAACTGACATTATTGCTGCAAACAAAGCCTGAACTTTCCAACCCTGTAAAAGACTGAACCGTTTTAAAACCCAGGTAGCTGCTATAGGTGAAAAGAGGAGTGAAAGATAGGGACGGGTTTGAGGAACAAGGAAAAAGAGTCTGTGTCATGCAGTCTGCGTGTTTGGTGGAAAGTAGTGTTAAGTAAGGGGACGGGGGGACCGTGTTGTTTACAACCAGCGGTGTTACAACCCCTATCTGGAGCGGCTCAAACCCATGAGACGTAACAAACCGAAAGGCAAAAGGGGTGATCTGTCTCAACACAACAAAAGAGAGGAAACAACTGGGCCGTCCACATTGAGTGCCGTAGGACCGGCTACCGAAATAACATCAAACTAAATACAAAGCACAGCAGTGAGAACTAAAATACAAGATCCCCAACAGGAACTAGAAGCCAAAACAAGGCTGTTGCTCCAGGGAGCCAGAGAGGCACCTGACTGTGGGCCAACATTGCACAGGTGAGGCTGATCATCGTTAGGGAAGCTCCGCGTGCAGTCCCTCCCCACAGGCT
>NC_044050.1:11870173-11907673 GCF_902167405.1 Gadus morhua
TTATACGCACATGATTATATGAAATTGTTGTAGTGTTCTGAGGCTCTGATTGATTTCCCTGTAGAGATGGGCATAATTGTATTTTTATTTCCTGTTTGTGTTCATCAGTCCATCAATACATAGCACTTCGAGTCAGTAGGTGACCATGTCTTAAGCTGAGTCACTGCACCCAGCAACAAGACATGTTTTAAAATGTTCTCTTCAGGTTAGCATCACTTGTTGCCAGCGGAGATCTGGGTAAATGATTTGCTTTTAAGTACACGTACAGTGCACCAACAGAGTTACAACTAGCGACTCAAAGATGGTTTGAGTCGGTAGCCTGACATGCCTTAATGGAGCCGACCTAGGATGAAATGAAACGACGACGTGCGCTGGTTTTAAGATGAGTTGCTCTCCCCACAGGCAGGAGCGAGACGAGGAGACCAACTTCAACCTCTACTACTTCTCTGACTTTGAGCGGCACAACGCAGAGATCGCTGCCTTCCACCTGGACAGGTAGCGATGAGGGGGCGAGGGGTATGGTGTTAACTGGCAGCTGGCCCCAGTTGGCTAGCAAGTAGAACAGCACAGTAGATCTCCTTTTCTCACTGTTTATAATGAGGTGGGATCTGCAAAGCACAATATGGCAGACGGCATGAAACTGTTGTTTCGATCAGAGTTCATTTTATTAAATTGGGAAGAGTCTGAGGACGCCTGCACGGTACATAATCTAATGGAAAAGTATAAAATATAGATGTGTTTTTACATTTCTTATTATTGTGACCTAATTCAAATCAAGAAGTCGTCTGGCACTAAAACAATAATGTCTCAAGACTCTCTCGCCATTATTTCCTCCGACTGTTTTCTCATCGTTCCCCCCGGTTCCTACTGAAGGATTCTTGGGTACCGGCGGATCCCCCCAGTGGTGGGCCGGCTGGTGGACGTCGTCAAGGACATCAAAGACGTCACAACAGACCACAAACTGGCCCGCACCTTCTTCTCCTCTCCTGGTACTGGTACCCCCCCCCCCCCCCCCCCCCCTCCCCCCTCATCTTGGTGTCCTATAACACACAGATCGATAACGTGCTCTGTGTGTGTTGTTCATGGCCCGCCATCTTGTTTCTGCTCATAAAGAACCACAGCCTCGGGGAACAACTGATTTATGGTTATTATTTGAGTTTATTATTTCCGTTATTCTAATTTCCTCTCAACTCCTCTCATTATCTCCTCTCCCCTCATATCTTCCCCATTCAATTTCTTTCCTTTCCTATAACCCTCCGTCTCATTTTCCCTCGTCTCCAATCCTCTCTCATCTCCTCTATTCCCCTAACTGTCCGCTTTTCCTCAATCGCCTTTCCCCTCACCTCTCCTCTCCTCCCCTGTCCTGTCCTCCTTTCTCGTCCCCTCTCCTGTGTGGCTGTGTATCTTCGGTGCCCCCTAGTGGGCAACACTTGTTTCTACGGCCAGTGCTCGTACTACTGCTCAACGGAGCACGCCGTGTGTGGTCGCCCCACGGCCCTGGAGGGCTCCGTGGCATTAATGCTGCCCGACCTCTCGCTGGCCATCCGGAGGACCTGGAGGTCTCCGTGGAGACGGTCGTACAGCCGTAGCAAGCTGGCAAAGTGTGTTTATTGCTTTTTTCAACAGTGCCCTTAAGTAGCCTATAATATGTCATTATAATATGAAAAAGGGAAAGTGACAAGTAAAGTTAATGTCACAAGTTGTTTTGATTCCAGATGGGAAACAGAGCCAGACTATTGTTCCACGGTGAAAAAGACCGCGCCGTACGACAAGGGTACGAGGCTGGTGGACGTCGTAGACCTGGCCATACTGGACTTCCTGATGAGTAGGTTTACAATCAATTCCATTCATGAATGTTCAAAGAAACTACGGTGGTATAAAGGACAGCTGCCCTACTTTGACAGCGTGCATTTTTTCTTATTTATCTGGCCTTCTATAAATACAGACTAATATAGGCCATGACACATTAATCATCGTAGGGGAGAGCCGGGTCGATTGAAACACGGGACGATTGAAACACAGCGATTTACTCGAAAACCACGCAAGGCTTTCACGTCAAAATTCGTCACTACGTTCAGCAAGCAAGACTGACCAACCCCGGGAAATTTCATGTAATGACGTCACGCCGTTCAGATGTTATCCCGCGAACCTGTTTTCGAGAGCTGTAAGTAAAATCCTTCCTGCGGTAGTTTTTTTGTAATAAATAGTTGTATTTTTTTGTTTCATGCCATAATAATATCACTATACAACAGATGAATTAGTATTTAAACCTGTGATAAAGTGTGCAATGTCACAGTTTTGAAGTTTAGAGGTAAAAAAGGTTTAAGTGTCAGTAGTCGCTGGCGGGACGATTGAAACACCTGTTTCAAACGTCCCGCACATACCATGCGTAATTACGCGAACATTGAACGATCATTACCTGTATAAATCACAGAATTAATCAATGTTTTGCAATGAATAATTATTGCTTTGAATTAATAACATATTTTGAATGAACAAAACGTGTTTATCACATGCATCAACAGATTATTACCGAGTGAAAAATGCCGCGCTTGAGAAGGAGAACCACCTCCCGTGGGCAGGTTCCTGCATGGGTGTATTCCAGGGCCTGCAGCGAGGTCAATTCTGGGAGCTCAGTGAGGCAGGCAGCGTTGGCCAACAACATTAACCATGTGACGTTGTCACGCTACCTCAAGCGGAGGGCAGAAGAGGGCAGTGAAGCGGCTAGGTCCCCTGGCTATAACCCACACAATAGGGTTTTTAACGCAGCGCAGGAGGGAAAGGTCAGGGACTACCTGAAGAGGGCAGCAGCCATTTATTTTGGGCTCACCCCTAATGAGGTCAGTGTTGTGAAAAGGGCTACATAAGTTGTAGGACAGGCACACAAGTATGCTATGCACATGCTTTAATTAATAAATATGATTTAATAAATATGAACAAATAACATAAACATAAACATCAACTTTTTATGACCCCTTCAGGTCAGAAAATTTGCCTTTGAGCTGGCAGTCCACTTCAGCTGCCCATTCCCTGCATCCTGGTCGAGGAAGAGCATGGCGGGGAAGGACTGGTTCACCTCCTTCATGGAGCGCAGTGGCAGCCTCTCCCTTCGGCGTCCAGAGGCCACTAGCCAACAGCGATTGTCCAGCTTCAACCAAACAAATGTAAACTTGTTCCACCAAAATTTAAAGACGGTGCTGGAACGGCACCAGTTCCAGGCCAAGGACATTTGGAACATTGATGAAACCGGTATTTAATATGAACTTTATTAACAAAAAACACAACTATATACACACAACTATATATATATACACAACTATACTCACACAACTATTTACAGGGGTCACCACTGTCCAGGTGCCAGACCGTGTCGTCGCCCAGATGGGGCAGAAGCAGGTCGGGTCAGTGACCTCAGCGGAGAGGGGGACCCTGGTCACAGTTGCCCTGGCAGGCAATGCGCAGGGCGACCTTGTTCCGCCATTCTTCATCTTCCCCCGTAAGCGGTTCAAAGACCACTTCCTGAGGGGTGGACCCGTTGGCTGTGCAGGCAGCGGCAACCCAACTGGCTGGATGAAGGAGCCAGACTTCCTCCTGTACCTGGCCCACTTCACCAGGCACACCCGTGTGTCCAAGGAGTCGAAGCTGCTCCTCCTGCTGGACAATCACCCGTCCCACCTGTCAATTGCAGCAATTGATTACTGCAGAGCTAATGGCATAGTGCTGCTGTCATTCCCTCCCCACTGCACCCACAGGTTGCAGCCAATGGACATTAGTGTCTTCGGCCCCCTAAAGGGGTACGTAAACAGTGCGGCGGACAGGTGGATGAGGAGCCACCCAGGGATCAACATCTCCATTTATGATGTGCCCTCCATCGTTGCTGAAGCCTTACCAAAGGCTGCGACAGTGAACAACATCACCTCCGGGTTCTCAAGTCCAGGGATCTGGCCTTTTAACCCCTCTGCGTTTGAGGAAAAGGACTTCGCCGGAGCCTATTCCACAGACCGTCCTCCTCCCCAGGCTTCGGGTGACGAGGTCAGCGCTTCTCCAGGTGCCACTTCAGGTAGGAACACTTCATCAGAAGCAACAGAGGATTAAACAGAGTTCATAATAGATAAGTAAATAGTCCCATAAGTCCAAGTTCATAAAAAAAGTCCATAGGGTAGTGAACGGCAGAGAAGCTGCTAGACCACCAGGCCACAACTCTCACATCAGGGTATTTAACCAGGATCAGGAGGGTGAGTTTATAAACATTTATTTAAAAGTGTGTATTTTTTTAAATGTGTCCTTTGGCAGGCATGGATGTACCTGATCGAGCTGCCGGGCCTGACGAAGCTGTCCGGCCTGAGGGAGAGGCCGTTGAGTTCAGCCCGGACATCGTCCGGCCTTACCCTAAGGCCGGACCTAGAAAGATCACAAAGAGAAGAGGGAGAAAGAGGCAAGTGGAGTTACTCTTGCATCTCATATCTTGTCTGGACTTCCTTTGTCTACAGTCATGTAGACCTACCACATTTAAAGTAATTCAATTATCATTAAAACGTCCAATTTAACGTTTTCAGGACAACTGCTATACTTACGGACACCCCGGTGAGGGCTGCTTTAGAGGCGGAAAAGCAGGGAACTGGGAAGCAGCGTCGTCCCGCTAAGCAGCCTCCCTCCTCTCGGGCTCCCAAGAAGAGGCTGTTCTCGCCCGCTCCTGATGCCGGAGTTGCCACCTCAGCTGCTCCTCCCACCATCACCTGGCCCGCTGATGGAGTCAGCCCCACCTTAGGCCTAGTTTGTCCTGTTCCGGAGGCAGCAGAGTTCACCACCATTGCTGCCTCCACTTCTCCAATTTATTTAGGCCTATCCAGCGAGGACGTCAGCTGCCTCGTGTGCTCCGAGCTCTTCAGCGCCTCGATGCCTGGGGAAGAGTGGGTCCAGTGTGTCTTTTGTTATAAGTGGTCGCATGAGGCTTGCACCGACGGGAGTGCACACTACCTGTGTCACCTGTGTGACAAAGAATAAAAATATTCAGCCTACTATACTGTCCATGTGTCTGCACTAGTTTGCAGTGGAAATACTGTAAATGTAGGCCTACAGCACAATTCAGTTAACATTCTAGACTGATTAACTAACTAACTATTAGGCCTGGGTTAGGCTATGAGTGGGAGCTGGGCTATTAAATATTTCGCTGGGTAGGCCTACTTTTCGTCCATGATTGTAACGCATCCAAAATAACAACGGCTACATTAAATTATGACAATAATAATTGAATTTAGTGGACATGCACACTTAAAAACTGCTGGGTATAAGCTATAGGCTAGCCTTCTACACCCTTGCTCTTGGTCATGACACATGGCATGCCGATTTATCTTTTTCTCCAGCCATTACCATCAATCAGCTAGAGTGCAATCTTAATCAAAGTTCTGCTTGTTATATGATTTCAACATAATGTTCATGTCAATGTGCAGACTATTACACAATATTTATCAGATAAAATAAGTTTAGCCACTTACCTGTCCACAGAGACTCCGGATGCTTCTGTGCGCCAGGCTGTGCGTGTCGAAAAGAAATTAACCCTGTGCGGCGCTTGGATAAATTTCCGCTGTAACAGGTCTCGTGATATCCTGTTGACCTGGTCGTTTTTGTTTAAAATAAATAAAAGGATGTTCAACTGGGTATCCTTAAACATGACTTAGGACAGGGAAATAAGTAAATTTAATGCAAATGTAGTCGTCCAAAAGAAGAAAGGTGAGTTTTAATCGAAATGTGCATCTTGATAATTACGCACGGGCCAAAAATATATTTTGACCTATTTATATGATGCGGAATTATGTGAGATTTTAGCAATGACGAGTAAACTAGTATGTTGTCTAGTATGTTGCATAAAAACAAGAGTAAGGGCAATAGATTATTTTTAAAATATGCTGTTTCAATCGTCCCGCATGTGTGTTTCAAACGTCCCTACTAGGCGGGGCGTTTGAAACAAATGTCAACTTACGTTCAAAGTTAAAAAGCAGCTCGATCGTCCAACATATGTATTAAATTTCACTTGTAACTAAGAGAACACACCTGTGAGTTGTTGATCACATGTTAAAATTATTTGTATACGTAACGTCATCTTTGAAAAAGACGTTTAACTGAAAAGTGTTTCAATCGACCCGGCTCTCCCCTATGGATTACATGTAAATGTACTGAAATGCGTTAAACATATCGTAGTGACTAGCGAGTCACTAGAAGTATGGTTAATGTCTTATTATGAATAATAACATGTTTTTTCAAACGAGGCCGATCTAGCCCTCAAAAACGCACGCGCGCAGGAACACACACGCGTGAGCTGTGATTTAACGACACAAATCAAGGTTATCGTTTTGTTACTCGTTGTCAAAAACCTTCATTCGCACGAACTGGCCATACGAAGCTGAAGACAGACCTCAGAGGAAGGCGACGGTGAACTTGACGGAGTGCTGCCATGGAAACCAGCCAGAGCTGCGGTTGTGTTGACGCTGCAGAGGCAGGTAACAAAGTTTCCTTCTGCACTTTAGGACTTTGCTTTGCTTTTCACTATTTCACTTGAGCGTTTTTCGATCCTTTCTTTTGACATAGCTAGACTGCAAAAGCGTTAATTTGTGTGATGATATTGGTCTATCGAAAAAATAGATTATAAATCAATTTATTATTCTTTCATTGTTTTCAGTAGGCTGTTTGTTTGCAAGACCGCAGCAAACAGCTAGGTAGAGTTGGCTTATGTGTTGTACTTTTCATTTAACCCTTTTCCAAATATGAAGGTATCAATGTAAAAATTAAGCTTTTCAGAGTTAACTTGAAGAACAGGATTCCTTTGAATAAGGTTTTTTTTACCTGGTGACGTCCTTCACTGATTTTAAACGACGTCACCGTAGTTTGGAACCGGCCACTGTTGTAGTCGTTGTAATCCGATAATATTCTGGATTGAATTACTGAGTATTTTATAGTTTAATTTATAATCAGTATTGTATTATAGTGATTGTGATATTAAAGTAATATGTGACTAAGAACTGCCTAGTAACATGTACTGGTGCATGAATGGTTTGAAAGTATTTATAGTAGGATGTACACCTCGGTTAACTGTATAGCATGAATCCTTCTATTTCTACTGTTTCTGTCTAACATATACAATTTGTGCCTATCCTTCCCTTCTACAATCGATTTAGTCTATCTTCACAGTTAGTTTAGTGTAGTGCAGAAAAAAACCCAAATGTGATATCAACCGGCCTAAAGTGGACCTTAAATGACCAGCACCATGCTGGCTGGCCCACACGAGGAAAAACCCCCGTATGGACCCCCCGGCCAGAGTCCCCCCGACATCACCCAGCTCCGGCCCAGATCCAAGGTCAAGAGCCGTGTCCCCAAGGTGGACGTGGTCCGCGGACCTCCCCTGACCCTACCGCCCCTGACACCACGCGGAAGAGGGCGATGCCCGCCCGCCTTCGGGTTTGAGTCTCTGATTGGTCTATCAACAGTTCTGGCACGTCGTCCTCCCAGTACAGTGCTGTCATTGGTGGAGCTGCCCGGCCTCATAGCCCAGTATGGACCAGGGATTGCCATCGGGGACTCCCTGTGGACGGAAGGCCCCCATATGGTGGCTACGGCGCTGGGTGCTGACATCCCCATCGCGGTGGTCCCGCCAGTCCACAGATCACCAGACCCATGGTAGTGCCTTATTTACATTGACATGCCATCTACTTTGAGTCACTTTGCAGATGTTAATTTCCAAAGCAACGTACAGGTGAGGTTGAGAACAGTCAAATCATTGACGCAAAATTGGACAGACTACCAAATATTCCAATTGCTGCATGACGTAGTTTATTAATACAACTGGATAATCGTCAGTCATAAGGGCACAAGGTTTTGAATTATGTGATTGACTGTCTATTAAAAAGAGGCCGGACTCGATTCAAACTGTCACAGTCAATACTCGATTAGAAATCAAAAGGAAAATATATTCCAGATGGATAAAGATCTTTTGAAGCTTTAAATGTGAGTTCATTTTCACTGCTGAAAACAAAGTAATGATCATGGGTAGATAGTTCGACAGATTCCCTTTTCTCAGCCAGTATAATGTCTTGGTGGTGATGTTCTCCCACAGCCTTGGTAGTACAGTTTCATCTACCGGGTTCTGCCCCCGGTGGAATATTCCAACGAGTTGTAATTGAAATGATTATCGCCCCTCTACCCCATCCAAGTCTCCCAGATCCTAATGAGGCCAGGGATGCGCCCGCTGTTGCTGGGGGAGGCACCACTGGCGTGAAGGACGCAAAGGGGAGCAGAGCTCCTCTCACAGGCACACAGGTGGTGGAGGCGCTGGCTAAGAAGAGGAGGCGCCAGGGAGGAGCACTTGAGTTTTATTACCTGAAGGAGAGCTGCCGTGATGAGTACCGGTACTGACATGATCACTAATCATTCCTCTACTAATGGCACTCATCTAGTCCCTCAGATCCCTCGAACCATGTGCCAAGCAAGATTTCAGTCATGCTGACTTACTAAATTAGATTGTGGGGACGATCGTTCCTCTCATGCTGTCATTGGTTTGTCTAATTATGAGTCTGGTATAATATCCTCATTATGCATCGAAACAAATTGCGCTTACTCAGAAAACTCGGAAAACGAACACTCGGGGTTCCAATCTGTTCCTGTAGAGGTACTCGACAGCCTTCGTGCATCCACTTCTCAGAATAGGAAAGAAGCATCTTCTGACTGAGCCAAGGCTCAGCTATTGACCAGGGACCATCCGGTGATGCTCATTATTATTCAGTCTGTATCAGGGACTTTACTGCATTTGAACCAATTCTCCTTAGCAGTGTTCCTTCGTGATCGCATCATAATTGATCTGGAGCTACTTCTTCTCCAATGCCAGCTTCACCTGCACTCTGTACCCTGACCTCCCCCCAGGCCCTACGACCTGGAGTCGGTGCATCCCAGCAGGGCTGGACCCCACCACTACGTGTTCTCGTCCAGCGCCGTGCTCCAGGTGACCCAGAGGGGCCCCGAGGCCCTGGTCTCCCTGGAGGACTGGCGCCGGGAGGCCCAGCTGTGGGGGGCCCTCAGAACCATCCCCTTCTTCAGGGACTATGTGCTGCGCCAAGCCTTCAACTGGTGACCCACTGCGACCACACACATGTATTGAGTTACATATACACACGCATGTATTGAGTAACATATTATACTCCTGCATGTATTGAGTTACCTGTACATATTATACGCCCGCATGTATTGATTTACATATCACACATCCACATGTATTGAGTTACTTATTATACGCCCACATGTATTATGTTACATATCACACACCCACATGTATTTAGTTACATTTCATACACATGCATCTATTGAGTTACATATCATACACAAGTATGTATTGAGTTACATATCATACACACGCATGTGTTATGAATCTAATGCAGTCATTTTCTGAGATATCGTACATGAGCATTTCTTTTGCTTCACACACAAATGCCTGCCTTTCCCCTCATCATCCAAATCTGTATGCATTTATTATACACATGCATGCATTAAGTGTATTACATGTGCATGCATTACTTATGATTTCCATTATGTGGCATAAAGATTTGGCGTAAACACTTCATATCTTACACATGCACCCAAATCCCTGTCTCAGCGGCAGGCAGTGATTGACAGGCAGGGGTGTGTGTGACTGACAAGCAGCGGTTTGTGAGTGACAGGCAGGGGAGCGTGAGTGACAGTCAGTTTTAACTTGTGGACACTGACAAGTTGTTATTCCTTTTGTCTTTGTCCCAGGTGGCGAGAAAATGTCAGTCGCATGGTTTTCCAGCGTAAATGTGACACTCTGCAGGACCTGCTGCTCATCGCCGCGCCTCAGTTCAGACACGCTCTAGTCCTCCTCGCTGGGTGAACATCTTCATTTCTTGTTAAATCATCCTCATTGCAGAACAGATGTCTGCCCTGGGGTGTGCTGAATGTTGGGCTGTCTATGGAGGAATGCTTTTATCTACCCCCTTTGCAATATCTATTTTTAAATAAATGATATGTAATGAAAGTAAGTAAGCAAGCAAATAGCTCACCAGTTGTAGGCTTTAAAAGTTGCATTGTGCCATCAATTCAAAATGTTTGCTTGGCTTTATGCTTGAATAGAGACCCACACTCATTTATCCTTATTAGGGCTCCCTTTATGCACACCGAGGCGGGAAGCAGTCGGAGAGAACTTAATGTCTCCAACGGGGTGTGCAATAATAATATCAACCCTACTGCAGTGTGAACGAGGAGCTGGCTGAGCTCCGCTGGCTGCCGTGCTCGAGCACGAGGAGCTACACGTTGCAGGAGTACCAAGATGCGCTGGCCCTCAACAACAATCAGAGCGTGAGGACGCTGGAGACGCTGCAGCAGAGACGCTCCACCATCATTGCGGCGGTAACAGAAACACGGCGGAACTGGCACAGCATCAGGCTCGTAATGGAGACTGGGAAATTGTAATATTTTCACTCGTGACCCTTTGTAGCTGCTCTTGTAGCTTTTATAGCAGGGCACTGGCATGTCGGTAGTTTTTATGAGGGGATGTGGGGAATGGAGGAGATTTGTAACCATGGCAACGCTGGATCCAGGGCCTTGAAGCCATGCTGTAGATGTGGAAGATGCTGCTGATGTTTGATGATGCTGATGTTGGATGATGATGTGGATGATATCGTGAGTCACTGATCATTTCTTGTACACTAGTACATACGTACGTGCAAACGTGTGTGCCTGTTTTTCCCCTGCTGTCCTGTTTGTTCTCCAGACAGATGTTTTTTAATTTTCCTGTTTTTATTCCTCTATTTTAGTGTGCTGTTGTATTGTACTCTAACTTAAGTAGTTTACGAGTTTTAAAGATCGTTTGTGCTTGCCAATGTCAAATGACAAAATGTGAACTCTGAATATTTTTCCTCGAATGTGGATGACTCCGGAGGAATTGTATGCCTCTTTAACTTGGGATATGTACAGTGGGTACGCTGGGGCATCTTGCCTCCCTATTGAGTGAAGCCCAAGGTTTCCTGCATGGTATTGTCAGCCGCTCACCTCCCTTGCTCTCTCCCCAGCTGCATCAGGAGTGCTACCAGGCCCTCCAGGATCTACAGCTGCGTGTCCATGGTACCGCCAACGAGCCCACGGCACGCCACCAACCCCGGCACCTGCACCTCGCTCAGCGCCGAGGCCTGGAGGCGGAGCTTGAGCGGGCGGGGCACACGTCTCAGACGCTTGGTCGCGTGGTGTCCCTGGCCAATCAGATGACGGTACAGGGACTGTGCTCGCTCAGACAGCGAGAGGTCACCTCCTTCCTCAGAAGTGTCATCAAGGTGGGGGGAGGGGCGTGTTGTGTGTGATGGTTGAGGGCTTTTTGGTTGGAGAGTTTGGTATCATGTTCATGTTGTAATTGCTCCCCGCATCCTCTCCCACAATTGTGGTGTGATCACTGTGTGCCACTGGCTGAAAAGAGAACTAGAAGGATGAAAAAAAAAGAAGGGGAAAATATGCATTTCATAGAACTGCTACACCCTTATTCAGCAATAAAGGTTCATGTAAATCTATTCATGAAGTTCTTTCTAATAGTTCTGCTGTCTTTTATCAGCGGGGGGAGGCCAAACAGGGCTGTCTTTTCCGAGCCCGGCTGGTGTTCGGCCCACAGGGGATGCTGGCCGTGGAACCCGCCCTGCCCCTCTTCCAGGACGTGGTGCAAAAGGCCCTACTGGGACTCTCAAATACAATCCTCAAGGTAACAGACTCGCCCTCTCACCAAAGTCCAGGGTCACTGGGACTGGGGGAAAACCCCAGATTAACGATGATGATTTGGCTGAACAATGATCAATCGTCTCTTGAATGAAAGTAGAATGCAGTTGGCAGGTTTTGACAGCAATACGGAAATGGTTTCAGCAGATTGGATTATTAGAGCTGGGAGTTAGTCATCCACCTTCCACAACTCAGCAGGTGTCTTCCTTTCCTCTGGCAGGTGTGTGATAGCTGTGGTCTCTTCCTGGAGATCACAGACTCTACTCCTTCTGAGAAACAGGACCTCCGCCTGGCTCCTGAAGGTATTTCTCTTCATATTGATGACTCATAGCCCTTGTTTTAAACATAAGTGTTCACCTGAACACTCTTGAGACATTTTAATGCAATACTCCAAGACCAATCCATTTACGTCCACTGACCATAATATGTGTTATACGTTGTTTTTCTTTTCTTGTGTGCATCCCATTTTTATCTTTTTTTTTGTGTCATCCCCAGTTTTCAAGAGCCAGTATGAAGACATAAATCATGAGGAGAGATCCAGAGAGAACACACCAAGAAAGGAGAGATCAAGAGAGGGGAGATCAAGAGAGGGGAGATCCAGAGAGGGGAGATCAAGAGAGGAGAGACCCAGAGAGGGGAGATCCAGAGAGGGGAGATCCAGAGAGGCGACACCAAGAGAGGGGCGAACCTTTGACTGGACATCCAGAGAGGGGCTAGCTTCCAGTGCGTTCTTCCCCTGGCAGAGCCCTTTAGCAGTGCATGGTCGCAGGCTGAGAGTCTGCTGCCTTCCCCTGTCAAGAAGATGTGTGGAGTTGCAGCTGGGTACCAGCGAAGTCTCAAAGGAGGTGCAAAGTCAATGTACCGGGATCATGCAGGCAAGGGTGGTCCCTTTTTTCTGTGATGATTCCGGAGATTAATTAATGTATCAGGGCATTTTGTTCGGGATTTCTTTGCGATCCTTGACATGACGGGCGTCGTCATGGTTACTGATGGAATGTTGCCGGTAGTGAGTCAGTCTGCCTGCTGCTGAAGAATCCTTTAATACCGCAAGAGGATTCAGGCTTTATTATTTATTATTTACATAAACCATTATTGTTCTCAAAGTGATTCATGGGATACCATTTATTTTAAGAATAAATGGTATTATGAACATGTTTTTTTTTAGAAAAGCACACAGGAATGCACTAAAACAATTGCTTTAGGTTACAGATGCATAGATAAGAAAAGATAAGATAAGCAATACGATAAGATTAAAGAGCAAATCTCGATGGGACATCAGCGATACAATGAACAGATGCTAATGCCTGCCACTATGATATACTGTATGAATCAACAGCACATTGAGTACAAGTTCAGTACTTGATTAAAACCACTCTGTAAACCACCAGTGATTTCAACCTCTACCAAGCTATGGAAATGTGAATTGGCAATTGAGATGATGGTCTTAGAAGGGCAAAAATAATAGATTCTCATAGATCAGTAGGCATACCTGTATCCTTTAAAGGACATGATGGATCCTGAGTTGCGGTCTTTGGTCATGTGACAGGAAGCCCAGGCAGAGGTTCAGCGGCTCTGCAGCGAGTATGCTTGGCTGACGGACATGCGTTCCTTCACCAACCAATGGGGATCAAGCTCCTCTCTGGAGGCCTTGAAGGGCGGGGCCGTCTCGGCCTACGAGGAGCTGGTCGGAGAGATGCGGCGCTGGAGTGACCGGGTCCGTTGCGCGCCTCGGTCCTTCCCCACCGCCCACCGGCTGTTTGATGTCGACGTCAGCGTCATCCTCGAGGAGCAGGGTGGGTACACATTCCCAAACGTGCATCATTCACAGATAAATTACGTCTTGTCTCATCTCATGTGACGCCATTGAGATTGGTGAATTCCCAGAATGCACCTGTCACCTCCTTAATGAGCCATCACACTTGAGCGTGTTACTGTGTGGGATTTGTCTGTATCGTTGGAAACTATGAGCTTTCTTTTTTATGAGATCTGTGCGGCTCAGCTGATAGAGAATAGCATTAACGCTGCCGGGGTTGGGTTCCCTGTGTAGTACAACCGGTACATTATGGTTAGGACACTGCCATGGTTAGGGGTTCGATTCCCTGGGTAGGTCAACGTTTCCCCCTCGCCTCCTCCATCCAGGGATGCAGCTGGGTGTGATGGAGGAAGAGGTTCTCTCCCAGCTGGTGGAGGACCTGAGGTTGAACTCTGAGCAGCTGGTGTCCCGGCTCAGGAGCACCATCTCTGGACTCATGGAGGACCCTCGTGACCTGCGCTGCCTCACACTATATGCAACCATGGTAAGCATGTTCCAAACTTTAACTTTGATGTCAAGGTTTATTACAATTGAATCACCAAACACCACACACACAAACTCATATTTTCAGGATTCTAGTCAGATTTGAAGGAAACCTCCTTAAAAACAGAAACAAGAATGCCAGTGAAGTTTCTATTGAATACAAAATCTAAACCAAACAATATATATATGATGTAACAGCTCTATGCCACTATATTTCTTATTTTATTTTTGTTTAAATATGAATATAGTTTTCACGACAATTATATGTCTGCCGGCTTTGCACCTATTGCTCACCTAGCTGTTCCTGCAATACTAGCTTCTTGTGTTTTCCTTATCCCCTCGGGGTCGGGGGGTTCTTTAGCCCTTGAGATGGGTCATTAGGCCTTAGGGGTTGTTAAGGTTATCCTGTGATGCTCTAGGAGACTCTACCTGATTAGGAGCTGTACCTTAACAACCTTGACCTGATTCCACACCTGGCAGGTGAAGCGTGAGAACACCTCTCCTGTCATGCTACGACGGGTAGAGTACCTACAGTCACTTCGGGGCACCATTACCACCAACTTCAGGAAGATGAGTGAGCAGGAGGTGGCACTGGAGGAACAGGTCAGGGCAACGTGTGTTGTGTTCACCAGCGACCTAAGTTCTGGGTTACATCCCCTGTGCATTCATAGATTCATTTGATTGGTAGCCACACACTGTTGGTATTCTTGAAAGGCCAGAAGAGGCAAGTTTATAACTACAGAACAGCAGTCACATGTTAAGGCAAAAATAAAAAAATAAATAAGAGATAAATAAGAGTAAAACAAGGTAGAGCACTCAAAATACTTTTCTCTAAAGCTGGGTTTCCGGCCGACATGTAGTGTGTTCTCCTACTCACTGTGCTTTATTCCAGATTCTGAGCTTGTGGAAGAGCTACATTCAACTGGTGAAGGCAGCGGAGCAGAAGGTCAACCTGACCATGCCCTCTATGTGTGAAGCTCTGGAGCGATCCTTCACAGCGCTGGTCGGCGAGCTCTCGCGTACCGTCTCGGCCGCCGTCGCCACCAGCCCCCCCTCTGGGGTCCTACTGGACCCGGGCGCAGGCACGCGGGAGATGTGCGCTGAGCTGAGGTTCCTGTGCAAGCAGGTGCAAGCATTTGGCAGGAAGATCAAGGTGCTGTCCGGCGTCAGCGAGGACCTGAGAGGTGAAGAAGCAAACGACCATCTGGCCGCAACGTCTTCACTTGGATTTGTCTAAATAAAAAAAAGATGAACAAATGTAGATTTTTGTCCAAATTGGCAGCCAGCCAATTTTACGTCAAGAAATCTTAAGGAAATCTTAATAAAAATGTATCTGGTTTAGGGTTAGGGTTAGTTTGTCTGGTTGTTAAGGCCCCAGGTGAATTGTTGACATTGTCTAAGTCGAGATGCTAGGTAGCTTCTCAAAAAGTGAGCATGGATGAAAAAATCCAATAGTTTCAATTCTGTACGCAACTGCGAATGCTTATTGACTGAGACTGCGGTAAGCAGTTTGAATTCTTGACCATTAAATGTTCCGGTCATGAGCACGGTGGTCAATTCTGTATTGTGACTGGATTTATTATTGCTTCAACCCACTCAATGGACTGGCTCAGTGGGGGAAAAATTCCCATTTGTATTCAGTTGAGAGCTTGCTCTACGTACATTAATCTTTAATTCCGAAGTGAATGGTTAGGTTGCGTTCCAATCAGTAAAAATGTCCCCCCTCAATTCTAATGCATCCCCTTTTATAAATCCGTCAGCATGCGCAGTGGCGTGTCAACACAGAATTTAAGCTAATAACCATGGCTTATTTACATATTCATTAACAATTAACCTGGGCTCAGGGCAAACAGGCCAAATTCTTTAATTTAGTCAAGCATATTATGAGACAGACTTTGTGGTATTAGATTGATAATAGGAAACCTATTGGATGAAGTGTTGTCTTATATTCTCAGGATATCCACTGGATTTGAAAGTCATGACAACAGACACTCAGAACTTGGAGACTCTGAGAGAGCTGTGGGAGCTCCTGGCTGACTGTCAAGCCACGACCCAAGAGTGGGGACGTTCGGCCTTCACCGAGGTGAGGGCCTTGCATTCACACACTTTCTTCAGTCCATCCAGCGGTCGCACCAGTAACCCTCTGTGTGATTCTTGGACAGTTTGAGGTGGCTGTAGCCAAGGAAAAAGTCGGATGGTGGAAGCAGCGGGCCTCATCAGTGGGGCTGACTCTTCCTTCCCATAATGCAGTGCTTCAGGAGATCCTGAGAACCGTGCAGCAGTTCAGCACACATCTCCCAGTCTTGGAAAAACTGTGCAGCCCCAGACTCAAAGAGAAACACATCAAGAACATTTTTAAAGGTATCGTATTTGAATGGTTAGAGGTTGTTAGCCCATGTTGATAACTATGTATTATAACAATTAAAGAACATTTCTTATTTACAGGGATGGGTCTTCTGTACACCCCAGCAAAGCAGCTGACTGTGACTGAGTTGATGTCTATGCCACTTGGAGTACACCTGGAAATAATTAACAGGGTATCCAACATTTGGTGCAATAGTACCATTAACAGCATTGATACTGTTGAAAGATGTTAATGACTGAAAGTAGTCACTAAAGAAAAGCCTTCCTCCTCTCTTACCCAATCAGATATCCAGAGAGGGACACATGCAGTGGTGTATGGAGGAGGAATTCCAGAAAATTCAGTGTAGCTGGGAAGCCAAAAAGTTCCAAATATTACCATCCTGCCCCATCCTTAAATGGCAACAGGATGTCATACAGAACGGCCAGGGTACCATGCATACAAAACAGCTACAAGCTGAGACTGGTTCAAGGTTAACGACTGCCACGCAACCATCTAGTGATGCTATGCTCATCATCATTGGTAAGACTAATCTTGGATCAATGGAAAAGACATCAAGAAACATTGTCTCAGTAATTTCACTTTTAACTTTTTGGTTTTAATACTCAGTTTTAATCTTTGATTGGCTGGATGGGAACAGATTTGATTCTCTATAACTAAGTGAAGACACAGATATAGAAGTGAATGTGTCTTACCTGTTACCTGCTTTATAAATATCTCCAACTTGAATTATTTATAGATGCCTTCAGCGATTCATTACCATTTCATTTCATTCATTTACATATAATAAAGTATTCATTTTAGTTTAAATTATTGAAGGTTCTACTCATTTTAGAGATGGTTGAAATAGATCAGCAATTGTTTGCTATGTCCGCCTTGGTTTTTCATTTCTATGTTGAAGAACAGCACAAGTAATAACATTGTCTCACCGCAATTATTTTCTGAACTGGATATCTCTTCAATGGTAGCCGGGGGAAAGCTAAATATGAAAAGTGTTTTGCGATTTAATAACTGTCTGCGCACTCAAGATAGTAAATAGCTAGAGGCACACCGATGGAGACCAAGTTATGCTCCTCAAAGAGAGCAATTTGTAATGTTGTGTTCATCAGGACTGGAGGCTCTCCGGGCCGACGCAGAGGACAGTGTGATGGCTCTGTCCTCCGTTCTGTGGTCCCCTTACTGCTCTGACTTCAGGCCTGAGGTGGAAAACTGGGCCCGGCTACTGCAGGATCTGGGTAGGGAGCAGGCTTACATACCGAACATAGCGCTGCATGCATAAAATAATGGATACAATATTAAAGAAAATATTGGTTACGTGTATTTATTATTGGCCAGAGTGTGTTGATTTTATGTGTTACATTATTTAAGGGGAGCGGCTTGAAATGATTGAGAGGTACCAGGAAACGTGGGCCTTCCTCACAAAGATGCTGAATGAAGCCTCTGTCGGCACACAGTTACTGGTACTTTTAGTCTTCACAAAACAATAATTTATTATCCAAGTATCTAGCTGTGATTCAGCAAATGCATTTCTGTTTTATCTTTCCTTACAGCTGGAAAAGTTCAGACCAGTGGATGAGACGTTCAAGGAGATTATCTTCTCCATCTTAAGTGACTATCATGTGCTCAACATCCTGCGTCCCAAAAAGGGTGTTTCTGCCCAAATCTACGGTAATGACCTCCGCAAGAAGCTCCTCGATGGGCTGACCATCATGGAGGCTATTTCCACCGGGTTGAGGGATGTTCTCAACAGGCCTCGGGGAGAGTTCCCCAGGCTCTGCTTCCTGAGCGACAGGGAGGTGATGAAGCTGTTCTCATCACAGCCCGCTCCTGCTATTTTACTCACCATTGTAAGCAAATGCTTTCAAGGCGTGCGGCGGCTTGAGCTGGACCATGAAGTAGCGAACGATAGTGCTGATCTGAGCGTTTGTCAGTCCACTGATGTCTCCTCACTGCAGATGAAGGTGCTGGGGGTATTTGGCAGCCTTGTAGAACACGTTAGATTCCTCCATCCTGTGGAGCCTCACATGGATCCAGTGGTTTGGCTTTGCGCACTGGAGCAAGAATTGCAACACACCTTGATGAAGTTGACTGAACAATGTGCTGCTGCACGATACCAGGGGGAAACAGCAAAACCAGAATCAAAGCTTGACCAAGATGAGGAAAGAGATGTTTGTCTTATGCTGGACTTGCTGTGCCACTACCCACTTCAGTGTCTGCTCGTGGCTGAAGAATCTGCGTGGTGCATTGAAGTTCTAAATGCCTCTCAGATTCCAGCTCCAGATAGGTTGAGGTCAATGCAACAACGCAATTCTTCCAGACTCCAACACCTGGGTAGTGCCATAAGGGAAGGAGTTGTGGGTATCTCTGATAGATCTCCACTTTCTCACCGCGTAATGTTGTTACTGCAGGATTTGGTGCAGTTCAGCATGAATCATGCCCAGAGGCTTACCAGATTCATGAATGTTAAGTGTGAGCTGGAGGCATCTTTTGAGTGGCAAAGCATGATGAAGTATCATATTAACTCAGCCAACCACAGTCCAAACAACTCAAACGGTCACCCAATCAGCAGTAATGTTCCAATCTGTTATGTGGACGTGTTGGGCTCCACGCTAGTGTATGGTTACGAGTACTTTGGCCCGGAGCACTGGACGATGGTCCACACTCCTTCTACCGACAGAGCCGTCTTGGGGATTCTCCTCGCTCTCACTAGCTACAGGTGCGGGTTGGTAAGCGGGCATTCCACATGTGGAAAGAGAACCACTGTGACGCAGCTAGGACGGGCGCTGGGGCGTCAGGTGGTCACCCGGCAGTGTAGTTCAGGCACCAGGCCTTGTGGTATCCAGCAGGCGCTCAGTGGGGCCCTCCAGAGTGGAGCGTACCTTGTTCTGCGCTCCGTGAACCTGCTGGGACCTGGGGTACAGGCGTTACTGGGACAGCACCTAGCAGACATTTACCAATTCTTCTCCGGATACCAGAAAAACCTAGCACAGATGCCGAACGTTGAGCCAAATCGCCCCATGTCGTTTGCTGGACAGAGCATTTTGGCCAGGCTCAATTATGGATGCGTTCTCATTTCATCCAAAGACTACGCATGTGATATTACAGAAGAACTGCGGAAAGCCATCCGGTCAGTGGCCTTGACTCCCCCAGATTATAGAACCATCACAGAGGTGCTGCTGCTCTCCAGTGGTTTCTCAGAAGCCGTTAGTTTGAGTCGACGCCTGATGACCCTATTTGACCTTGCCAAAGATTCAGGTTGTCTTCCCAAATATATCCAGAGCAGCAGGCTTTTGGTCTTGCAAAATCTCATTGCAGTATCCGCTAAACAGAGTTTCTGTAAAGAACACGTTTCATTTGAGGGGACATCATTAGCTACATATTGCAAGCTTCAGATTGTCCCTCACAATGAAACAGGTGAAGTGTCTCAGCCAAATCCACAAAATATTAGCTCTAAGGGCATCAGTCAAGTCAGAACCATTGTACGGGGGGTGATAGAGGAGAAAGCTGCTGTCAATGCAATTTACACTGTTTTATTACCAGCTCTCGAAGAGTGTGGGAAGGCCTCAGAGCTCCGTAGAATTTGTGAAGAAACTTTTCCAACAGCACGCTCATTTATTTTCCCCCTGCAACATATTGAGGAGAAAGAGCAGAATCGACTTAAAAGTGCAATAACTGAAGAGATAAGTAGGACTGGGCTATTCCCCGATCCACAAATTATTCATAATGTTCTCGCCCTCCACGAGGCCTTAAAATCCTCCAAAGCGGCACTGCTCCTCGGGCCTGCGGGCTGTGGTAAGACAACCTGTTACCAGGTTCTTGCAGGGTCACTTCGCAGACTGGCTACCAGGGCAGGAGATCCTCCTAATGAAGCAGGCGGAACAGATGGAAATCCCTTTAAAACAGCTTACAGAAACTCTGCTTCGATGTGGAACACTGTGGAAACCTTGGTCTTGTTTCCCAATGCCATGTCTCACCAAGAGATATTTGGTTGCCTCTGCGAAAAAAAAGGATGGCTTGATGGAGCTTTCACCAAAGTGCTCAGAGGAGCAGAGCAACGCAGCAGTATGTACACCCAGCACAAGAGGGCCAATGATAACAGCCAGGTGGTGAAGTGGGTGGTGATGGATGGGGAGCCCCTAGGGCAGCCTGGCTGGTTGGACTACTTCAGCAGCATTTCCAGCCCTGAGGACCGTGCACTGTGCCTGCCTTCGGGTGAAAGGCTTTCGCCAGGCCATTCAGCGTTGAAGCTCCTGGCAGAGGTAATGGATCTAAGCGATGCTTCCCCATCTGCGGTGACACGGTGCAGTGTCATGTATATCACAGGCACTGATTTGTGGAAGTCAGTGTGGAAGGCTGAACTGGATGCTCTTATTCGAGAGGGCTCACTGGATCAAGGGACCATTGCCATGTGGAATCGTCTGGCAGAAGACCTTTTCAGCAAGACGCTCCAATCACTTGAGCAACGCAATCTGACCTCTGCAATGTATAGTGAAGGAGATACCAGCTCTTCTAACCCTGTGAATGGACTCGGAGAAGTCTTGTCATTCATCAGGATTCTACGGGCCATGCTTGAGGTATCGGGAGTTGGAACTCATTTCAAAGATTCAGCAAAGCCCCAGGGCAGTTATGGTATGGTAAAATTTTCATTCAAAACTATGATATTATTAATGATAAAAATCAAATTCTCTAACAAGGGGATACATCCCTTACAGGCATACTTCAAGGAGCTTACTCACAAGGCACAGAGGATCTCAACAACCGCGGGCATCTGGATCTTCAAGCCAGAAACATCTTTCTAGTGGCCTACATCTGGGGATTTGGTGCACATCTGCATCCTCGGTAAGGAATCTATAACCTAAAAGGGATAAATGATGGAATGAATGTCTGTGATTCAGACTTTGTGAATATGCTTTGTGTCCATGCTAGCCACTGGCCACGGTTTGACCAGCTGGCTCGCCAGGTGCTCTTCAACAGCAGGTATAGCATTGAGGTTCCAGGTGAAGAGATCATCTTTGAGCACTTTTTCAGCCCGACTGAGAGGACCGTCGGTGAGGTCGTCAACAGTATCGACGGCCCACGATGCCTCATCGCTCAGTTGCCTTTTCCAACTATTTCCGAGGTTTGTTGCAAATGTTTACGTTTAATAAGTTGACTCATCTGTTAAACGACTAAATTGCACATCCAAATTATTTCAAAACCTTTTTTTCTGAAACGTACGTAATTTTCTTTTAGTCCCAAATAATTCAGTCTTATAGTTCATGTACACTGATTTGAATGTTTTTATGCTCAGCACCAGAAACATGCCTATGTGCTCCACTGCATGCTGGAGGCCCGCCAGCCGGTGCTGTTGGTGGGGGAGGCTGCATGCGGGAGAACCTCTCTGTGCAGAGCTCTTTTGAGTGCAAACAGAGCCCACATCAGCCTGCCGTCCAGTTCGCTCCTGAGCCACCGGGATGTCCGACACGCTCTGCATAGCATGGGCTCCCAAGGGACGTCCAAACGTACAGGGGGGCTGGTAAGGACCAAGCAGTCTGGAATGGTTCTGTTTGTGGACGACCTGCATTTTGCCCCAAATGGTGAGTGAGACATATGAATATAATCGAGTTCAAAGGATGATGGGCCAATCATATCCGACAAAATGTCAGCCCTGTTTGGACTAATTATTTATCCTTAAGTATTCTCCAATCTTTATTTGTTACAAGAGAAACCGTTCAATTATGTTATTTGTAAATAGTTAACAATGGCTGCTCCTGTTCTTCGTTTAGGAAAAACATCCATGGCTTTGGAGACGTTGCGACTGAGTATGTCCACAGGAGGAGCCCTGACGCCCGACGGCACTCACATTAAGTTGTTCGCGTCGGGATCCGTCAACTACCTGGCCACCTGCCTCTCCTCTTCCAATGGGGGTCACGGACTCAGTGCCCGTCTCCGGCGCCTGTTCTCCAATTTCTTCCTCCCCACGCTCTCGGTCGAGGTCCTGTTTTCAATCCACGTTCCTATGCTGAGGCTCTGGCTCAAAGATGTACCCCATGTGCCCAGCTTTGTTGATATGGCACGCTGCATCATCTCCGCTACCAAAGAACTGTACCATACCGTGTGTGAACACTTCCCCCTCACAGAGCAAAGGCCTCATTTCATGTTCTCTCATCGAGACCTGCAAAAGATCTTTCGGGGAATGACTCTTTGCCGCCAATCGCAGAGTCAGACACAGAAGCTTGCTGTCTCCCAGACCGGGCAGACCTGGTGTCCTCGTGTCCCTTCGGAGTCCCTCGCCACCCTTCTCGATATAACCCATCTCTGGGGGCACGAGTGTCTGCGTACCTTCGGTGACCGGCTGGGTTGTGAGGAGGAGAGCCAGCTGCTGCTGTCGCTGATCTCCAGGGCATCTGAGACCTTTTTCACCTGTGGAGACATCGGAGAAAACCATGCGCTTGAGTCAGAGGAAACATCTACCCTTGGTGCTTTCCTCACTGGGATACCACTCAGCCCTGGAACAACAGGAACCTTTCAGACAGCCAATCAGAGTGTAGATATTCAAGGCGCTGGAGAAGAAAAGAGTGAAGCCTTGCCTGCACCATTGGAGGCTGTAGTTTTTTTGCAAACCCCACAAAGTCTGAACACTTCGAGTGGCTCTGACTCAGCAAACCAAGAGGTCAGCATCATTTCCAATAACAATACGCAAGATAGTTTGTTGAAGGACAACTTGTGTTATGAAGGAACAAAACTAAATCAAAATGAAGAGGCAGAAGAAGCTGAAAAATCCCTTTCAAAAGATTTGAACATAGCAAAAGGTCGACCCTTAACGCCTTCTCCACCACAAGAGCCAAAACCACTATGTCAATCAGAAAGTAACAGGGTTCATATCGCAACAGAACAATCCGCTCAACCTGAAAGCAGTGACTCTGACAAGTCAAGGGCAGTCCGACCTCTTCTTCCGGCACAATACATCCAGCAACTGATGGACTCTATGGATCAGATAACCTACGGCCCCGGCCTCTCCATAACGGCTCGCTCCACGAACCAAGGAGACAACCCCGGACTCCAACTCTCCTACCAGCAGCAACCGCTAGACGAACTGACTCGAAGGTTATCTGCAACGCTCAGAGAGGCGACGCCGGGCCGCGCCGGGGCGAGCGGAGGGGGCATCGCCTCCAGTCACTTCATCCACCGACAGAGGGCGCTGCAGCTGCTGCACATCCTCAGGGCCCTGCTGGTACCCGGGGGCCACGGGGTCCTGCTGGCCGCGGCCAGGGCGACTGGGCGCGGGACCAACGTGCGGCTGGCCGCCCGCATCGCCGGCTGTCCGATGATAGAGGTTCACAGCGGTAACGAGGAGACGCTGGATCAGATCCTGAAGCAGGCAGGGAGGCACGTAGGAGGAGGGGGAGGGGGAGGGGGAGGGGGAGGCAGGGATGTGGTGATGCTGGTCCACCAAGACGTCAGTCAGACCCTGAGAGACCGGGTGCTGGGGCTGATGAGCCACGGCACTGGGGAAGGGCTGTACTCTGGCCGCGAGTGGGCCAAGCTCGTCCCCAGAGTCCCTGCTACCAAGGAGCCACTTAGAAGACACATACGCGGACAGATTATCCAGGAGTAAGAGACAGATTCAACTATAACTTCCATGCTATGCCTTTCAAATATTAAAAAAATTAAGCACCTGGAAGGGAAATATCAACCAGTTTTTCAGTCACTTTTCTGAATGACCTAAGAATGATTTCATAGATTCACGAGTTATAGTTTATAATGATTGAGTTGAATTTAAGATGTTTCGGGGGGATGAGCTGATCAAACATTGCTGTTCATTGGGTTTTATTGCAGGTTTTTCAGGCACTTTCAGAGGAGCTTGCACGTTTTCCTGTTGATGCCACTCTGCCCAGACAGACCTGACCTACCTGCAGATAACGCTTCAGACGCCAATGTGATTATATTTTCCTTTTACAGGCACACAATATATTATTTAGGTGTCTATATTTAAGCCCGAGCAGTTGTCCAATAGGCTGCAAGATTCTCCCAGGGACCTTTTTACATGGTCGTGAACACCCTTCTACCCACTCATGCAAACAGTCGGGAGGAGGCAGGGGGGGGGGGGGTTATGTATGCCAGCAGTAAAAAAAATCACATAAAACCGCAGAATTTAAACAGTTATGTATGCCAGCATACATAACTGTGTTATGTCTCCAATTTAACCACTTAAGAAATGAAAAGCAAAATAAATAGATCGAAAATGTTTGAATGTCCGCTTCACTTTTGCATTTTTTGGGGAGAACCCTGAACTACATGGCATAGGTTTGAGTGTGTGACCTCTCTGTACCCCCAGGCTGGGCTGGGCCGGGCCCTCAGCCTGGGCTGCTGTGTGGAGCTCTACCAGCCCTGGACCCGACAGGCCCTGGTGGAGACCGCTGCCCACCATCTCTCCAACACTCCTCTCCTCTCCCGTCTGGACGCAGAGAGTACGTTCACGCCTGGTGTATTTCCGTCTCCATCCAGGTTGTGTTGTTATTGAGCTTAGTGTTGCGCTGTGTAAAATACAAAGCATAATATAGCACCTTAGTGCATTGGTACTTGGCATTCAAAGTGCTGCGTGTATATTCGGCACTGGGCAGACATTTAACCATTAGTGGCCCCTTACCCTTACCTATTTAACTGGCCAGTGCTGCCATTTAGATTTTTATTGGAGAATTTATATTATTCTAAAATTGATTGGCGGAAGTGTTTCTGTGCGTATAAGTGTGTCCCCTGTGTCCTCATGAAGCAGCTCTAGCAGCCAGTCTGTCGTCGGCCATGGCATCGATCCACCTGGCCGCGTGTCGCTACGCAGCCGTCTCCCTAGGAACCCATCCCTTCAGCCCGGGAACCTACTTGGAGTTCATCGCACATTTCTTCTACCTCGGGGACCTGCTCCGCAATCAAGGACTCAGGCGAGCCGAAAGGTGAGTGAGGAACATCAATTCAAACCTGACCTTTTTGGCAAGATAGTACTTTTTTTATTTATCAAGGCAGCAGTGACAGCCAAGTCATTGCACCTGCTGTATTGATTGTAAACTAATCACAGGGCGAGCCCTAACAATGATTCTTGCCGTTGGCTCTACATATTTAATGTGGGCTGATGGAACATAGATTTGTGTCCCCCAAGTATGGATTGTTTATGTATTTATTAATTTACCAGGTGCAGTGCACATTCATCAACATTTCGGTTTCACCGTCAATGTGAATGTGCTAGAGTTAGTTCATGAGCTCAGTCTCATCTTCCCCCCCCAGGCAGGTTACATACTGTTATTACATGCTCTTCCCAAACTAAATAGGACTGTGCTTCTCTATTCAGAGTGGGAAGAGCTCTGGCCCGCCTAGAGGACCTGAACAACATCGCTCTGCAGCACAAACAGGAAGTGGAAAGACTAGAGGAGGAAGTTGGGAAACTACAGCAGGTATTGCTTATCAGATGTAATCAACAGCCAACACCTCCGTGTATACATTCAGAAACGGATGCCCTGACTCTTGACTTTAGGACATACATTACGTTGCTTACTCCAACTATGCACAAAGAAAAAATATATATATATATATTTGTAGGAATAAAGAAAATTAAAAGCTAAATTAGAAGCTAATGGCTACTCTGCCCTTTTTCAAGTTGCTAATGTTAATCTCCATCTTAGTTTATATATATACCACCAAACTAAAAGAAACTATGACAATACAAAGGATAACTCTTAACTCCCCGTGTCTGTGTCCGTGCGCCCCAGCGAGAGCAGGGCCTCCTCAGGGAGATGGAGGCGGAGGAGGTGCTATGTGAGGAGAAGAGGAGGAGGTGTGGGGTGGAGGAGCAGAACCTGCACCAGCTGGAGGAGCAGAGACGCCTCCTCCAGGAGCAGATAGACACCCACGTAGAGGAGGTACAGCGACCAATCCCATTCAGCCACCTGCTAAGAGGATGTACAGTGACCAATCACATCACTAAGAGGAAGAAATCAAGGATCAATCACCCGTTCCCCCATGTGTTCTTTTCAAATTCATAATCATGGAATATTTGCAATTCAATGGAGTTAAATTTGACTTTATATCACATAACATACACACAGACTTCTGAGAAGGTCCCCAAACAGAAAGAAATTATTAAATTATGCAAATAATTAACCAAGAAAACTACATGTCCACTACAATGCCTTTAGTAAAATTCACATCTGCTCTCTCAGAAAATATGCATAGGACTGCATGCATAGGTGCTAATTAATTTATCTCATAAAAAAAATACCCACCAGCATCACTAAGTATCGATGTAAGACTTAACTAAGTAGTCAGTCTCACATATCAAACTTTAAAAAAATTACCAACAATTAATAATCATAAATATGACAGCAGACAAGCTCAAATATAGGGAATGATAACTGTTACAAAGTGTCTGTGAAGGTTTCAAATCAACAGAAATAAACAATAATAAATAAAATATAATAATATATAATAAAATAAATAATGAATAATAAATCTCCACTTAAATGTGAACTATGAACAGGGCTGCGGGATCCTAGCCTTTTTATTGCCAAACCAAGCTCAATCATAGATTGAGCTTGGTCTGCTGCTGTCCTTTTTCTTTTCTTGGTCACGCACAAGAGGCGTGACCAATGGGCCTAGTTCAACTGACTCTGTACACAATTGGCTGCTTGCCGTCGCTTCCCTGTCGTCAATTTGTTAAACCAGCCAATAGCGCACCAGGGGGAAAAGCCAGCTTGGTGATTGGCTCCCGCAAAAACGTATCGGAAGCAGAAAGAAAAGTATTGCTCTTCTCCGAACCTTTATGCAGGGCAAACTCAAATCGCTGGCAGAATGGGCGGGGCTACCCAGTCTAGCGGGATCCCAGATCGCCAACATCTTTGTTCAAAATAGAAACCAAAACATGCTCACCTTTGCGCGTCCGCCTCTCTTGTTAACCCATTCCTTCGTCTCCCATTACCGCCATCCCCACCCCCAGGAGCGTCCCCTGCTGCTCTCCGGCCTGGGGGCCCTGCAGTGCCTCAGGGTGGGGGACCTGGAGGAGGTGCGGAGCTACAGGGACCCCCCGCTGGGCGTGGTCAGGGTGCTGGACGCCCTGTGTCTGCTGTTCAACCGGCCTTGCAGCTGGGACAGCGCCAGGCAGCTCCTGGGACAGCACGACTTCTATGAGGTGTGGAGACGGGGAGGGTTCCACCGCCGCTACAGCCACCGGCGCTGAAGGAAGCACACAGGGGAAAGGGATGAACGTAGCCGTAGTCGGTCGTCGAGACATAGACGGCAGGCAGGAGCTCAAGAGGGTTGGCTGGCAGCTACAAGGTTGCTAGTTCGATTCCCGGCTCCTCATATGTCGAGGTGTCCCTTGAGCAAGGCACCTAACCCTAACTCCCGACAAGCTGGCTGTCGCCTTCCATGGTTGACTCCGCCGTCGGTGTGTGAATGTGTGCATGAATGGGTGAATGTCATGCAATATTGTAAAGCGCTTTGGATAAAAGCGCTACATAAATGCAGTCCATTTGCCATTTACCATACAGTAGACAGAGCCAATAAAGGCGATAGATAATCTAGCTGGAAGGTTCTGGGTTTTAGCCTCACTAACCAGTTCCCCTTAAAGCCTTCCGGAGCTAGAGTTCTCACCGCTGCCGTCTCATGAATGACTAAGTGTGCGTCTAAGTATGCCTTGGATAAAAGCGTCTGCTAATTGTTTCAGTAACAAATCAAGCACTCTGCACAGTCACACTTATTGAAGCTGCTAAAGGAACAACACATTCAGTCTGTCGAGATGTGAAGCATATATAGGTTCTGTAGTTTATATATGTGAATAAGGATAATCATAATTCAATTGTATAATAATAATATATGAATTAATAATTCAATTGAATTGCAATACTACAATAATTCTCACTTCATTTAGGTTTTACACACATACATACTTTTACATATATCTAGCTTTCTCAAATGAGCTCATTATCCATAAGCTCAATAACAACCAAAGGATAATGGATGAAGAGATCATTGAAGATAACATCAGCCTCTCCTGATTGGTCCAATCCCCCAGGAGTTGGAGTTCTTCGACCGCAGCAGTCTGAGTGACAGCCAGCTTCGACAGCTGGGGGAGGTGGTCGCCGCCCCCTACTTCCTGCCCGTGGCGGCGAGGGAGGTGAGCCGGGCCTGTGAGTCTCTGTGCCGCTGGTCCCGGGCCGTGTACAGCGGCGCCCTCGCCCGGCGCCGGGCCGTCCCGCTGGAAGCCCGCCGGGACCACCTGTTGGAGCTGGCCAATCAGGCGCGCCGGCGCCTGGGCCAGGACAGGAAGCGAGAGGAGAAAGGCCGCCGGCGTGTCGTGGCGTTTACTAGTCAGCTGACGGCCGTTCACTCAGACCTGGAGGGGGAGAACGCCAGGCTGGCGGCGGCGGTGGAGCAGGAGAGGCGGTTGGCGGTCACCGTGGCGATGACCGCGAGTCATCTCGCTGATTGGACGGCTGAGGCCCAGGTGAGTTTGTGTTTTTATGGTATAAACATACCATAGATCAATAGATGGAGGATTTAGAACTGATTGTGAAAATGTGAGAGCAAAAATTCGAAGATAATCTTCTTTCTATAGCACTTATTGAGAAGGTGCTTTAGAAAGCAGATTTAACGGCAATGAAACACAAAAAGTTCAATATAAGGACAGAAAAAAATATAACATACAATTGGAAAAAACATACACACATGGAGATGTGTCTTTTAAAGTGTTTTTTATTCCATCAAGGTGACCATTGCAAATAAGTGTTCCACACTTTCACGGGCCAACCTCTGTAACCCCTCTTTTATATTCTGTAACCCGCGGATCAAATGAAGTCCACGTCCGTTTGCGTCTTGGTTTTAGTGAATGTACCATCCTCCCTGCTCCATCTCTCCCCAGGAGGGGCAGTCCAACAGCCGGACCCTCCCAGGAGACGCTCTCCTCATGGCGGCCATAGTCTGCTACCTGGGCCCCTTCGGCCCCGCACTGCGGACGGAGCTGCTGGGAAAGTGGAGGCTCCTGTGTCAGACGGGGGGCCTAGACCCCGAGCCCCAGGACCCTAGAGCCCCGCTGTTCACACACTCTGAGACCAGCGCTCCGGACCCCCCGCCGTGGACCGGCATCCCCCTGGCCGAGAGGCTGGAGGGGGCCTTGTCTCGGGCGCTGGGGGCCCGTCCACACCGGGCGGAGTCGTCCTGTGACCAGCTGGTGGTGAGTCTGCTGCTGTGGGGCCACAGGGACCCCCGGCCCGCCCTCTTCTGGCCCCTGCTGGCTGACGCCCAGGGCTGGGATCAAGAGGACGGCCCCCCAGACTGGCTTCTGTCAGGTGGGTGCAACAGGTTCCGACCCAACCCTTAGGATAGGAAACTATCCCAAGGGGGTTTTAGGAAGTTCACTGTAATTCGCTCTGGATAAAATCTGCAAATGCTTATTTAGAATCTGAAACGATAAATATAGATACCATGAAAAACTAAACCAGGGATTTATGTGCAGAAGAGAAGTACGACCTGGTGGTCTGTGCTGACGACCACCGGTTGATCAACAAGCTGGACTTTGCTGAGGAGAGAGGTGACCTATTCCACTCACAGCTGTGATGGTGAAGTATCCAGTCTGTGTCTGTATAGCTAAACCCCCCGCTGTTCCCCTGTGGGGTCCCGTCCCCCGTAGGTCTGAGTGTCCTGGTGTCTCACGTGGAGAGGGCCGTCCCCAGCCCCGAGCTCCTGGCCAGGTTGGTCAGGAACCAACGGTCCTCCGGGGCCGGGGGCGATGGTGGTCCCACGGGGCCCAGGAAGAAGGACCCGCCCCCCCATCCGGACTTCAACCTGGTCCTCTGCACCGGCCTGCCTGTCAGACTACTCCACGGTGAGGCGAGACATCATCAAAACCAACATCACAGCACATAGTAACCAAAAGGGAACAGGCAGGGGTCGTCTGACGCTCCGGCCCCCCGCGGTCTGCGACAGAGATCCAGCCGTCGGTGCTGCTTGCGGTCAGGGTGGTGGACGTCTCTCCCGGCCCGGCCCAGCTCCAGGAGCTGATGCTGGGGAGGCTGCTGCCCCGGGAGGGTCTGGAGCCGCTGGTCCGGCAGCACTCTGCTGTCCAGAAGGAGCTCCGCACGCTGCAGGAAGGCGTCAGGGAGGAGCAGGTGATGGGAACCCACGCACACCTGCAAACCACTTAGTCTGGAGATGAGACGAGGAAACATAAGAAAGGATAGGTTGATTATTCAATCCCAAACGTTTTTCTGGGTGGGGTTTCAGTACTTAAAGAATTACAGAACAGAAGAATCGTTAAAAAGAGATACAAAATGTAAGATAAGCATCTGCAGAGAACAAAAACAAAAATATATCTAAACTAGTATATCTTTAAACAAAGAGTGGTGGGATTGAAATGTAAATTCAGACGTTGTTGACAGTAGAGGGAAAGATTAACCGTGTCTCTTACATTGTCGTATCGAAAGTGAGACAGAAGAACCATTTGTCACTCAACACTGTGAGATCCAGTGGTCATTGACCTTCATCATGATTGTCTTCATCATCATCGTTATAATCATCGTCATCCGTCCTCCAGGTCGCCCTAATGGACTACATCCTCGGGTCGCCCCCCCCGCTGTCAGAAGACCCCTGCTTTCCCCCACGCCTGCTAGCGTGTCGGGGGACGTCGGTGGAGCTCCGGGCCCGGGAGGGGCCGCTCGTCGCCGAGCTGCGGCGCCTGGACTCCCTGCTGGGGCCGGCCCGGCGCGCGGCAGGGCTGGCTGCCCTCCTCTACCGGGTCCTGCAGGCCGTCTCCCGCCTCTGCCCCGCCTACCGCTTCACGCTGCAGGCCTACGTCAGCGCCATGCGCAGGGAGGCTCCGCAGGACCCGGGGAACCCGGACGGCTGGTGGAGCTGGGAGGGCTGGTGGAGCTGGGAGGGCGGCCCGGGCGGAGCGCCGGAACAGGGCCGCGTGCCGGCCGCCACTCGGGGCATGGTGGGCCATCTCCTGGCGCTGTACCGGCCCTGCCTGTCCCAGAGCCACGCCCGGGTCCTCGAGGTGCTGGCCGCCACGGCCACGCTGCTCCACCACGGGCTCGGCTCCGCCCCAGAGGAGGCGGCCTTCCTCCACGGCCTGCGCGGCGTGGGTCGGACCTCGGCGTCGCCCGGGGAGACACGGCGCTGCACGCCGCCCCGCTGGGTCCCGGCGGAGCTCCACGGCGACCTGTCCCTCCTGGAGCGGGCGCCCGCGTTCCGGGGCCTGCTGGCCTCGCTGGCCGCCGCCCCTCGCCAGTGGCGAGAGTACCTGCGCCTCGACCCCTCCCGCACGGCGGCGGAGGGGGCGGCGGCGCGCCCCTCCCACGGCCACCTCAGCCCCCTGCAGCGAGGGCTGCTCTGGAGGACGCTGCTCCCCGGGACCCTGGGGCCCGTGGCCCAGGACCTAGCCGCCTCCGTCCTGGGGCCGGCCAGGGACACGGGGCCCATCCGCCGCCCCGACGCCTTCTCCCGCTTCCTGACGGACCACCGGGGCCCCGTGGTGTTCACCCTGCCCAGCGTGGGGGGCGGGGTCAACCCCCTTCACCTGCTGAGGCTGCTGGCTGGCCAGCAGGAGCACACCAAAGAGGTAAACAGCGTGATGCATTGATGTTGTTTTATGTCACATTTTATCAAAATATATTTAAAAAAATTAAAATGCATTTGAATAACTGCTGCTCCAATACGTGCAACATGGACACTGTTTTTCTAAAGGTTCATGTGGAAGTCGTTTCATTGGCTGCTCAGCGGGACGGGGACTTCCTTCTCTCAGCACTGGGTAGAGCTGTAACCGAAGGCCATTGGCTGGTTTTTAACCACTGTCACCTGCTCCACCAATGGGATGATAAAGTGCTTTCTTATATCAATCAGCTGTTTTCGCCCCACAAAGGTTAGCCGCCCCAACACAATGATGTCATTGTGATGTGAGATGATGAAACAGTTTTTATGTAATAATTTGCAAAAAATGAATTTAATTGATTATTCATTGTATTTTGGTTCCACTTCCTCCTGAAACGACCAGCCCCCCATGTGGAAGGAGAGCAGTGTGAGGGTCCCAGCACTGAGGGACAGCCCCCCAGGGGGCCGTCCCACCCTCTCTTCAGGCTGTGGTTCATCACCCGTGGGGCAGCCCGGGGCTCCGTGCCCGGTAGGACCGGCAACCTTCACCGCACAACCATTTACATATTTGTATTTATACGCATGGACTATTTGTTGGTTGTTTCTTGTGATGTTTATACAATGGATTCTGTTTGAAGTAGTAATTACATAACAAACCCATTTATTGTTATAATAAATGTTCACAAACGTAAAACCACGATATCACAATATCATCACATTACGATCACAGAGCGCCCACAACTGGGCTGCGGAAATCGTTTTCTGTTGAAAGTCGGTCTGATATAACACAATTTATTCTGTTTTAAGGGTTCTTGGATACAGTTTGCTGCTAGGGAGTGACATGCAGGCTCTGCCTTCACAGCGAACAACCATCACTGTTCATGTTGAGCAGTTTATGATCAGACAACCAAAGCCCCCGCTAGTCGTAGAACACGACTGAAAAAATCTGCCAGCAAAGATGCGATTTCATTACAAGGACGGCAATGTCCTTGTCGTTGTATTGAATTGTCTGGTAACAGAGAAGACGAAAAACAGATACTTATCGAGAGTGCTTTGCAATTGTTGCCATAACAAATGGCAACACAAAAAAATATTTTCCCATTAAATTCGCCACCAAACAGCTCTGTATAATCTGAATGCCATGCAAAGCCAAAGCAAAAATAAAATATTGTGTAACACAACACATACTTTTTCCAAAACTTGGCAGTCCTACCCACAAGGTCTCCCCCATAACACCGCCGTGATCCCCTCTGCAGCCTCCGTGCGGGCGCGTGGGCTGCCGGTGGTCTGTGACCCCCCCTGGGACCTGAGGGAGGAGCTGAGCCTGGCCCTGCGGACAGTGCTGTGCCCCCCGACGGGTCCCCCCCCCGGCGGCCTGGAGCCCCCCCTCCTGCTCCGCTGCGCCCTCCTCCACGCCGTCCTGCAGCAGAGACGCGCCCTCCTGCCCTCTGGGCGGGAGGGCGGGGGGGCGGGGGGCTGGTGAGGACCCCAACAAAACACACCTCATAGATCTGGTCCTCTAAACGGAAAGCGTGTTTTCAGCACCGGAGCCGGGCTAGAACCACGGATTACTCTTTCATCTGAAGTATGCAGACAGTTTAGACCCCAGGAGGATTATAAGACGGATGCCACATGAGCTGGTTTGGAAATGAAAGAATATATAAATTGCAAAGGTATACATTAGCTGGTCAACTTGAAGTGGAGGACCCTTCCAATATTGTTAATTTGGACTGCAGTACTTAAATAACGACGTACCCACCATTAAATACAAGATAGATTCACTATAATACCCCAGGAGCCTCTGTTGAGTGTGTGAAGTTGATGAAAACAAAATGCTGCTTTAACATATACAAACACTGCATGTATAGATAAGAGCCCATACTGACACAAACAATCAACGATAGTCCTATATTCCATACTGTATCTTGAGATGGCCGACAAAATGATGTCCTGAAGCCACATCATGGTAAAGTGTTACAGTGTAATCCCCGATGATGAGAGTGTGTGCTGTGTCTCTCCAGGGGTCTTGAAGACCTCCTGACCCTGGTGGACGCCTTCTCACGGGTCTCCGGACGCTGCCACGACAAGATGGGCGCTCTAGAGAACCTGGGTAGGGGAATTAATCAGGCAATTATGAAGAGGAATTTCGATAGGAAATTCATACATATATAGGAACTAAAACAATTATATATATTTAATTTACTTATCCTGGTTATTTTATCATTATATTATCGTCATTCCCTTATCATATTTGTGGTGTATGCGTTATGTGATTCAAGCTCTCTTGATCGTGTTACAGTTTGCGCATAAACAAAATACAAATGACAATGGAAAACGAGGTGCATCATTTATGTCCTGTTGGCGATGCAGTGGGCGTGGTCTATGGCGGCCATGTTCCTGACCCCGAGGACTTAGAGGAGGTGGGCTGCGTGGCCAGGGGTCTCCTCAGTCCGGTGGCGCCGCCCTGCTGGGGGGGACCTGGTGGTCTCCTCAGCATCATAGACCCCCTCCCTGACCACCATGGTAGACACACACTCACTTACTCAGTCACACGCACGCACTCACGCACACACACAAACAGGGCTCTTTATGGAGTTGATCAGATCAAATTAAATATACCCTCAGACCAAACCAAAACACTGGAATACAAAGGCGTCAACACAGTTGTCAAAAGGCAATTGTAGTATTCCTTTCTGCAAAACATATTTAGCTCAAACTGCCTTTTCAGTAAAAGGGACAAAATTATGGAACTCACTGCCAGAAAACTTGAAATGTATCCCTACATTTGACATCTTCAAAAGAAACACAAAATTGTGGCTTATTGAGTAACAATCATGCTTTCTTAGTTTTTTTCCAGTGTGCCCTCTGTATCTCTCTGTATTCTTCTTTTTTCTTTTTTAGTTTTTCCATTTAAATTCATCGCCATTTTCTTACTTTTTAATAATGTTAATCTGTAATATTATTCTTTTTTACCAAAAGCCCCAATAGGAACAAGTGTCGTAAATTAGCTTTGGCTAGAAACACTATGATGCAAACTTCCGATGACTATCTCACGCTTGTAGTAATGAATCGCTTGCTGTCCCCGGTTCTCCACGTTCTCCCCCCTCTCAGACACCGCAGGACTCCTTCACTCAGTGGAGCGGCGTGTCTGGAGCGTGACGGACCCCAGTGACCCCCCGCCGCTGGGCCTCAGCCCTGAGCAGGCGGAGGCCTCCCTCCGGACCCGCTCCCACACCCTTCACACGCTCCTGCGCCTCAGCCACGCGCCGTCCGGCGGAGGAGAGGGAGTACCGGGACCACGTTCCGGGACCCCAGAGGACCGCCCCGGTCGGTCCTTCGTGGAGAGACTCTCGGCTCTGGACGACCGCCTTCGCGCTCCTCGCTGCACAGACGAGGACGCAATCGTTGGTCCGGCCGGGGGTCCGATCCAGGACTTCCTGTGGGCGGAGTGGGCCGCACTCGGGGGTCTGCAGGCGTCCCTGCTGGCGCGATGCGTCCGGCGCCAGCAGGGACGCCGCGATCCCCTCCTCGACGGCGATCTGTCCCGTTTGGAGAGAAAGGCGGAGCACATTGCCACGTACCTGAGGGGCGGGGCAGAGGCGATTGACCCGCCCGCCGCGTACCGGCTGTCTGCGTTCGCCAACCCCCGGGGCTTCCTGGCGGCGGTGTTGAGAGAGGGGGCCCAGCGAAGGAACACCGAGCCCAGCCACCTCACGCTGGACTTCCAGGTCATGACGGAGGGAGAGAGAAGCCTCCCTGGGGCTCAGGTGAGGCCCTTCGATGCGGTTACCTTTCAGACACACTGCCGTTCAGGGTGCTTTACATTGGAAGGAGGCACATTTAAAGGGGAAATGAACCCAGATAATGTTTTGGTTTTTATTTTAAACGAGGTTAAATGTCTTAAATGTCAACATATTAATGTTTGTCACTTTAACTAAAATAACACTGTCTTTTAGTGATAACAGAAATAAAATATTTTTTTTGTCTAGAAGACTTTTTCCCACACATCAAACTGCAATCCATGAATGGCTAATTCATATTGTTAATTGCTGACCATTGGACGACTTTAATCACAGGTACTGAGTGACCCCAACTCCTCTCCGGCTCCTGCGCCCGGCAGCGTGCACCTGTGCGGCCTCCAGCTGAGAGGTGCATTGTGGGACACCAGGCTGGGAGCCGTGCGGGACTCGGCGTCCACTCATTCGTGCCCCTTGCCCATGCTGCGCGTCACACCGCGGCATGTCGGCCGTCATAGCGACCGTTCCCGGGGAAGCGCTACCCCGCCCGATCCGTCGGACGCGCTGGGATCCGACGCAGGGCCCTTGTCCTGCCTCTTCCGCTGCCCGCTCTACGTGGAGGGAGGAGGGCACGGGCCCCTGACTTGGGTGCCCCTGGCGACGGAGCTGGACCCCGGGTGGTGTCGACTCAGGCGGGTCCGGCTGGTCAGCACCCTCTGACGTGCACTCACGGCTAGACCCACGGCCGATCTGGATTAATCCATGTGGAACGATGCCCGTCATATGTCGTGTAATGTTTGTTGTGTACTGGCAAGTCGAGCGGGTGGACTGGCAACCCCAAGGTTGCTAGTTCGATCCCCAGCTCCTCCTAGCTGAGCGTCGAGGTGTCCCTGAGCAAGACAACTCACCCTAACTGCTCCTGATGAGCTGGCTGCCGCCTTGCATGGTCGACACCGCCATTGTTGCGTGAATGTGAGCCTGAATGGGTGAATGTGAGGCAATATTGTAAAGTGCTTTAAGTGGCCACTGGTTAGAGAGTGCTAACGGAATGCAGTAAGTTTGGTTCATGTGCTTGAAGGTCAAAGGGGTGTGTGTCTATGAGTGCGTGAAGAATGATGAATGTATCTGTATTCTATTCTATGGACTCCCTTTTGATGTTTTCAATAAAGATGATGAAGTTTGCTGTATTAAAGAATACTTTCAAGTGTTTGGTGGAGTGTGGTTTTTCAGTTGCTATGGATACGATGGAGCCAGCCGTCGTATCCTCTTTGAAACTATATTCAGTGTAATGTTTGAAACAATATTCACCGTCATGTTTGAAACTATATTAATTAGCTGAAGTTGACTTAGAGATTTCCTTTTTTCCAGGCAACATGGACCGACACCACTACGAGACCTTCGAGAAGTTTGGGAACGACACGTTCCTGCTGCACCTGGACAACGGCAGGGCGTGAGTCATCCTGATCACGGATGGATTCCCCTCCATCTGGATACTGTATATTCTTCTCTTTATGAAGTTAGACTGACCCTGTCCCCCTTCCCAGGTTCGGACGCCACTCTAAAGACGAGCCGTCTATCTTAGCTCCACTCAGACAGTGCTGCAGGTGAGGATGAAAGATGGATTATGAAAGCTATTCAGCTGTGGTACAATACTTCTTAATCCTAAAAATCTAATTTGTGTCATAAATGTTGTGTTTATTTAAAAGAGACAGAGAGAAAGCACAAAACAAGTTTGT
>NC_044050.1:11912673-11927673 GCF_902167405.1 Gadus morhua
TGCACTAGACTTGGCCTTGAGTCACTTCTACCACTGACTCTTACACACCCTTATTCACATCGTTGACTGAAAATTTTAAATGCCTGGAAAATCAGGGTTCCCTATTCCACATGTTTTCCAAATACAATTGAGTGAGGTTGGTCCGTGATAGTAAATCCTGCTGCCTGATCAGTATTTGTCAGAAGCACCAAGGTCGGTGTTACGGGAGACCTCAGTGGGGGTTTGCCTCTAAACCGTTCTGCTGATGAACAGCGCATATTCCCTGATGAGCCCAGGGAGCCATGAGAGACTGCGTACTAAAGCAATGACCCCCAGGTGGATCAGCAGTATGATCAAACAGAGGCGCCCAGCTCGTTATTGAGATGTGGATTCACACACATCCTCCTGTTCATGACTTGTGGGGGCCGGGTGTATTTCCACTGCTGCAGTTCCGCTGGTTCCAGGTCGAGGTTCTGCAGGCCATGGAGAAGAAGGTGAAGCTGGATGAGGAATACATGGATGTGAGTCTGCAGTGAGGTCCTCAGTTTGACCCTAGTGTTTTGAGTACTGTGGAGGCTTGTGATAAGCCTGGCTTTCATGGTGTGTGTTTGTATTTGTGTGTGAGTGTGTGTTTGTGTGTGTGTGTGTGTGTGTGTGTGTGTGTGTGTGTGTGTGTGTGTGTGTGTGTGTGTGTGTGTGTGTGTGTGTGTGTGTGTGTGTATCTGTATGTGTGTGTCTGTCTGTGTGTGTGTCTCTGTGTGTTTGTGTGTGTGTGTGTGTGTGTGTGTGTGTGTGTGTGTGTGTGTGTGTGTGTGTGTGTGTGTGTGTGTGTGTGTGTGTGTGTGTGTGTGTGTGTGTGTGTCCAGGGCAGCCGCAGGGTGTATGAGCTGGAGGTCAGGAACCAAGCAGAGGCCCTCGAGAAACAACTCAGACGAGGGACCTTCAGGGACTCACTGGTACACACGTTAAGCTGTAACACACACACACCAATCTACAAGTCCACTGTAGCAGGTGACCCTGACACACTCCACCTAGGTGGCTTCACTGGGCTCTCCCAACGGGTAAATGTTGTAGAAAACCGGTTTACTGGAGGGTTGAAACGTTTGTATCCTGCAGAGCGAGGGATTGAATACTGATATGTCTGAGCCCTTCTGAGTGTGTGAGTGATGGATGGTTTATCCTGTGGGCCTTGATCACAGAGTACACCCCAGGTGTGCAGCCTCACCCATCCCCAGAGTCTAATCCACCTGACTCGGTTAAACCAACCATCCACCACACCCACAGACACACACACACACCCTGACAGACAAATACACATGCTTAGAGGCATTAATACACACAAATTCACACTCACACACACACACAAACACACGCACGCACACACACACACACACACACACACACACACACACACACACACACACACACACACACGCACACACGCACACACACACACACACACACACACACACACACACACACACACACACACACTCACACACACACAAATAAATACTATATATATATATATATATGTACACACACACACACACTCGTGTTCTTGCGTATGCTAGCGCACACTGACCCCTGTGTCCAGGAGAACAGTGAGTACATGCAGTACCTGAGGCAGAGCCAGCAGGAGATCCTGAAGGAGGAGGAGAGGAGGTACCGCTTCCTTGCCGAGAAGCACTGTGGCCTTAGCCAATCACTGCTCTTCCTCATCAACAAGGTATAACCCCATCAGCCAATTCTTGCTCTTCCTCATCAATAAGGTAGATCCCACTCAGCCAACCACTGCTCTTCCCCACAGGGGCGCCGAAAAGGGGGGGTAAAGGAGACGGATTCTAGGGGCCCATGATGGAGGGGGGCCCAGAGAGGCCCCTAATGATGATGAAATTATAATACAGAAGGCCTGTAAAGTTTTTTTTCATGGGGCCCAAAATCCCTAGCGGCGCCCCTGCTTCCCCATCAACAAGGCAACCCCCTCAGACAATCACTGTATTATCATGAGTGCTTTTGATGTGGTCAAGGAACAGAATGAATCCCTGTATTTTAATGTGTGTTTTAGTTCCACAATGGAGTGAGTCTCTCATTGCCGCCACACCCATGTTGGCCATGTGGTACACGTTATTGACATTTCACCTTACAATACCATGATGAATTCTATGCACAGATGCCCAGCTAGACTCATATCTAACTCAGCGTCTAGCCAGCACACAGCTGAACACAGACCAGCCTCTTTCAGCTAAATACAGGGGGCTTTCATACTTGTGGTCCAATCACAGAAACCTTGGAAAGAAACGAGAGAAACACCTCTCTCTCTCTCTCTCTCTCTCTCTCTCTCTCTCTCTCTCTCTCTCTCTCTCTCTCTCTCTCTCTCTCTCTCTCTCTCGCTCTCTCTCGCTCTCTCTCTCTCGTCCCCAGACAGGCGGCTCCCTGCAGCAGAAAGCCGACGGGTGGAAGGAGAAAATGAACGAGAACAAAGGGGCCAGACCTCGAACGCCCACGCCTGCTGATCAGGAGGCCCAGGTACGTCGTTGCGTCATTTGTCAGATAACATCTGATAATAGGTTCAAAAGTGTGTGGAGGCCCTCAGAGAGGCAAGTGTGCGTGCTGAAGAGTCTGATGGTGGTGGTTGGTGTTTATCCATCCAGCTGCGCGGGTCGGTGAGCTCCCTGCTGCAGACGGTGGCCAGGGATGAAGACATGTCTTGGGCACGCAGGGAGCAGCAGGCCCTGGGCAGAGTGCCCTCTAGAGGTAGGTGGGCTCACTGCAGCGCTGGTGGAGGCTGCGGCTGTCTATTGGCGATGTACAACGACAACTGCATCTGCGTGCCATCGTAATGTTTACCATAGGCTGTTTGGAATTTTACTAAACATATTCATTTGGGTTCCTTATTACCTCGTTTCCATGTTTCCATTTACAGTAGCTCAAAAATATTCTCTCGCTCCCTCGTTCCCTCCTTTGCTCCTCTCGCTCTCTCTCTCTCTCTCTCTTCCTATCTCCCTCCCTCCCTCCCTCTCTCTCTTCCCTCCCCCTCTCCCTCCCTCCCTCCCTCCCTCCCTCCCTCCCTCCCTCCCTCTCCCTCTCCCTCCTTCCCTCCCTCCATCTCTCTCTTCCCTCCCCCTCTCCCTCCCTCCCTCCCTCTCCCTCCTTCCCTCCCTCTCTCTCTTCCCTCCCCCTCTCCCTCCTTCTCTCCCTCTCTCTCTTCCCTCCCTCTCTCTCTTCCCTCCCCCTCTCCCTCCTTCCCTCCCTCTCTCTCTTCCCTCCCCCTCTCCCTCCTTCCCTCCCTCCTCCCTCCCCCCTCCCCCTCTCCCTCCTTCCCTCCCTCCTCCCTCCCCCCTCCCCCTCTCCCTCCTTCCCTCCCTCCTCCCTCCCCCCTCCCCCTCTCCCTCCTTCCCTCCCTCCTCCCTCCCCTCTCCCCGCCCTAGCTCCGTCCCCGCTGCCCAGCCGCTCCCGGTCCAGCTCGGTGGGGGAGTCCCTGGGCCTGACCCCGGGGAGGGCCATGCGGGCACTGGTGGCCCACCCGGCCTCCTCCAACCCCAAGCTGCTGTCCTTCACCCGGGGGGAGACGGTCACCGTGCTGCTCCTGGAGCCCCGCAACGGCTGGCTGTACGGCCGCACCGACGCCAACCTGCGGTGGGTCCAGGTGTGGGGGGGTTTACTTGGTGCATGTATTTGTATTTGTATTTCTTTCTTTTTTTCTTTGCCTTTTTTATTCTTTCACTCATCTATTTTATTTTATTATTTCATTTTATTTCATGCACTCTTCCTATGTGAAGCCCTTTGAGTCTGCCTTGTGTATGAAAAGTGCTATATTAATAAAGTTGCCTTGCCTTGCCTTATCTTGTGTGCGTGTGCGCATGTGTGTTCGATTTGAAAGCATACTCTGTGTGTAGATGTGTGTGTGAGTGATCATGTTAAAGTTTTGATCCAGGTATAAAAAAAAACTCTTATTAAACTGTGCATCATGTAAACATGTGAAATGGAAATGGAATGGAGTTATTATGTGTTGTGTGTTCTGTGCTTCTGTGTCGGTCGGTGTACGGTTGCGTTGTTGTGTGTTGATGGGTCCTGTGTTGTGTTGTTCCAGCCAGGGCTGGTTCCCTGCAGCCTACGTGGCCCCTGTTGAGGAGCAGGTCAACTCTCTAGCCATCAGGTATGTAGCGCCACGGTCTTTACTTTCCTTGAGCACGGAGGAAAGAAGCACTTTAGTCAGGTTGATCATCTCCTCCCAAAAGTGACAAATTATTTCATATTATATGTTACATATTACATATTTGTATGATTAGTCTGATGAGTAATATGCAGTAATACTTAGTTGCTAGTAATACTGCATATTACTAGCCACTAATATTGCTAATATGCAGTACTGCCTTTATCAAGCTGTGATTCGGTCTTGCAGTGTGAAAACCGAACGCAACATCCTACGTTACGATGCGTGACCTTTGCCCTCCCAGTGACACCACGGTGAGGAGCAGCAGCATGAACAACCTCCTGGACCCGGCTGACAACGCGGCCGACCAATCAGAGAGCAAGAGCTACGGCGACGTCCCGCCTCCGGCCACGCCCATCCGCCGGGCCTCGGTGGACGTGCGAGCCGGCTCGCCGAGGGCGGAGCCTGCCGCGGACGCCGGGCCCAATAACCCAGCGAGGAGGAGATACAGCGAGCTGCCCCCGCCCCCGCCCCCTCCCCCGCCCCTACAGGGTCCCGTCAGGGGGCCGGCGGACTTCAGACCCGTCTCCCCGCTGCCCGAGGCGGTAGGTACCGCGGCGCCGATGACCCTGAGATAGCGGAACTGCACCGCATAGTCTCTAATCAGTGACCATGAATTCCTGCTATTTATTTGTTCTTTTAAGGAGGCATATTCAGCTGTGACCTCTGCTAGAGACTTACTCTGCTAACTCTCTTTCGCTCTTAATCTCTCGCTCTATATTTCTCCCTCTCTCCCTTTCTCTCCCTGTCCTTCTTGCTCTATATTCCTCTCTCTCTCTCTCTCTCTCTCTCTCTCTCTCTCTCTCTCTCACTCTCTCTCTCTCTCTCTCTCTCTCTCTCTCTCTCTCTCTGTCCCCCTCTCTCCCTTTCTCTCCCTCCCACTCCCTCCATCTCCCTCTTGCTCTCCCTCTCTCCCTCTCTCTCTCTCCCACACTCTCCGTCTGTCTTGCTCTCCTTCTCTCTCTCTCTTAGAACCTTTCACCAGCCGGCCCAGAAAACCCCCTCTTTCCCAGGTAACTGCCATGCTGTGCGTGTGTGTGTGTGTTTGTGTGTGCGTGTGTGTGTGCGTGTGTGTGCGTGTGTGTGTGTGTGTGTGTGTGTGTGTGTGTGTGTGTGTGTGTGTGTGTGTGTGTGTGTGTGTGTGTGTGTGTGTGTGTGTGTGTGTGTGTGTGTGTGTGTGTGTTCATGCTTGTGTGCGTGTGTACGCGTGTGTGCATATGCGTGTGTCCTCATCGCCAGCGGTTATGTGATGAAACTCCAGCCCGGAGCCTAGTTCTCATTCCCTTCCGTCTTCAGGGGGACCAACCCATTCGCCACCGTCAAGCTCCGTCCGACCACCACAAATGACAGATCTGCTCCACGGGTCCTTTGATCTGTCATCGCTCCGTCACCCTACCGCCTGAGGTTGGTGATCACGGAGCTTCCTCTGCCTGCCTGATAGACCAGACAGGCCTCAGGGAGGTCCCTCCTTAAAGGGGAGAAGTCATGCGTGGCTATATTGTAAATCAGAGAGAAGAGAAATCTCTGCCACATCAACTTTGTTTTACACAAGAAAAATATTTTACCAAATTTATTATTTTTACCATATTTACCATTAACATCCACAATGGTCCAACTTGCGGTTCATCTTGCAGGCCGCAGGCTCCCATATTAGAAAATAGCGAATGTGACAGTTCCCCTTCAAGCCCTGGCCAGCATGGGAGTCCTACTCTCACCAAAGGGATTCATCCAGATAATTATGAGGCAAAGTTTGATCAAATGACCTTAAATTGAGGGATTTGAGATGCCTCGAGGTTTGTGTGCTTTGTAAATTACACGAATAATGCTATGATTATATTCTTGTTTAACCGCTTTGTTTTCATGTCAATTCTGAATATATATTTCACAGATACACACATTGTTTGTCAAATACCTGTATATACTTACTCCTTCACATGAGTGTCCCCGCTGTGAACCTTATTTACTCACAGTTTGAAAACATTTTTTAGATGGTTATGAAAAGAGGGATGTTTTCTCTGTCTAAACAGACGGGAACGGTTCAACAAGAGATGGTGATAACATTCAATCTGGATTGACGAGAGAAAGGTCGTCTTGACCAAATGTCTCACGGAGGTCTTTTCAAGTCACGTAGCCTACTTTCCCTAAAACATTGCCATGCAATACCTTCTTTTCTTACGAGTCCTATTTCTATCGCTAACTATGATTCACAGCATTATCCAAAGAAATTCAAACCGGAAAACCATGGTAACCACGTCTCCGCCTGTTCTCAGAGGTTGTGAAACATGATGGCTGTGTAGACATCTGAAACCTACTTGAGTCCAAACCCAGCAGGGGTCTCCCGCTGACTGCCACTATGTGTGAACAGGCTGAGACGACGAGGATCGCATTGGGCCCTTCCTGCAAACAGATGAGTTCACATACTGTTGTAGAATGTAGATATTTCATGTAAACCTTATAGACTCTCTTTTATTCCATCTGTAGTCCTGTTAAGCATCACATGCAAAGTTCTTTTATGCAAACGTTAATGCTGAACAGGAGATCACACAAGAGTAGGAGATGGCAAAATAATTATTATCATACTATTTTGCCTTTTTTAAGTGTACAATATGTTAATATATGATTAAGACACCCATAATTGAACATTATACGTATCATGGTCGGGGATTTGAGACTGTGGACTATGTTTCTAGCTCTGTGTGGGCTGATTGTTGTGTTTTGCGATTAAAAACATTAATTTTAAATAAGCGTATATCCACCTTGTAAACAGCTAATAGACTAAACGCCGGAGAATGTAACCCCAGTGCTTATATAACATAATGACATCTTCCTTTAATCTAAACATTATGTGTATCAATACTTTTGCTGTGGAATGATGCAGAGCTCCGCCGATATGAAGTTGTCTGGTTGTGGTTTGTGTTCCTCTCGTCTGTTGTCGCTCCGTGTATTTTTATATGTATGCGTTTATTCATTTACATTTGGGCTGCAGTTGAAACTCCAGTAAACAAAACATCCAAAACGTCAAGCAGTGCCTGTCGGATTTCGTCTCTTTTTATTGTCATCACTTTAATCACTACATGGTGTCTCTTCAGAGAGCCACACAGCACGGAGGCAGAGATGGAGAACACAGAGGAGAGGAGGCAGTGAGCAGGGGGATAGAGGGAGGAATAGGAGGAGGAGTGGGAGAGATTTGAGGCAGGGGACAGCAGTTCTATTCGAGAGCAGCCAGCGAACCACTGGGAACATCTTGCAGGTACGACAGACTTAACCGAAATCACATCTAGAAGCAGGATCTAGCATTTAGTATACATAGGCAGCAGCGCGACACACCACTGACGCCCGGACCCGCCCTCAGAGCTTATGTGTGTACATCTCTCCCGTTTCAACGTGACAGTGGTGTGTATGTCAGGGGCAAGACTCGCCCCCTGGTGGTCATCTCCTGGAAGCACACGGTCAGGGGAGAGGCCTTGGTCTGGTCCGACACTATGATGGTGGTGTTGGTGGTGGTGGTGGTGGTGGTGGTGGCGGATAGGTGTGTGTGTGTGTGTGTGTGTGTGCGTGTGCGATACTCCGAGGTGGAGCGGGAGGTGGAGCAGGGAGATGGGTGGATGCTGGGTGGAGAGAGGGTCGGCTGCAGGCGAGCCCGCTACTCGTGCACCAAGGCCTGGAACTCTGGAAAACACAAAGCATCGTTATCAGTGACGGAGTCGGGAGGGCTTAGGTTGGACCCCAGAACATAACGTAGTCTAGCGTCTAGAGTGTCTGATGCCAGACCAACCTTTCGGTGTTTGCCTCTCTGCCTAAAGGTGCTTTGTTTTATTCCCAGCCAATCCCTGATGTCTGCTTTCGATATGTGGTCATTTGGAATATTCCCTTTGTTCCCTTTGGCTGGTAGTCAAACACCCTCACCACCACATTGGTTGGATAGGTTCAGAGTCCCAAATTCACTGAATGTTCTGGCTGTGGATCTCAATGTCGACAGTCCCGCAGTTATTGGGGATAGAAACCCCCTGACCCCTATATTGGTCAGGCTATGGGGTCGGTCGGATCCCAAAATTCACTGAAATGTTCTGGGTTCAGAACTCAATGTCTAAAGTCCACCTGCAGACAGTATTTATCAAACCCAGAACCTTGATGAAGATACCTGACCTTTGATCATCCCCCACCTGCTTGTCAGTGACCTTTATCAATTTTCGACAACCGGGTCAGATGTGATGACCTCACCACCAAACTGACCCCTCACCCCCTGGGGAACGTGATCGTTTCCTAACAGTGCAGGGGTCTGTATCCCCTGGCCTCCGTACCATCCATGCCGATCTTCCCGTCGCCGTCCTTGTCGGCAGCGTCAAGGAACTTCTTGGTCTCCGCGTCGGTCAGGTCCCTGCCCTCTTCGGAGAACCCCTTCAGGACGAACCTGGGGCAGGACGGAGGGGACGTTAGCTGTGTGGGTGTGGGTGGGTGTGGGTGGGTGTGTGTGGGTGTGGGTGGGTGTGTGTTTCAGTGTTTGTCTCTGTGTGATCGTGCGTGTGTGGGGGGAAAGGCGGGAGGGAATGTTTGGGGCACTTGACAAAAACGGATGAAAAATAAACCTCTGACTTCGAAGGTGCCCATTTGACGGACTGTGAGTTAGTAAAATAAACCTCTAGTTTCAGCTTTAAGTCAACGCTGAGACTGTAAGGTTATGATCGGGTCGTCGGTTGGATCAAGGTTGTTATAATGGCCCAATGAGTCTCTCTCCAACTCAACACCTGAACATTGGTGTCTTCAGTCCCTAGAACCCTTCGGTGGGGAGGTCCACTTGCAATGCGTCTCGTCTTGGTTCAAATCGTTCGATGGACTTCCCCGCGCTACGGCTGTCTCTAGGTTTACATTGGTGCACGTACTTCAGCTCCTCCTCCTCGATATAGCCGCTGGCGTCCACGTCCAGGGCCTGGAACACCTTGTTCACGCTGTCCGCCTCCATGGCCCGCATCCCCACCAGCTCAAAGAACTTCCTGTGGTCAAACGAGTCCGCCACTGGGAGAGCGAGGGACAGCGAGAGAGAGGGAGAGAAAGGGAGAGAGTGGGAGAAGGGAGAGAGAGAGAGAGATTGGGGGGGGGGGGGAGGGAGAGAATGGGAGGGAGGGGACAGGGGAAGAGATAGGTAGTAAGGGAGGGGAGAGACAGGTAGATGTCTACTGATGTCTGATCTTTGTTTTTGTTGATTTGGTGATGAGATTGATTCGGGAGTCACCATACCTGCAAAGGCATCCAGAGCCTTCTTGATATCCTCCGCTTTCAACAGATCCGTCATGGCCATTTTTCTATAACGAGAGAGAGAGAGAGAGAGAGAGAGAGAGAGAGAGAGAGAGAGAGAGAGAGAGAGAGTAGGAGAGTTAGCTGAGTAAGTCTCTAGCAGAGTTCACAGCTGAATAGAGAGAGGGAGAGAGAGTCAACAAATGGACCTATCCTGGGTGATTGAGGATGGAGGAGAGTTAACACAAAGGGCTCCTTTTTTTACCACCAGGTGTGATGTCGAGTAGCAATGATCTAGTGTGATCTGTGTGGATTCTCCCATGTGTAGTGTTACAAAAGGATGGATTGTGCAATGGCTCGTAATGTCTGATAAACTCAACACCAGCTGGTAAAATAGGGGACATTTGTCTCTGGATGACCCAGTAGAGGACAGTACACCAGAAGCTCCCACAGGTGGCAGCACTGAGCTGATCCCCAGGAGACAGGTTACCACAAGCTAAGTTGTCATGTTAATGATGAAGGGGGTGGTTGAAGAAATTGCTTGTCTCATATGAAACTAAATAACAATGTACCTGAGTGTGTTTGTCTAGGTTGTTGTGTGTGTGTGGCCGCAATCGAAAGGACCTTTCAGGTGAGAGGATGTGAGAGCAGACACACTCACCCATACACACACTCTTTGAAAATGGAAACGCGCGCACATCCAAATACTTTATTCAATTATTTCACATGTCATCTCTAAATACACATACAGTCAGAGAGAGAGAGATACATTTTTAACTAATAATTCATATGGCAATATGTATTGTCATGCCAAACATGCAGAGATGGTGTAACCTCTCTGCAGGGATGGTGTTACCTCGCTGCATGCCATCAACACAGGGCTGACACCAGAGATAAACTACTTTGCATCATCTCAGAATGGATGAAAAACTGTTCCTAGACATGTCAGCACATTTCTACACCATCTCAACGAAGAGGTCTCCCCAGTTGAATGCTACATGCATAACAAGCATGTTGTAAGACACGACTTACACCGAATCCAGTGCCATTGACTGGGTGACGAATAGTTAAGTACTACAATACAGCGCACATTATGTCCTTGTATCTTTCTATGCAGCGTCTGAATACATTAGCTTACAGCGGTCGGGTCTAGCCATGTGAGGCTTGGTTTGGAAAAGCCTCCTACAGTGCTGAGCAGCCCAATCTATTTATCTCCACAATGCACTCGCAATACATGTCTACCACTGCGCTATGGCTCAATGTGTGTGTAGCATACTGTAGCCTAATTATCCCCGGATTAAATCAAACTCTTTTCACCAGCGCACAGCACACCTCTCCTCCCATTGTCCTCCCCTGGAGCGGTTCAATAGACTCTGTACTCTGGTTCTTCTCAGATAAGACCCAGAGAGACCCGGCCCATTAATCTACTCCCTGCTGGAAGATGTCAGCCTCCAGCCATTCAGTCATTCATCGTCCTCTCCTCCTCCTCCTCCCCCTGAAGGATTGGGACAGATCAGGGATTTGATGGAGAGGAGGAGGAAGTGGAGAAGGACGAGGAGGAGGAAGAGGAGAAGGACGAGGAGGAGGAGAGAGGAGAGAGGTGGAGGAGTCGATATATATATATATATATATAGAGAGAGAGAGAGAGAGAGAGAGAGAGAGAGAGAGAGAGAGAGAGAGAGAGAGAGAGAGAGAGAGAGAGAGAGAGAGAGAGAGAGAGAGAGAGAGAGAGAGAGAGAGAGAGAGATGAGGAGAGAGAATGAGGTTGTAGATTTGATAGAGATAGAAGGAGAGGAGGAGGAGAGAGTCAGGTTGTGGAGTTTATGGAGAGAGGAGAAGGAGGAGGAGAGATAGGTTGAAGAGTCGATGGAGAGAGGAGGAGGAGGGGGGAGAGGTTGAAGAGTCGATGGAGAGAGGAGGAGGAGGGGGGAGAGGTTGAAGAGTCGATGGAGAGAGGAGGAGGAGGGGGGAGAGGTTGAAGAGTCGATGGAGATAAAAGTAGTGAGAGAGATAGAAGAACAGGACACGTGAGGGAGGGTAGCAGCAGGGCAAAGAAGTAGGTGTATAGGAAGACGGGAAAGGTTGTTTGCACAGAACACTCCGTCACGCTCTCACAATCACGCACACACACACACACACACACACACTCGCACACACACACACACACACACACACACACACACACACACACGCACGCACTCCCTCGCACACAGTTTACCTCTAAACTGCTGTTTTCGGAAGAGCCACAGAAGGAACGGGGGGTGAGTGCAGGGGAAGATGATTATGCTTGTGTTTTTTTGTGTCTACAGGCTTAAATGAACTCATTTTAATCGGCTCCCTTCCCACCCCTATAAAACAGACTGTATTGTAGAACGTACCAGGTATGCTCAAGGAGTGTACATTGCAGGTGAGGGGGTAGGTGATGGTGGGGGTCAGCAGAGGACAGCGGAGGGGGAACGATGAACGTGTTTTTACTTGTAACTTGCAGGGAGCTCGTACTTGCACCTCTGAGATTTGAACAGGAGCAGATTACGTTTTTGTTTGGAGCGGGTCGACAGGATCTGATAGGAAGGGGTCTTTGGGTGAGCGGAGAGTCCCTTCTTACTGAGCGTGTGGATCAGAGATTAAACCACGGAGCTTAAACACACGACCAGCACACACAGAAATATCAGGCACCAGAGCATTTTGGTGTCCCCTTGACACCTCTGATGAGCGTTCGCCCTTCATCTCTCTAAAGGTTCGCAAGGAGAAGTCTACTGAGTGGCTAAAGCCAGGAGTTGTTACACACTTAGATCGGATCCTTGAGGGCAGCTGGCCCCCAATAAACCAAAAGCCTTTGTTAACCAGATGTTAATCGATTGATTGAAGTTCCTTAGTTAAGAGGTTGAGAAGGTGGTTGAGGCAGTTCCTTATCACCTTTTGCTTCTCTGCGCTCCCCAGGGGGTCAAGGAAAACAGGCCCAAACTAAACTACAGACAACGCGGAAACGGAATGTGAAACCAGATTACATCACATGAAACACAAGCCGCGTTTACATGGCACTTCTGATCCGCATAGATTTCTATGCGGAATAGATCTGTTCCTAAATGTGATCAGAATGTACTGTAGACATGGCAGTAACAAAAGTGTCCGTTATGTCTCTCGCGCACACCTGACACATCTCTGGACTGGCGGCGACATAATGGACGTCTTATCACTATTTGGCATTGTGAATTTGATTTTAATGAAAGCACAGCTACGTCCGATCTTTATATTTACCCCCACCTCCGCCGCAAACAAGAGGAATTTGAATGCAAGTCCGCAGCCAAGACTGGTGGGACAGAGTGGTCTCTCTAAATTAAGAAGTATTTTAACGTTCAACCTGCAAAAGTACTAGTAGTAGCCTACTCATTTACAGTTATCTCGGACGCGCGCGGACATTACAATGCGCAAACACGTCGTTAATAAACACCCATGTCCCGTCGCTTAGCAACCGGACACGCTTACCGGACTACTTACGGAGTGGTAACAAAGACGTGAATCAGGCAATAAATCCACTTTCCTTGACAGTGGTCAAGTTCGGTGTGCATAAAAGTACCGACGGAGCTCAGTGGACCAATTGCGAACTACTGCAGCTGCTCTAAGTTAAATCCCAATCTATTCGGAATAAGTGTATACATGTCGATTAAAACGGACTACACCACCTCTACTATTCGGCATACAATTCTATGCCGAACAGATAATCGTATTCCGAATGAGGAGTATATATGATATTTTTCTATTCCGCATAGAAATCCATGCGGATCAGATGTGTCCATGTAAACGCGGCTACTAAGATTGACATTTTAGAAGACCCTGCAGAATAGCAAGTTTGCAAGACAATACACGGAACGTATCAGTACCTCAAAAAACGCGATTATGCGATCGCATAAATCAACTCATAATCAGCCAAAGTCTGCATATTCATGCTTGGGCCGCATTTTTTCAAATAAGCCGCACTTTCACCGGATAAATTGCCGCAAATATGCGGGGCTTGCATGATTTCATAATCCCCGCATTTTCGTTGCAAAAGAGTCACATATATCTTGTTATATATCTAGTTATATATCTTAGATATCTAGTTGAAAAATGTTGCGTTTACTTCAACATTTTCAACAGGAGGAAAAGAGCAGCCATTTCCTCCTTTTGCCATGGGAATATTATGAAGTGATGTAATTACGCGACGTGAACCACATCGAAAAGATGTTTCATCGCATAAAATTTCATAAATATGCTGCATATTTCATCGCATTTTTTAAGAAAAAGTGCCGCATAATCAAGGATTTATGGTTGCAACAATCACAAAAAAACGCTGCATTTCTCTGGAGGGACTGACAAGTCATAGAAACCTACGCACACCAAAGGAGACGCACACACACCCATGTGACACTTCCCTAAATTGTTGCCACAAAACTTTTCTCTGATTGTGTGTGTCACACACAAGCACGTACGCACAAAAACAAATGCATACAAAGACACAACAAACCCAGGTGCATATTACACCCTAATTTAATAGACATATTTTCACATTCTATCCTCTCTCACTCTCTCTAACACACACACACACACACACACACACACACACACACACACACACACACACACACACACACACACACACACACACACACACACACACACACACACACACACACTGCTGCCAAGATAATCTGCTGACATTTAGTGACCATATGATTAAACACTGTTTAAAGGTGATGTAGGTTTAGATTTAAGAGCCATCATTCAAATGTCATTAGTTAGAAACGGGTTATTGTTCAATTATCTAAGTAGGCTATAGCTATTCTAGTCGCATGGGTCTTCCACTATATATGACATATCATCAATACGAGACCACCCGGCACATTTCCAAGGATTCATGGATGAATTGAAACTGACTGAGAAACGAGGGAGGTGGCAGAGACGGAGGGGCATTTTGTTTATGTTGACGGACGAATGAAACCCCAAAGCTGCATCCACCACTTACCTGATTTCAACCACACACACTGGGTAGTAGGTATGTGTGTCCACGCACTCGACTGTGAGCAATTCGGTGACTAACTGTTTAGTTAGGTCATGCTTATGTTATCAGGAGGCCACGCACGACCAGCACCCCGAGACACACACACACACACACACATGTGACCTCATACACTCACACACACACACACACACACACACACACACACACACACACACACACACACACACACACACACACACACACCGCCCTACCTCTTAAAACACTCATAATAACAAAAGGCATGTTAAGGAGTAAGATAGGGACCAGGGTCCAGTTGCACCAGCAGAACGTAAGGTCCCACTTAGGCTACGTTGAACGTAAATCACCCAAACGTTCGACTTCACACTCTACTAAAAAAATAGCAGTTGCACCAAGCAGATAGTTTCAACGTAACACTAAGTTATAACTTATCTTTTACACCTCCCCTCTAGCTGGTGTAAGTTCCATACTAACGATAAAGAACCGTTAAAAGAAAAAAACGTAAAAAGATTTAAACACTAACGCAGGGTAAAGATGGCTATTCGTTTTGAGCAAT
>NC_044050.1:11932673-11935173 GCF_902167405.1 Gadus morhua
TATATTGTTGCACTTCTTATGACAAATGTACTTTTTGTAAGTCACTTTGGATAAAAGCGTCTGCTAAATGCCCTAAATGTAAATGTAAATGTATTTATTTATTTTTCTTTTCTATTTTCTATTTTTCTTTTTCTTTTCTTTCTTTAGTTTGTAAAGCAACCTGCTGTGTATTGCACACATGGTTGTGCCGTCAGAACTGTTTATTAGCATAATTTACATGATGAACACCCACTAGATACACTGCAGTGTAATAACATAGATCAACATGTTATCAACATGAGCTACCACCACTGGAAACACTGCAGTGTAATAACATAGATCAACATGTTATCAACATGAGCTTACACCACTGGAAACACTGCAGTGTAATTACATAGATCAACATGTTATCAACATGAGCTACCACCACTGGAAACACTGCAGTGTAATAACATAGATCAACATGTTATCAACATGAGCTACCACCACTGGAAACACTGCAGTGTAATAACATAGATCATGTTATCAACATCAGCTACCACCACTGGAATCACTACAGTGCTTTTGTTGTGTCTTCAGGACCCTTCCAGATAGCTGGGAATGTTGAAAGCGCTTGGAACGCAGGCCACTGATGCCTCAATATTGACGGATATTGAGTCTGATGTCCTCTGTAGCCAGATATCCACCACCTCTGTGTACTGATCTCAGGTCTGTTGTCTCAGGTAAAGTCTACATCGGCAATAAGCAGGAGATCGCTGAAAGCCGAATTTCAGAACTCAACATTTACATGAAGGTGAATACACTCACACACGCACGCACTAATACATTCACACACTACCATACTGATACATTCACTCACTCATACATTGATACATTCACAGACTCACACACACACACACACACACACACACACACACACACACACACACACACACACACACACACACACACACACACACACACACACACACACACACACACACACACACACACACACACACTGTGCACTAAGACTATATACTCACACACTGATTCATTCACACAGTCATACACACACTGATACATGCACACACACTGTATACTAACGCTGATCTCACACACTCTCAAACTGCCTCATTTGCCTTGTCTTCTTTGTCAAACACTGTTTAAACACACTATTTTCCCGACCCTTGTTCCCTACCCACGTTTCCTACTCATCCCATGACCACACCTTGTTTTCCATCGTCACTTGGTCATCGCTCTCTTTTACCTCTCTCTCTCTCTCTCTCTCTCTCTCTCTCTCTCTCTCTCTCTCTCTCTCTCTCTCTCTCTCTCTCTCTCTCTCTCTCTCTCTCTCTCTCTCTCTCTCTCTCTCTCCCTCTCTCTCCCCTACCCTTTCCATCTTGCCCCCTCTTGTTGCTAAAGCCTTACACATAAGACAAATCTGATTGGGTGTTAATCCCTATCCTGTCACTGCCCAGCTGGGTTAAGGGCTGATTATGGTTCAACGTCGACGCAACGCAAGGGGGCCTACGGACCCGTTAGGTCCTTGCGGACCCTCCTTGCGTCCACCGCAAGGGGTCTGACGTGCGCCTCCCAACAATTTGAACCTCACGTCGAGGCGAGGCAGCAGCAAGGGCTATGATTAGTCCGCTCACTAAAACCCGACGCAGAACCGAAACAATTTCACTACTTCTTCAAAGCGTCTGTGTGGTCGCTGCGTTGCGTCGACGGGGAACCACGACTGAGCCTCTGCATGGCCCCCCGGTGTGGCTCTGTGTCTCCCAGAGGCTGCTGGGCCTCCCCACCTGGCTGCTGCTGGACGACGACCTGAGGATCTTCTTCTACCAGACGGACCAGGACAGCCAGCACCTCCCCCACAACCTGCGCCGCCTCCGGCCCCCCACGCGCAAAGTGTAAGGGGGGGGGGGGGGGGGGGGGGGGGGGGGGGGGGCCGTCTTCAGCCGACGGGCATAAGGACGGACGGAGGGACAGAGGGACAGGGCGATGGGGGGATTGAGGAAGGAAGGGCAGAATGGACAGATGGACTGCCGCAGGGGAAAGATAGAGAGAGGGAGGGAGAGCGAGTGAGGAGAGCATGAAGGACATGGTTAAAGGGAGATGGAGAGAGAGAGAGAGTTGAGAGAGAGAGGGGGAGAGAGCCTTTGGGATATAGTTACAGAGAGAAGGTCTAGGAGAAGAGCATTGTGGGTAAATGGTGCGACCTGTCACCTGGCTACTTGATGATGTCATAGCCCATGACATCATTTTGGAAGTTCCAACTGCCAGGACAAGCCACCATAGGATTTGAAAGGGTGTGTGGGGGGGATTTGCAGATTGTTGCAATCTGCAACCTCACCACTAGGTGCAACAACAGACTGGACCTTTAAAATTGGTCCGAGGAGGTTGGTTGTGGCTTGAAAACGAGCTTTAGTTTAAACAAAAGGATAACCAGAACGTCAGTTGCGTCCAACTGACGTTCTCAAATGATCTTTTGGGTCCAGAGATGGTTGACCACTTCCTAGGTCTACTACCTGTTGTA
>NC_044050.1:11947673-11955173 GCF_902167405.1 Gadus morhua
TCCTCATTTTTACAGACCACACACGTACACAAACACACTAACACACTCTCACACACACACGCACGCACGTTCACGCACACACACACACACACACACACACACACACACACAGACACACACACACACACACTCACAAACAAATAATTTTTGAAGAAATAAATAAATTCTTAATCTGCATAAAAACCTTCCCCACATCACTCACACTGTTGAAAGTTTGCTATAGAAGGCTTTCTATGTATAGAGGCTTTGCCTAATTAAATCTTTATCTTTGTTTTGTGGTTGAATATAATATTTTATCTAAATGAATAGGGACTTGGGATAATGACTTGGGATTTTCTATCAGAAGAACTGGTCTTGTTATTTTTTCTCAGTCAAATCTAAGACAAAAAAATGAGGATTAATGGTGAGGCCTGTCTGTCCCGCTGCTGGCCACCCAGGGTCGCCGTTGACCTGCTAATAACCAGCCAGCTGCGCCGTAATCTTTTGTCGTGTTCGTATAAAGTAAGTTATTTCCGAAAATCTAGTTGGGGTGACCTTGTTATAAAATTGCACAGTAGTCCTTATCCGTTCATGAAACTATGTACATGTTCATTCCGTCACAATTGCCCACATTTACGCCAGTGAAGTATCATTTGAAAGCCCTAGTTATCAAATTATATTGTATTGGGTCTGCTGTCAATTATGGATGAGCCGTTTGTTAGCGGCGAAGGCTAATCCAAACACACGATATTGGTTCCTACTAGAAGGCCTGTAGAGACATGTGTCGTGTTTAGTTGATTGACTTATAAAAATCAATATTTTAGTTTAGGTTACTTTAGTAAGTAGGCCTACACATGTGAGAATAGCCATTTTAAATAGAGGATTAAACGACCAGCTATCAACCATGATCCATTTCCCAGTGACCTTGGGAAAGTGTCTTTTGTTGATCAACACTTGTTTATGTTAAATTGTTTCACAATATGAATGGCAGGGCCTTAATGTCTAATAGGACAAATCCCTGGAAAAGGGGTAAAAGTTATCTCATGGTGTGCAGATGAATAGAGCTACCTTAGGTTTGGGAGGGGGGGGACATTAACATAGTTGTCTCTGTAGAGAAAGATCAGTCATCAAAGGGCAATGGGGGGCTCTATTTGAGCAGTGCACCCGTTCAGAATGAAAAGAAAAGAAGCGTTTGACCGTTTGGCCTGATGACACCCAGATGGCCAGCACAAAAGTTCAATTATGAAACGGGACCAGGGGAAAGACGCGCTAAGAAACACTGTCCCCCTCTAAAACTTGGCCTGGGAACTCTGTGTGAGGAACATTCCCTGTTTGCACGCGCTAGTGTGTGTGTTTGTGTGTGTGTGTCTGTCTGTTTCTGTCTGTAAGCGTGCGGGTGCGTGTGTGTGTGTGTATCTGTGCGTTTTTGTGTGTGTGTGCCCACATGCATGTACGTGTGAATCAATCAGACAGGCCTCTGTGGTCGGGGAGACAGTGGGCTTGGACGGGACACTGTGGTGCTTTCGGAGACGCGTACTGACTGGCCGCTCTGTGGTCGGATCCTGCTCTCCAACCGCCACCCCGCCGTCCCCCCCCCGCACCCCGCCCAGCGCCACTTGGTCTGCTCTGAGAGCCCTCCAGCCGAACCCACAGCCCTGGACCACAGTCCAGCCGACCCCAGTCAAAAGGTAAAGACTCACACAGAGGGCAAGGCTGGTGAGGCACAGTAGATTAAGGGTCTTCAGTGCACAAGTCGAGAGATGGATATGTACAGTAGATAGATAGATAGATAGATAGATAGATAGGTAGGTAGGTAGGTAGGTAGGTAGGTAGGTAGGTAGGTAGGTAGGTAGGTAGGTAGATAGATAGAAGTAGGGTTAACATATTGCTTAAATGGAGATAGACGTGGATAAATTACCTTTATCGTATCATCATTTAACCCAGATTTTTCTGAATTTAATATTCGATTATAGTCTTTCGGCCTCACACGAAATGGTGGGTTGAGGAAGTTGAATGACTTGCAGGCTGAGAGCTGGCGGCAAATTTGCTGAGATCTGCTTTGAGAAAATTGCTTTTCTTGTCATACTTGGACATACCTCTCTCTCACCTCCAGCACAAAGTCACGCTGAGGTACCCTCACTCGCTCAAAACTCAAACTTACACGCACTGTGTGTGTGTGTGTTTGTGTGTGTAGAGTTGTGTGTGTGTGTAGAATTGTGTGTGTGTGTGTGTGTGTGTGTGTGTGTGTGTGTGTGTGTGTGTGTGTGTGTGTGTGTGTGTGTGTGTGTGTGCTTGTAGAGTTGTGTGTGTGTTTGTGGGGGGGGTATGCATTTGTGTTTAAGGGTGTGCGTGTGTGTGCGTGCGTTTATGTGTAGAGATGTGTGTATGTCTTTGTAGCGGTGTGTGTATGTACGGGTGTAAAACTAGACAAAGAGGGGAACTAGAATACATCAGCTGTCAAAAGTCTGTCTGTCTAGAGACAAAACAAGGACAGAGGAGGAGACAATGTAAGAGACAGATATTTATGAGGGGGAAACACACACACATACCCTCACATGTACTCATGCACACAAACACACACACACACACACACACACACACACACACACACACACACACACACACACACACACACACGCACACTCACTAGCAGGACGACCACCAGACATAGGCCTGGGTGTGTCTTTCTCATGTCCTTCACAACATAGAATCAATAGACCATTGTAAAACATTGAAAACATTAAGTGAAACACCCACCCACACCCACTCTTACAAAGACCACAATGGTTATAAGGTAGCAAATTAGACTCCTGGAACCCTCTAGACAGAGTGAAGTGTTAACAGTGCATCTCATTGTTTTGGTTAGGGGGCCGCTATTTCATCACTTAGCACTTTGTCAAAGTCCAACCGTTATGACCAACCTCCAACCTACTGAGGTGGGAGGTCTGCCTGATGGTCTCTCTCTCTCTCTCTCTGTCTCTCTCTCTCTCTCTCTCTCTCTCTCTCTCTCTCTCTCTCTCTCTCTCTCTCTCTCTCTCTCTCTCTCTCTCTCTCTCTCTCTCTCTCTCTCTCTCTCTCGCTCTCTCTCTGTCTGTATTTCTCTGACTTTGTCTGTACTTTTTTAGCACATGACCTCATCTTGGCTCTCTCTTGCCTCCCCGCTCTCTCTTCCCCACATAGTTATTTCTGTATTTCTTGTTCGTCTTCCTGTCTCTTAATCTATCACTAATGGGTCTGCCTGCCTTTCCCTACCTGTTTGTCCGCCTCTCCATCTGTCTGCTTGTCTGTCTGCTGTCTACCTGTCTATGTCTGTCTGCCTGCTTGTCTGCCAGTCCGTACGACCTGTCCCTCCACTGCCTACCTGTCTGTTCCCTCAGCCTGCTCATCTGTCTGCCAGTCTGTGCTGACTGTCTGTTCTGCCTGCCTGCTTGTCTGTGCTGTCTGTCCGTCTGTGCTGCCTGTCATTGCTGCCTGTCTGTTCTGCCTGTCCGTCTGTGCTGCCTGTCTGTGCTGCCTGTCTGCTCTAATTGTCCGTCTGTGCTGCTCGTCTGTTCTGCCTGTCTGTGCTGCCTGTCCGTCTGTGCTGCTCGTCTGTTCTGCCTGCCTGCTCTGCCTGTCTTTGCTGCCTGTCCTCTCTGTTCTCCATAATCACTCTTCCTCTTTGTTTGAATCTCCTGTCTTTTGTTTCTTCCAAAGTTCCCCTGGCTTTCCCAGCGTCCATCAGCCTTATCGCACCAAAATCTGCACGTCATCAAACCTACTTACCCATAACCTTGCCTGACAATCGAGTCCCAACGCACACCTCCCTGTGCCTTCTTCCTTTCTCCTCTTTTCTTTCTCTCCTCTCCCTCTCTCTCTCTTTATCTATTTTCTCTCGCTGTTAATCTCTCCCCATCTCTTTCCCCTCTATCTCTCCCTTTCTCTTTCTCTTTCTCTTTCTCTGTCTCTCCTCTCTCTCTCCGTGTCTATCAGCATGTTAAATAAAGACAGTGGGAGTGAGAGATGGATGCAAGGGCCTGGTGTTTGATCTGGCAGGCAGAATGTTCGGTACAGGCTGTAATCAGGGAGTTGTCTGCGTTTGTCCTTGATAAATAGCACAGAAGATGCTTTAAGAAGGGTGTATTTTTTAGTTGCTAGTTTGTTCTGTAGCATTGCATCTGAAGCCATTCATTTGGGAGCCAAATGCACGGGCTTGAGTCAATGCATGTGTGTTTATGGTCGTTGCCGGGTTCCACTGTGCAGTCGGTCCATGTGTGTTCATGGTAATGTTTACTTATTGTTAGTATTATCTTGAGTTAGTGAGCCGCTGCCATTGACTTGCAGAGTAATAGAAGCCAAGCTCCTGTTCGTGTGAGGGGAAAATACTTTGAATGACTTTCTGAAAATCTACAATGGGGCCCGAATAATAGCTCAACACTTCAAAACGCATCGCGGTAACAACACAACAAGATTGTAGCTTGTCTTCAGACACAGACAAGTCGGCACTGCTTTATACCCTGTGTTTTCCACTCTGCGCTCGACTACTGGATCTCTGCAAGTCAATGAATGGGGCTAAGGGAAAGCCCATGCTTACCAAGCCTTCTCCCCTGCTGGACGTACAATGATTGATTTGCAATCAAACAAGTCGTCTGAATCTTGCTAAGACAGGCCCAACGGCAATTTATAATATCCTGTCGTATCCCTTTAAACCATTTTGGCGAAAAAAGCTATTCTTAATAGATGTCGGTAATTTCCTCATGCATATTCATGAAATCAATGCTGTCTATGCCACAATAGCGTCCTGCTACTCCAGCTATGTTAAACGGAAGCAACATTGCTCTCGCTCTAAAACAGCTTTGGTGCAGCTCATCATGCGTGCAGTGGTTCTGCAGTGGCAGCCCGTTCGGAGCACGCCGAGCATGGAGTGGCTGATACACTTGACCTCTGTGTACTCTGAGGAGGTGAACGAATCTCTCTCATAACAGCGGCTATCAGGGGCAGATAGCGCTTGTTTTCTCAACACAGCCCAGCGCAGAGGGGAGGGTGGCCTTGTGTGCCCCGGTTAAGAACACTCTTATACGTGTTTCCTCTGCACCTCTGATGCCATCTGTGTTATTATATCTATGTGTGTGTGTTTTCGTGTTTCACGCTCGCTCTCTCTCCCTCCATCCTGCTCACATCTGGATGGGTGCAAAAACAGCTGTTTGCAGCAGTTACTGTGGGGAATTAAATCCTGTCCTTAGACACACTCTCACAGCACACTCACACACACACACAAGCACCCTGTTTAGACATGCTCCCCTCCTCTAACATGTATAACTATCAAACTGTACCTTCCATGTCTGACCATGCTTGCTTAGAAACATGTTTGTTTTGCCTCTGTTTACCTTCCATCAAAAATGCTATTTTATTTCCTCCCTCCACCCTCACATCCATTTGTGTGTGTGTATGGGTGTGTGCATGATAAGGTGTGTGTGTGTGTGTGTGTGTGTGTGTGTGTGTGTGTGTGTGTGTGTGTGTGTGTGTGTGTGTGTGTGTGTGTGTGTGTGTGTGTGTGTGTGTGTGTGTGTGTGTGTGTTGGGGGCTTTTGTGCGTGAAAAAGTGAAATGTGAGTGTGCTTGAGCATGAGAAAGTGTGTAGATATGAGTGGTGTGTGTGTGTGTGTGTGTGTGTGTGTGTGTGTGCTTGAGTGCATGAGAGAGTGCGTAGACGTGTGTGTGTGTGTGTGTGTGTGTGTGTGTGTGTGTGTGTGTGTGTGTGTGTGTGTGTGTGTGTGTGTGTGTGTGTGTGTGTGTGTGTGTGTGTGTGTGTGTGTGTGATGGACTGCAGGTCCATATATAGCTCCACAGGAGTGATGAGTCCTGTGTGTAAGCTGATTAATCTTCTCAACAGAGACCCGCTGCTGAGCACTGATAATTATGGGATGGGCGGCTAATGGGAAGATAAAGCCCCAATGTATCACACTGTCAGGGCAGAGAGAGATGGAGAGAGGGAGAGACACAGAGACTGGGGAGAGGGTGAGAGAGGAACTTTAGAATTTTTTGGTTTCTAAAGTTTCTGCACCTTTGGCCACAATCAGCTACTGCACAGAGCCTATTAAAACCAACGAGGCAAGGATAATTAGTTCATTATCTTTTGGAGGAAAATCAATACCCCGAAAAACTTGTTTTATCTTGAGTGCTCTCTCGTTCTCTCAGTATCTCTCTCTCCCACTTTATGCTTTCTCACTCTCTGTCTCTCTCTCACTCTGACTCTCACTCCCTGTCTCTTTTCTCCCTCTCCCTTTTCCTGCGTACTTCACTGCACTGTAAAAGGGGAATAGCAGTGAAGCTAAAACGCATATGCTGCTACCATTTGTTAGGTTTCGTAAGTCCTCCACGCGCAATAACGCCGAACCGTGTGCCAAGGGAACCTGAGCTTTTTGCGACCCTTGTTTGAGTGCATGGCGGGAAAGTCGGTCGCATTAATGATCCTGCAAACGCAGCGGCGCCGTTAGGCCCTGAGCTCAATCCTAGAGGCTCAGTGACCTGTCGGTGACCGCCACTTTAGGCCTTGACGTGAACCTCCCAGGACCTTCCTGCAAACAACCGCCCTGGCCTGTCCTCCAAGCCAATCATGTCCATTATTTGACGAATGCACATTCATCACTGGAGGCGTGCAGCCTTTATACGCCAAAATGTATGTTATCTTCAAAACTTGAAAGACAAAAATAATTACAGGCAACCCCGAACTGCCCTCGCCAAACCCCGCCCAAGCGGCAAAAAAAACAACAACAACAGAGAGAAGGTTGTTGTCTTTACATTCATGCTGGCGACTTCATGCTGCCAGACACAGGTTGATGGAAGGTCACTCCCCGTGAAAAGTTGCATGTGAGACCCGTGCTTTCCGATGATGGAGCGATTATCGGAGAGCACTTCCTCCTCGTGCGCTGAGCGTGACGGACACGAGACGACGCGGGGGAACGCCCATCAACGCCACGCGGTGGCTTGTTCTCGGGTTCCAATCCCCTCCTGTAGGGCGGACAGAACAGAGATGGATGGCAGTGTAGTTCTGTCTGAGTGCTGTCCAATGAGAGGGAAGGGAAAAGACAGGGAACGTTGGCAGAGGAAAATATAGGGAGTGTAGCGGAGTGGGACATAGTGTGAGGACGGGGGTAGGACACGAGGATGGGGTGGGAGGGAGGGAGGGAGGATGAGGAGAAAATCCAGGCAGTGTGGCTGGGTATAAACTGTGCTAAAATGAAGAAGGCCCTGGCGTCCTGGATAAGAGAGAGAGAGAGAGAGACATCCATTGGCAGTGAGAGGGGAGGAGGGTAGCGAGGCAGGTGTCATAGGTATCGAGTGGGTCCAGTAGAGGAGGGACGTTTTTTTTGCCATACTGATTGTATTTTGATGATGTTTATGTAGGGTGAGATGTAGAATTAGGAGGGTTCCCTGTCTATATGATTTCAAAGAGTTGACCAATGTTTGTGCTATCGGAGGAGAAAAAAAAGCTTGATAACTTGATGTATCACTTTATTTATAAAAAAAATTATATCAAGTG
>NC_044050.1:11960173-11992673 GCF_902167405.1 Gadus morhua
AGTAGTACGTAGGTCTGGCTGTAGTACGTAGGCCTGACTGTAGGCCTGGCTGTAGTACGTAGGCCTGACTGTAGGCCTGGCTGTAGTACGTAGGCCTGACTGTAGGCCTGGCTGTAGTACGTAGGCCTGACTGTAGGCCTGGCTGTAGTACGTAGGCCTGACTGTAGGCCTGGCTGTAGTACGTAGGCCTGACTGTAGGCCTGGCTGTAGGGCAGAGGCCTGACTGTAGGCCTGGCTGTAGTACGTAGGCCTGACTGTAGGCCTGGCTGTAGTACGTAGGCCTGACTGTAGGCCTGGCTGTAGTACGTAGGCCTGCCTGTAGGCCTGGCTGTAGTACGTAGGCCTGACTGTAGGCCTGGCTGTAGTACGTAGGCCTGACTGTAGGCCTGGCTGTAGTACGTAGGCCTGACTGTAGGCCTGGCTGTAGTACGTAGGCCTGACTGTAGGCCTGGCTGTAGGGCAGAGGCCTGACTGTAGGCCTGGCTGTAGTACGTAGGCCTGACTGTAGGCCTGGCTGTAGTACGTAGGCCTGACTGTAGGCCTGGCTGTAGTACGTAGGCCTGACTGTAGGCCTGGCTGTAGTACGTAGGCCTGACTGTAGGCCTGGCTGTAGGGCAGAGGCCTGACTGTAGAAGGACAGTGTGAGGAATTGGGAAGCCTGAGCTAACACCCACTGGCTTCCCTGGCCTGGCCCTGGTCCCTGTGTGTGTCACAGCCTTTAACATTTTTGGCAGGTCTGGTGACTTTGCTAGATAGTGTTTCAGAATAGGATGACAGGTAATTGGCCGGCCACCTGCTGTGGACATGTTTTATCGATGCACCGCCCTGTCAAATTGATAAAGGAAACGCCTTCAGCTACAGGCCAAACAATTCTTCTTTATTTGCATATAATACGTTGCACAGGGGAAGTGTACATATGGCTGGTTGTGTGTGACATTGGGAAGTTGGACATCAATTGAAATGCATTCTATTCCAAACAAGGGTTAGACAGCTCCCATAGCTGTAGTTTGTTCAACCAAGGAAAACGCATGCAAACTGCCCTGGCTTGGTAGCTTTCACCAATAGTTTGCATGAAACAAACAAATCCACAAGTTCTGTTTCTGGGTTGACACTGAACTGCGCATGCTAACAGACCTAAGGTGCGTTCACACTGAAAGCACCTGGATTTTTGGCTCGCGCGAATACATACTAAGTCAATGCAAAGACCCAAATTGATACAAACTTACGCATGGCCGCTGCGCAAACAGACAAATTTGCCTGTTGTTTATTTCTGATTGGAAAAGAGCCTAAGGCAATTGAAGGCCCACCACCCATATTAGGAAGTATCAACACCGCCAGAGGAAATGGGTTAATGGGATCGCCCGTAGGGGAGGGGTAGGATCCCCCCCGTCCAACGCATTCACTAAGGGTTAAAGAGTTAGCAGAAAATGTGTGTTTGTGTGTGTGTGTGTGTGTGTGTGGTTGTGTGTGTGTGTGTGTGTGTGTGTGTGTGTGTGTGTGTGTGTGTGTGTGTGTGTGTGTGTGTGTGTCTGTGTGTGTGTGTGTGTGTGTGTGTGTGTGTGTGTGTGTGCCACAATTCAACAGTTAACTCGTAACATACTAGCAGTTCACATGACCGCTTGTATGAACAATAAAGATAAAGAATGTCACACAAATCTTTGTGAAATCAATCATCTTCTGAAGTGATATAGCTATTCTGGCCTTGGTATCCTTACATCTACCGGTTCCCTGGCACACTGATACTAGGTTGAACAAGGTTGAGGTATGGAAGCTTTTTTTGGAATATGCGCGGTATTATCCAGTGTAGGTGTGCTCTGTAGACTGACTGAAGGGACTCAGGTGTGTCTAAGTTAAGAGAGTTTTTCCGTTGCAATGTTTTTACTAGGGCAGAGCTGTTTGTGTGTGTTTGGCACACGTGTGCGTGTATGCTTATGTATTTGCTTGTGTGTGACATCAATTTGTCATCACAGATATGTTCCAGGCAATTAGCCAAGGTGCATTGAACCTGTATGAACTTTATGCCAATTACAGAAGTTGCTGCAGGAAAAACTTGTTCTCTTTGACCATTGTTTCTTGCAACTATACACTGTGTGTGTGTGTGTGTGTGTGTGTGTGTGTGTGTGTGTGTGTGTGTGTGTGTGTGTGTGTGTGTGTGTGTGTGTGTGTGTGTGTGTGTGTGTGTGTGTGTGTGGGTGTGTGTTTGCCTGGGTGGGTCTGTGTGTGTTTGTGTGTGTGTGTGTGGAGTGTGTGCGTCAGTGTTCCTGGGTTGTGTTGAAGCAGGTGACTTCAATGTACTGATAGTGTGACCTGTACACGTGTTTCGGTAGCCCTTCAGAATATCTCCATCTTTTCAGCTTTTTTTTCCTTAATAAAGCAGTAGAAAAATCTAATTTGTAATTGATAAAACATTGCACATATTTGAATACTAATTAGTAAGCTATTCATTCATCTAATTATTAATACGATCATTGGATTAGGGTTCATTTGATTCTTTATAAAGCTTAAGATAATTAGTTGGAGCTCATCTTAAGTGATTGTTTTTAAAGCATTATCAACCTGTTTTAAATAGTTTGCATATCATACATTTTCAGTTTATAAATAATCTTATAAACCATTTTAATGGTATGAATCATCTGATTCATATGTTCTAGCTGATTATGGATTGTTTACTAAAGAGTATTAATATAGTAACAATGTATGTGACCTAGGTAGGTTAGAACCCTCCTTCATTTGAGGTCATGGGAAACGGTCAATCATTCTGTTGGCTCACTGACCCACTGCATGACGGCTGTCAGTTGGACAACCCGACCCAAGGTCCACTTACACCGTCATATAAACCAACAAAATGTGGAAATGCAAGTTTTCAGCCCAGCGGCTGGAGGGCAATGAATGGGCCTGGGAATAACCGGAAGGCGCTTGGTTCAGTGTGTAAGAAAGAAACAAGTGTAAACTTGACAGGTATGGTCCAATGACAACTGGAATGCGTATTTAAACATGTAATAAATTAACCTTGGTCGTATCCATGCTGCCCGCCGCATTGAGAATGAATGATTGATGATTTATGAATACTTACTACACTTGAAAAGCATTTAGTTAGTAGACCAACGTGGTCTGTCACCTGCCTTGTTTAAACAAAGCTACTTTACATCGAAGTCCAATTAAGATATGTAGTTAGGCATCCAATAGAGGAATTCTCAGTAGGATGCTGCCTGTAGAACCTCTGTTATAGCTTTAATGGAAAGTGGTTAATATTCTGTAATCTACTGAGGAAGAACAATAATGTAAGGCCAAAGTTTCTGCTGTAGAACTTTGTAAATGCAGTACAAATCCAAGCATGTGGCCCGCGGGTGAAAATGAAGACAACAAAAGCCAATAATTCTAAACCCTATGCAATTAAAACACAGGACCTAAGTATCAATGAAAAACAAGCCACTAAATGCCATGCTCATTCAGAGCAATAGCTTTGATCCTTGTCCTGGTTGTTTATCCTGAAGCCATCCTGGCATCCATGCAGTAGAACTAATTAAATTAATCCCACGCGGGCGGAGGGAAACAATACAAGGCAATTATAACAAACGGAGGTTAAGTATGTCTCATCTGGGCATGTCACGATACTGACGTGGTTGGTACGCAATGGAAACACCACCATTTCAGAAATATAACCAATCGCTTTACACTCTATCAAACATGTAAAGATGATTACATACTTAATTGTTCAGCTGACGTTTTTTTGGCAGTCTAAACATAGCCATTTCATCCTTGGTAACATGGGTATTTAAGCACGTTTATGTTTTACGTGGTCCATTTTGCCTTGTTAAGGTGTATTTTCATTGACAGTTTGTCCCCAATGGCTTTCAATTGATTTTGTGTGTGTGTGTGTGTGTGTGTGTGTGTGTGTGTGTGTGTGTGTGTGTGTGTGTGTGTGTGTGTGTGTGTGTGTGTGTGTGTGTGTGTGTGTGTGTGTGTGTGTGTGTGTGTGTGTGTGTGTGTGAGCGTGGAACCAGTTTAACCTTGCCTTTGGGTTAGCCACTCGATTGGTTCCCCCTATCTGGATTCTGTCGTATCGATGTGGTTGTCGCAAACTAAGTCGCAAACTAAGACTGCTAGGTTTTGCAATCTCAAAATCAATGCAGTGAATGTATGTCAAAGTTGTGTTGCTGATGCAAGTGGTGACAGCTGGAGGTGGCGTTAAAGTCTTAAGATATATTGAATAGGTCTTAAAAAAGATACATTATTTCAACTTCAGGATTCCTGCATACGTCCTGTATTCTAAAGTGCTCAATAAACATATGTGTATCCTGACAATGTTGAGACTGTGCGTATGTGTGTTTGTGTTTCTGTGTGTATGTGTGTGTGTGCGTGTATGTGTATATGTTTGCCTTGGTGTGTGTGTGTGTTTGTTAAACCCAATCGACCTCAGTTTGATCATAGTTAATCCTATAGTCTATAGTGTGTTTCTCATCATAAATGTTGGTATCATGGCAATGGTTGGCCTGTGTGTGCTTGTAGGCCCCGTTAGGTGTCTGTCCAGTTGTGGGCGGGCAAAGCATACTGTTTGTACATCGTACCAGGGTGTGACCCTGGCCTGTGGCAGTGGCCCTGATTGGCTGCCAACGAGCAGCTGATTAACCCCACTCACACCAGCACACCATGCCAGGAAAACACATTCTGTCCATTTGTTTCACACACACACACACACACACACACACACACACACACACACACACACACACACACACACACACACACACATCCTCACACACACACGCTAAGGCCACATGCAAGGGGGGGCAAGCATCCATGGACGCAGGTTGCTACGCAAGAACACACAAGGATAACAAACACCCAAACGTGCAATGAAGACATTCACCCACACACTCACACACACACCCCTCCCCCCCACCTCCCCCCACCCCCACACACACACACACAAACACACGCACACACACACACCCACACACACCCCTCCCCCCCACACACACACACACACACAGACTGCGGGTTGAATCTGAGGGCGCCCGTTGCCTTGCAGCCCGGTGGTGACCCGGCTGGACTTTGGCTCATCCCTGTTGGCCTAACCCACCAAACAACCTAACACATAGATGCTCACTGGCTCGGAGAACAAGACCCCGGGGTCCGGTGGTACCGTCGGGTTGGGGAGGAGGAGAAGGGGAAAGAAAGGATGCAGAGGGGAGACGACAAGTGAGGGGTCAGGAAAGGAGGGAGGAGAGGAGAGTGTGTGTGTGTGTGTGTGTGTGTGTGTGTGTGGGTGGGGGGAGAAGAGGAAGAAGCATATAGCTTATGAAAGTGCTGGGACTGGTAGTAATATGAAAGAAGTGAGTGTATTTGTGTGTGTGTGTGTGTGTGTGTGTGTGTGTGTGTGTGTGTGTGTGTGTGTGTGTGTGTGTGTGTGTGTGTGTGTGTGAAAAAGAGGTATCCTAGTGTATATATTTAGTGTTTGAATGAATCAGGACCCAGTTTTCGCTGAGTCAGTTTAATCGAGTTTGACCTCAGGATAAACTCCAATAAAACCTTCCAACGCGTTTATTGAACGTTCTATTTCACGCTCTATTTCATTCTTTGTGATGGTTTTTATTATTCCTAACCTTGATTTATAGACCAGTTCTCTCTTTTCCTTTGTCTTTATTAGTTTGTCTGCCATAAGCTTATTCATTCCTTATCCATTTTGAATCGGCCAACACGTCCATCCAAAGTTACCTCAGTGTTTAGCCGTCTGTTGGGAAAGGTGGAGAAAACAAACAAACAAACACACGCGTCGCCAAACTTGGATCTGGCACTTCTTGCTCATTGCGTGTGATTAGTCAGAAATGCAAGGTGAGGTATAAAGTTTTGGTCCTCTCACCTAGTCTTTTGAGTAGTCTTGCTGTAGGGACTCAGATAGGACTACGTTTAAAAAACCTTTCCTCTTGCCAGGCTTCTAAGATCTTGATCTACTGGAACAGTCAGTACGGCTATTGTTCACCAGGCATTAGTCAGCCCCATATTTATCTGGTCTCCATGGAGACCCTACTGATCTTAACCAAAGGAAGGTTCAGAGACAAAACCGAAACTGTTGGGTATAAAACAAGTTTGTCCGTCTTGGCCAGCCAAAATAAATTCTGGTTATTCAGAAGTATGCTGACCTTTTAACTAGGGAGGCAGGCCGAGATTAATCAAAGCATACAATTAACTGCATAGTTCTGTGTGAGCAAGTTTCTGAACAACCAGATATCGGATTTCTGTGGATCATTATCCGTTGTGAATGATCAGATGAACAGCGGTATAAAGATAAACAATGCATACCAGTACGCGTGGCATTTTAATGTAGGGCCTTCTAAACTTTTTTTCTACTTCTTTTCCATTTGTTCTCCAACACTTGGGCCGTGAAATTAATACTGGGATCAATAGTGACTGTGGAGTGTGTGTGGGGCTGACGGCAGGTTGTGCGGCCTCCCCTGGCTTGATGTAGAATGATTAGGTTCTGGGGCTGGGAGAGGCCTCACACCTTTCGGGTATTGGAGTGATCAATGCACACCACCCATCACCCGAAACACTCAAGGGAGAGCTCCGACGTATCAGAAGCTAACTGCTGTTTGGCCTGTACCCCGGTTACAACTTGCAAAATTAATGTTTGTGTACCTCATGTACTTGTGTGTCGGAGGAGCGCAGTGAAGCCACACGTTTGTCTTGTGGCAGGATAAACTGCTATACTGGGCACCGAATGTGAGGCCACTTCGGCCCGGAACGGGACACATAAGTGCTGCCTGAAGACGCACCGGAGCCCAGCCGTGATGAAGAGAAAGTATTGAAAGTCAGAGAGTGGACATTACCTACATATCTCAACTAGTAACAGATCTCCTCACATTAAACACCCTTATACCTGACGGATGTCTAACAAATTACATATAGTTCGGCAAAGGATATAGCCTACCGCACATTCTTACTTCATCATGAATTTGGCTTTTATAGGCTATTAAACATTGGTGAAAGTGATAATAATTATTGTTATTACATTATGTTTGATTAATGAGGGAACTATGCCTACAATTAAAAACAATGATTGGTGAACACTCCGCAACTGTTAAACAGTCTCTAAAACTAGCCTAACACATAGATGCTGTGCTTTGATTCACGCCGAGTACTAAAGAGACCTGAAGCTGGTAACGGATAGGTCAATCAGCGGTCCAGGTTTAACGGCGTCAACTGAAAACTGAAACACCAAAACGCTTTAGATCAGATGAATTTATTGCCCTGTGTGGGCTTTGACGAAATTAGCGTACACAATTCATAATGAGCAGGACTTATGCACTTATGCAGACTCTCGCGCTGGTGAAAATTTTCAAATTGTAGATCAGTCAAATGTTCCTACATTCTCCTTATCGCTGATTATGTCATGATCGGATATGAAATCTGTGCATAATACGACAGAACTGTGCACTCTGTCTCTACATATGGTGGCCACCTTATGATTTCATAGATAGATTATGTTAATATGCTTCAGTTTATTTTATTATATGTATGCTATATACGCTTATAGTAGCCTATATTTTCTATAAGAATTAAATGCATAGCTGACATGAACGATGGCGCACATTGTCGACATATTGCCTGTGGACGTCTGTGGGAACCCCCGCCTGACGTAGGCCTGCGCTAGTGGGATAAGCTTCCTCAGAGGGGGCGGTCCCGAGCCTTATAGAGGAGGGAGAGGGCGGGCCGGGGGCAGTCTGATGGCATTCTGCAATCGTGCAAGCTTTCCGGCAGGCTTGTGTTGGAGGGATATACGTTGACATCGATCTCCATGTTTGAAGTAAATTACCCTCATTATATTTCATAGGAATCGCTAAAATGATTGGCAATACCCCCAATCCCGCACTGGAATTCAGGTCTTGTTATATATTTATATATCCATCTTGTTTAAAAAAATGAATATATCTATATATAAATATGTATGTGTGTGTGTGTTTGTGTATGTTTGTAAGTACCGTATACTGTGTATTATATGTGTGTGTATGTGTATACATACATTATATGTGTATGTTTATATTATATGTGTGTATGTGTATAATATATATGATTCTGTGTATATATGTGTATGTGTGTATAGATATTTCTATACACATAAAAGTGTGTATGCATGTGTCTCTCTATCAGTACCAGTGTTGTAAGCCATGTGTTGGTTCCTGGTCTTGGACGCCCCTCTCTCTCCTTCACCATGTGATACTCCTCTGTTGATGTGTCCTATCTAGGTTGCTATGGCGATCAGACATGCTTGACCCCTGATGTCGCCGTGGATGCAGACACATGGTTACGGGGAGTTATGGGTGATGCTGGCACAACAGGGTGAACACACACACACACACACTCACACACACACACACACACACACACACTCACAAGGACGCAAACGCACACATACATTCCTTCAAAGCATGCACAGGCACGCACACATGTTTCCCAGCTTGACACACACATACCACACGTACAGACATTTTGTGACGCATATTTGAAGTAATGCTAGTTAATCAACCCACACAGATCACACTCGGGGAGGGAGGGGCAGAAACCGACAGCATGTACTTTACCGTTTGGTCTTTATATTAAAAATAACATTCATGACAGTAACAGTGTACAACCAGTGATCAATAATCATTAAAACTAACTGCGGCACCAATAATTACACTTAAGAACGAGGAAGATGCAGCATCCTCCATTGTTTTAAAATAAGTTAAGAAATAAAGACTCTTTTGTCGTTTTACTTTGCGAAGCGCTCTTCCCTACGCGGAGGGGGGGGGGGGGGCATTACTATGGCGGCCTGGTCACCGGGACCAGGCGGGTATTAATGGCTGCACAAGCGTTCCACAGGGGCAGTACTTCTGGAGATTACACACTAGGTTTGGGTTAAATAGGTCAACAGCACAGGATCAGTGTATGTCACTCCAGTGTTATGGTTGGATCTAGAGCAACGAAGAGTTTAGCAGTCAACGGTTTTGGCGTTGGGGCGGTGTGTTTCTCTTTCAGCAGGCCGCTCTGTGTCTAATTGTTCTTGGCTAATTGTTCTTTTTTCTTTTTCTCTTGTTTCTTTTTCCCACACAACAGTGTCTGGTTCAGCGGTAGGGTTGCTACAGCAGCTCTGTTTGAAGATAACTCCCAGCACCAAAGCCAGGAAGCTCTTCGTTCCTTCGACGCCCAATCAGTAGTCAAACAAGTCGGGCACAGCCAATCAATGGCTGTGCGTCGACGCGGGAGAACATTCAGCCACCCGGCCGTCCAATAGGCAATCAGGATTCCAGGTAAGGGACAAGGGGGGCTATCAGGGCACCTATTCGCTAGATTCATGGTTCATATAATGTATAGGCCAGTCTCAAGTGTGTTATTATTATCCTTATTATTATTATTCATAATCTAACAAGTATGCTCTGTTCACAAAGAGTCAGTATGATTGCACATTAAAAGTTCAGTAGAAGTTAAAGTTCCAGTTGCAGGTTCAGTTTGAACCAAAATGGTGTCATCTTCTAGAGTTGTAGAGCCTTCTGCAGAAGGATCCCCCAAAAGTCCAGTGTTCCAGTTGTTATTGGCTCATCCTCACAGTCGCTTCACTTTGGCTTCTGTGGAAAGAAACAGGGAGTGTCAAACAGTGGCAAACACAAGTGTCAAACATTTTGTTAATCTACACACACAGTTTACTCCCTCCATTCTGTTCAACCAACTCTTATAATGAGTACATTAATGTAATAATAATGATAAATTCAATTTATATAGCGCTTTTCTCACACTCAAAGCGCTTTACATAGGGGCACAACAATAGGTAAACAAGAAAACATTTTTTTTTGAGTTGATGGGGCTAGGGTTGGTGAGTGATCTAGGGGTAGGCAGAGGAGAAGAGATGAGTCTTGAGGCGGGACTGGAAGATGGTGAGACTGGGAGCTGCCCTGGAGAAGGCTCTGTCACCAAGGCTGTGGAGCTCTGATGTGTGGGTGGAGAGGAGACCGGCTGAGGAGCATCTGAGGGCCCGGGGGGGTTGGTAGAGGGAGAGAAGGTCAAAGAGATATGGGGGGGCCAAATGGTGTTGGGCTTTGTAGGTGGGGACCAGGAGTTTGTAATGGATCCGGTGTGAGATGGGGAGCCAGTGGAGATTCTTGAGGACTGGGGTGATGTGGTGCCACGCTTTAATGTGAGTGAGGAGACGGGCTGCTGCATTCTGGACCAGTTGGAGTCTGTTGATGGAGGTGGTGGAGATGCCGGCGAGGAGGGAATTGCAATAATCAAGGCGGGAGGAGATGAAGGCATGGATGAGTCTTTCTGCAGCATGGGGTGTGAGGGAGAATCTGATCTTTGCGATATTACGGAGGTGATAGGAGGATGTTTTGACAGTGTGGCGGATGTGGGGTCAAGGGAGAGGGTGGCATCAAAGATTATGCCAAGGTTGAGGCCCTGGGGGGAGGGGGAGACCATGGTGCCGTCAGCAGTGAGTGTGGGGGGGTTTGCAAGTTTACTGAGGTTGGATTTGGAGCCAATGAGGAGGAGTTCAGTTTTGTTGCTGTTAAGTTTCAGGAAGTTATTTTGCATCCAGAGAGTAAGTGAAGACTATTCTCTGATCGCAAGTCCAGTGTCACGAGCGGACCGCGACGTTGCCATGACATCTAGAAATCATACCGTATTTAATGGGTTATAATTTTGATCTATATATATTATTATTGTTATTATTATTACTATTATTATTATTATTATTATTATTATTATTATTATTATTATTATTATTATTATTATTATTGTTATTATTATTATCATTATTATTATTATTATAATTTATTCAAGACACAGGAAGGTCCATAAAGATTCCCTACATATTGTGTAGGGGTTGACTATAACTCGTGAATAATATTGTATGAATCATTCTAATCATTTTTACAATTCATATATTATAACGTCGTATCGCCTTGAGCCATTAGCCGGAACGTGTCCGGAAAGCTTCTACTGGGGATGGCAGTACGGACCACAACCGCTTGGCTGCCGTGGCGCTTCCGCGACGGTTCAGGTGAAAGTTACAACGTACTACGCACACACTCAGAGTAGTACTACTCACACCCTTAGAGTGATAGTGACACCCTCAGAGTGATGCACTCACCCGTAGGGTACCTTCCCCCCAGTTCGGAGGGGAAGGTATACGGGTGTTTGGGGGAGAGGCCTCACCCGTCTACATGATGATGGCCCGCATGGCCTTCTTGCTGATGCGGTTGCGGTTGCGGTGCTTCCTCCTGCGCCGGGGCGCGGCCGGCCTCCTAGGGGTCCGCGCGGCGGTGGACGGGGGCCGGCGGGTTGGACCCTCCAGGGAGACCACTGGGAGAGGCACAGAGAGAGAGGTCTGGGTAATTTATCGTCCACTGGGATTGTCAGAACATTTTCTAATTCTTAAAGGGGACATATTATACCACCAGGTGTGAGTGTGATTAGTCCTTAGAAGCCGTTTCGAAAACCAGCCCCTTATGACATCACAAGTGGGCGTGTCCACCTAGAAGTGGGCTGGATAGATCAGTCTACCAGCCTACCCAGTGGACTGAAGTAAACGTTGCTGATCTATCCAGCACAGATCTAGGTGGACACGCCCACTAATAATGTCATATGGGGCAGATTTTCGAAACGGCTTGTAAGGCTAATCACACTCACACCTGGTGGTATAATATGTACCCTTTAAGAATGGAAAACATGACGTCAAAACAACATGCAAGTATTTAAAGGAAGGAAATCGGTTGAATTTGTTGTATTTTCTGGATAACTTTCTGGCTACAAAGTGTTTATTTCCACCCCCATTTAAGGCCAACAAGACAATACAATATAATACATGCTTGGACACACACCCACACACACATGGTGTAGTACCTGCTTTAGACACGGTGGGCTTTGGTCTGTGCTGGGGAAGGTGGTCTGCGGGGTGAGGGTGAGGAGGGTGTGGTTCTCTTTGTACAATCTCAAGAAGCTTCTGTCGCCTCTCCTCCTCGCTGAGAGCAGGCCCCCCATCCATCACTCCAGAGTCCTTATCCTGTCGCCGATTGGCTGGAACCACGACACCCTCCCCGCTATTGGTCGACCCGCTTTCCTCCTTGTCAGATCCTTTACTATGATTGGCCGAACCAGTCTCTATCTGTCGGTCATTGTCGACCCTGACGTGTTCCCCACTGGCCACCTGTAAGGCCGGCTCCTTCTGATTGGTGCTGGCCGTTGAGGGGGTGGGGTTCCATTCTGGCCTGTGATTGGCCGGCCACGTGGCGCTGCTGGGCGGCGTGGAAGCGGAGTCCCCCTGGAAGGAGTTGAGCCTGTACTGCGTGCTGGCATCAGGCCTCTGGCCGTACGGGGGGTACTGGGGGCGGTGGGGGTGGTGGGGGGGGGTGGTTGTGGTGCCTGGGTGCCAGGGGCTGCTGATGCTGCGATCCAGCAGCGTCCCGGGCCCCCCCCTCGGAGCCGCTGCCCGGAGGGGGCCCTATGTCCTCGGAGCCCTGGGGGCCCAACGCTCGGGCCCCCGCCCACACCAGGCCGCCTCCGGCCCCTTCGGTGACGGGCCGCGTGACGGCGGCCCCTGCTGCCAGGGTGTAGAGCGGGGGTGCGTGGTGGTCCCCCGGGCCGGGGGTCCAGCGGGCCAGCTGGGTGTAGCCCCCCTGGGGCCACTGGCGGGTGGCCGGGGGCTCACGCTCCTCCGCCGTCTGGAACTGCTGCTGGTTGTGCTTCTGGTCGTCGTGACGATGGAGCTCGGCCTTGGAGGTGGAGCTCTTGGGGGGTGTGGCATGGGGCTGGGGGTAGGGCTGGGGCAAGGGCTGGGGGTAGGGCTGGGGGTAGGGCTGGGGCTGGGGCTGGGGCTGGCTGGGGGGCAGGATGGCACGGGGGTGGGCCCTTTGCTCGCACCTGCAGCTCAGGTGGTCCTCCACGGAGACGATGGCCTTCCCAATCTGAGGCTTGGAGTTCAGGTACTGGATCTTTACCACCTGGAGCGGGACAGGGGCCAGAGGACACCCATTTAGTGTGTGTATTCCTGTGTGTGTGTGTGTGTGTGTGTATGTGTGTGTGTGTGTGTGTGTGTGTGTGTGTGTGTGTGTGTGTGTGTGTGTGTGTGTGTGTGTGTGTGTGTGTGTGTGTGTATTCCTGCATATCTGTGTGTGTGTGTGTGTGTGTGTGTGTGTGTGTGTGTGTGTGTGTGTGTGTGTGTGTGTGTGTGTGTGTGTGTGTGTACCTCAAGGTCTCTGGTGCTCGTGATGGTTGGGACACAGTGCATTATCTGGGAGTTGCAGCAGCCAGAGCAGCGCTGCACCTCCACACACGGCGGCCACAGCATGAAGTGGGCGTTGCTGATGTCGTGCATGGCCCGGGTCACTTCCTGCACCTCCGTCCGCACCTTGCACCCCGCTATGATCGCCTTTGGGGCCTCATCTGGAGGGAAGAGGGTTCGGTTTAGTGAATGAGAATGAGACCAACTTAAAGCAGGCTGGAATACAAAGGGACAGACCGACACAGTGACACAGTTAGACTGACAAAAGCGTATGGTGCATGGCAAGAATGAGTGGTCCTTACTCAGACTCCTGGTGAATCTCCCAGGGTGATGGTCAGATGTGTCCTGCTCTTCTTCCTCCCCCTCTAAAAGATGATGAAGGTAGCACAGCCAGAGAGACAGTGAGGAGACAGAGAGGAGATTTTTTTCAATGAATGAAATGGAAGCAATGTGAACGGCGTTCATAATCGTCAGTTGTTTGCTGTGAACTTCTGCATTTAGTGACACATCGTAATGCTGCCATGGCGACCTGTTTCCAGCAGCGCCGAGTCATTGTTCAAAGCACGGAGGAACCTCCCTGCCCTTCTCCTCAATAAAACAATTACTGCTCTTTTTTTGCCACACTTTGTCTCTGCGCCCCTAGCTACGAGGAGAACAGAGACAAGTTAAATATAGCCTGTGTGTGTCTATAAAGTCCCGCTCCATCGCTCTCTAGAGCTAATTATATTCAGGCTGAAGTGGCTCTTTTTAAATTACAACCTGTGTGTGCCCGCGTGTGTGTGTGTGTGTGTGTGTGTGTGTGTGTGTGTGTGTGTGTGTGTGTGTGTGTGTGTGTGTGTGTGTGTGTGTGTGTGTGTGTGTGTGTGTGTGTGTCTCTGTGTGTGTGTGTGTGTGTGTGTGTGTGTGTGTGTGTGTGTGTGTGTGTGTGTGTGTGTGTGTGTGTGTGTGTGTGTGTGTGTGTGTGTGTGTGTGCGAGTGTGTGTGGGTACAGTTAGTACCCGATTATCATACAGCATCGTCTAGCAGCTTGTTAATGTAAATTTGTAGTCCTGGGGCCGTATTCACAAAGGATCTTAGGGCTAAAAGTAGGTCCTAACTGGCGAATTTAGGAGTAACTCCTAAAAATAATGGGCGTGTCACTCTTACATTTAGGACTCCTAACTTTTTTCACTAAGAGCAATTCACAAAGTATTTTAGGACTAAAAGTAGCACCTAAGTCTAGGAGAGCTTAAAAGTCCTCAAGAGGACTCCCAACTCAGTAAGACCTATTCACAAAGAATCTTAAAATGCCTGCGAGACGAAATGTTAGGGTATTCAACTTATTGTGGAGTTAATGCGCGATGCAATAACATCCCCGACTAACAGGAATAATCCGATTAGTCCCGAAATAAAATGTTATAAAAATTATAAGTTATAAAAAAATATATATAACTTATAAAAAATAAAAATAATTGCACCATCAAAAGACGAGGACGTGTTCGTCAATAGGAAGAAAGTGCATTCCATCAACACGCAGGTTGTTTTTGATGCAAATTTTAACATAGCCTACTGGATGTTGTTGCAAAGTGGCCTGGATCTTCAGCTACCCATGATTCGCGCATTTTAATGGTGAGCGGTCTGAGGCAGCTTTTTGAGATGTGCCAGTTGGGTGTCACTTGCTGGGTGACAGTGACTATCCATGCAAGACGTGGCTCTAGACACCCTACCTCAATCCACAACCGGGAGCACAGTTAAAGTGTAAAATGTAAGTGATTATGCAGATTACGCTTAGTCCTATGCGTAAAACACATCGTATTGGCTCTTTGCGAGCACACAAACATACACGAAATGTTGTGGAGAGAGGAATTGGGCAGATGAAACGTCGGTTTCATGTCCTCCACGGCGAAATACGCCTCACCCCAGAGAGGGCAAGCACAGTAATCACTGTATGTGCCATTCTACACAACCTCTGCAAGCGGAGGAACTTTACACAGCCAGACGATGATGATGATGATGATGATGATGATGATGATGATGATGATGATGATGATGATGATGATGGCGATCAACATTATAAGGAATTTGGCCGTGTGGAACCGAGTGGACAGGCATTTAGGGATCACTTTGAAAACACATTTTAGGTAAACACCTTGGCACAAATCAGTCAACACTTGGGTAGTTCGTAACATTTATTTTCTTTTAGATTTTACGTATTTTTATTGTTTGCTTTCTCTCTCTCTTGAACGTGCAGGCTACAACGTCATAATCGTGGTCTGCACAAAATTGCCATCATGCGTGTATTCTGCTAACTGCACTATAACTACTTAATAGGAATTCATTTCTAGCCTAGGCTATTTCACGACGCTGAAGTTGGCATCCGATTCGCAGCATCCGATTCAGCAGCTGGTCCACTTTAAATCGGTCCTGATTGAAAACCACTACACCTAGACTCTTCAAATCTGGACTAAATTATCACAGTGAGGCTATACATTATAATAAACATAGTTACAGATTTGTGAAACCTTTTTTCTATTTGTGAAAATGCAATACAGGCTCATTTTAATGCTTTTTAGGGGTCCAGACTGCATTAGAACGGGTCCTGATTGAAAACCACTACACCTAGACTCTTCAAATCTAGACTAAATTAACACAGTGAGGCTATACATTATGTAAAACATAGTTTCAGATTTGTGAAACCTTTACCCTATTTGTGAAAATGCAATAAAGGCACATTTTAATGCTTTTTAGGGGTCCAGACCGCATTAGAACTGATCCTGATTAAAAACCACTACACCTAGACTCTTCAAATCTGGACTCAATTATCACAGTGAGGCTATACATTATGTAAAACATAGTTTCAGATTTGTGAAACCTTTAACCTATTTGTGAAAATGCAATGCGGTCTGGACCCCTAAAAAAGCATTCAAATAAGCCTGTATTGCATTTTCACAAATAGGGTAAAGGTTTCACAAATCTGAAACTATGTTTTACATAATGTATAGCCTCACTGTGATAATGTAGTCCAAATTTGAAGAGTCTAGGTGTAGTGGTTTTCAATCAGGACCGATTTGAAGATTCTAAGTGGTTTTCAAGCCGAATCGGATGCTGCGAATCGGATGCCAACTTCAGCGTCGTGGCTATTTCCTTGTTTTTCGGTGATTCAGTGGGCTCGTCTGAACAACCAATCATCGAACTGACAGCTTCTAAACTCGTGCACCAGAATTGACGTAATCCATAGCAACGGCGCGTCACTCTTAGTTCACTCTTTGTGATTTATCCTTAGTAAGAGTAGGTCTCAGCGGCTTTGTGAGTAACTTTAAAGAAAAAACTCCTACGTAAAATGTTTTAGCGCGAGTTAGGAGCACTCCTAGCGGTAAGATAAAATGCTTTGTGAATACGGCCCCTGGTGCGCAGGGTCGTTATGGCAAAACCCAAGTCCAGAGAACTCCTCATGTAGAACTCATGCAGCATGAGGTTAAGGGAGAGTGTGTGTGTGTGTGTGTGCGTGTGTGTACGTGTGTGTGTGTATGTGTGCGTGTGTGTGTGTGTGCGTGTGTGTGCGTATGTGTGTGCATGTGTATGCGTGTGTGCGTGTGTGTGCGTGTTTGTGGGCGTGTGTGTGCGTGTTTGTGTGTGTGTGTGTACCTGTGAGTTCTCCGGCCTCTAGCCTAAACAGATGCCTGAGGTCGTCGATGGAGGCGATGGGGCTGTTCCACACCAGCTCCACCAGGTAGCTGGGTAGGGGGTCGCCCTGGAGCAGAGACAAAGAGAAAGGATTATTAATCACCATTCATTATTATAATGTTTTGATAAGCTTTGCCAAACTCAATATTTTTGGTGTCATGCTCCAAATGTTAAAGATACAGAGGGATATAGACGGACATACATAGACCGACAGAGATCAATAGACCTGGGTTGATGAGTATTATATTGTACATAGAGCTAGATAAACTGCAGGAAGTGAGGAAGACAAAGAAAAACACCTTTGCAACGACTTTATTCAACACAGCAGCCGATAAACATTGCGCTCCTCCAGAGGGATAGCCTGAGGTCATGGTTCACAACTTGGGGTTGTGGTAGGTCATGACGCACAAATGATACTAACACTAATCTAAAGTCTGATGGCAAGCGAGAACAAATCAGGGTGAACATTTATTTATTTAGCTTTACATTGATTTACTATTGCTTGGGGGCTGGAACTGTAGCCGGTTATTCAGATCCACACCGAAACCTCCATCTTGCACTGGGAAATCAATTCTTCTGAAGAAGAACACATCCCTGACAGCACAAGGAGCACTGGGCAGCGGAGCCCTCTCTGGTTCAGGCTCTGTGCGCTCTACCCCTGAAGTTTGGCCTGGGTCAGAGCATATGTTTAGGCTGACTGGGTTCTTCTCTGCCTCTCTGCGGGGACACACTCCTAGCCCCGTCTGTTGTTGTGTCTGACATGTGACATTGAGTCATTGAGTTTAGTTTTCTCTTACTTCTTCAGGTTGTGATTGGAGAGCAGCAGCTGCAGCGAAGGAAGGAAGCAAGCACTAAGCGAGGAAGGAATAGTCTTTGTTCTTTCCATCCCATGATACAACTTCTTCATACTGCTTCTCAGAAACAAGAGGGTGTTTGCACTTTTTTGCAGCGAAAGAGGAACCGTTTGAGCAGGGAGAGACGGGGAAGAGGGAGGGAGAGGGAGACGAGGAGACCTTTGTTTCCCCGCAGAGCGCCGTGTCTTTCATAAGTTCCTCCCTCAGAGCCGTTCAGCTGTCAATCAGACAGACGGAGAGTGGCCCACAGATGGAGTGACAGATGAGCACTGATTGTTCCTCGTATTCCGCCACATCCAACAGACTCTTGCTCCAGTTTCACTTCCTCCTTTGGAGGAAACAATGGCTGTGATTGGTGGTCTGTTGTAACTATGCAAAGACTGCGCTGTCACCACTGTATCTTTCAAAACACTGGCGTGTTAAGTTGTGGGGGAGCCGACGCTCTCTCCCTTTTACTCCCGATCTCTCTCTCTCTCTCTCCCCTCCCTCTTAACAACTGATCTCTATCTCTCGCCTTGCGAGTTCAGAAGGCACTGCGTTGGCACAGTTGTGTCGTGTGTCATTGAACGACATTCAAAGATTGCGCCTTCCGTGATTCCGTGAGTGGAGGCGGCAGCAGAGGGCCGCTCCCCTCTCCTCCCCCCCTTCCCCTCCCCCTGCCTTGACTCCGTGACTCTTCTTTGAGTTTCTTTACTCCCTCTCTCTTTCTGTTTATTCGGTCCCTTTTGTCGCCGAATTCCTCGTCTAGTCCAATGTTGTCCTTGTCTCTCTTCCTGAGGGGAGGGATGCTGAGGTTTGTGATGAGGTTTCACGCTGATCAAACTGTGGCTGTGCGCCGCAGCCCACCACATCAATGTTGTGCTTGGCTAATGGCTACGGGCCCCAGTTCTTAAGTGGGAGTAATGACACGCCCGTTTCTTGGCTTCATTCCTCTTTTATGTCAAGCCGATTCATACTTTGATTTAGAATGAAGACTGTTTGATGGCATTAAGCTAACTTACCTAATTAATCAATGTTCAACAGTTCTCTTCAGCCAAGGTAAGGCAGTATTGGCCTGAGATTTATTACCATAGCCATGTTAAGACATAACCAACTAAACCGGAATGAATTCCTTATAATTATCAGGGAAAAGCTGAACGACCAGACATGACGGGAGTGGACAGATAGTTAGGGGTGGACTCAACTGACCCTGTTTTGTCTGGTAAGCTAAAGCTTAAGACTGAAGGGACGGTATGGATGCTTCGGGCCACACAGACTGTCTGTACCTGCTTTCTTTGTGGTGCAGGTAGAGAAATATGTGCAGAATTTATGAATAAATTGTTTGGTTGTCTAACAGCACTATATTGGGCTTTTGTAATTGAGAAGGGAGGGAAAGAAATAGCTGAGAAATCCAGTAGTCTGCTACAAGCCATAGTGTTTCCAATGAGTGTTGCTGTGTCTGACCCAGGACTGTGGACGGAGGGGGTGAATAGGTTAGAGTTGTTTAAGGCTTCTTGTGGCGGGGAAAAATTACTCAAGCACCGACTGAGGAAAGTGTATTCATGGAGGTAAGCCGCATATTGGAGGTGTGAAGTTAAAATCAACGATTATGACGATGCTCACAGGATGATATTGTCACCCTCCTCAACACAACCTAAAACATGCTGACAATGCTAATGAAGCGCTAATGCTGGCATAATGAGGGTAGCACTGCGCTGCGCTTCCTCGCTCGTGTTCCCTCGCTCGCTGCTCCAACTCTCCATCTTCTCGCTGTCTCCTCTCTCCCACCCCCCCAGCCCCCTAACTCTTTGTTTGTGTGCTAGGTGGGCGTCCTGAAGGACACCTGTTTGACTTTCACAGACCATTGGCTGACCCAGTTAGGTAAACACACACAGGAACACACCTTGATGCATAACCACTTTCAAAGTCGGCCCACCATGTCCTGATAATTACACACTCGTGCACACGCAAACACACACACAAACGCGTAAACACACACACACACACAAACACACACACACACACACACACACACACACACACACACACACACACACACACACACACGTTTGCTTCAGATGTCTCTGCAAGCTATAATTAAATGCTGCAAAAGCCACTGGTCAGACACACACATACATACACATCTCAGGCACAAGTTGCATTCTGATAGTCACACAAAGCCCTCACACAAACCAAACACACACACACACAGGCACGTGTTGCATGCACATGTAAAACAACGCACACATGCACAAACCCACTTGGCAAATCCCAAATGCACTAACCCATGCAGTGTTTGAGAAGGGTTTGAGAGGGACGTGCAGAGAGAAAGGCAGTTCAATGTGACGGCTGCAGAAGTCTAATTGCTAGCAGTCGAGAGACAGGAGTTGATGGCAAGCTACTGAAACGCTAAATCATGGTAGATCTGACAAGAACTCAATGCCTTCCTGTATGACATGTTGTACCCACATGTAAAGACATGCGCACACACACACACACACACACACACACACACACACACACACACACACACACACACACACACACACACACACACACACACACAAACACACACACACACACGTACACACATACACACACACACAAACCACACACACGGAGGCCGCGGACAGAGAAAGGAATGTTTCTGAAGCAAAGTCAAAAGTGATGCAATGTAGTTTCATGGGCAACTGAAAACCATGCATACACACACCCACATCATTGTTTACGCCTGAGGTCACCAACAGGTACATTTTTTTGAAATTGTAGGGTTCATAATTGTAATTCATAGAACTTATTATTCGTAACTCGGAATCTTTGTACTGCTTGGGGGATAACCACTAATTGTATTGTGTCAGGTCCTAGCCATTCATTTAAAATGTACACATTTTATGCTGGTGAAGTACCGACAGCAATTGCTAAAAAACAAATAGGATAATTGCATCTACAGATCAAGGCAGAAGATATATATAGCAACAACAACGATATGTGTCACTTCTTTGATATGAGGATCCTGTGATGGTTTGTAATGTTTGGGCGTTGTTCATAAGCAGCTCTTAAGAACTTGTTTTGTGGGAACTATATAACACCTGCTAGGCTTTGCAGAGAAAGGCTTGGCATTTAAGGTAAAGGCAAAGTTAGCTTTATTGTCAATTACAACAAATGTACAAGACAAGTAGAATATTAAAGTTTTGTTTGTCTCTGACCTCTGTCTTTGTTTCTGCCATACAGAAATAGGGACATTATACAAAACTACCATGCGAGTTCTTGGGGCCCTCCCCCAGAAAATAGTCACATTTCATAGATTTTATTCTAATGTATTCTAGTCATGTTTTATCGCAAAATAAGAATAAGTTATATTATATAACTGTCGTCTCTATACCAAAATGTATTGACATACATTAGCTTCTTGTTTTCTTTGTCCTTCTCCGTCTCATTGCATTGTGTTATGATCCGATTAGTAACTTCATCTAACTATTAGCCTGCAGACAACAATCCCCATCTCACCGCATGCGTTGACTTATGACTAGTGACTAGTCATCAAATATTGACTAATGAGGTAATGTTTGGATGTGGATATTGAATTCACATCCAGACTTTACAGACGATCACGTAACCCAGCCATGGAAATAGAAGCGACAGATCAGGACTTTCTCCTAATACAGGAGAAGTTTGTCTGTCTCTGGCAGAAAAACAGGTAGAGTGACATGGAAAACCGGGAGTTTCCCAGGAAAAATGGTGAGGGGCTGGCAAGTATTGTCTCGGGCCAGCGAGAGGCTAATGCTAATGCTAACGAATTGTCACGTTGTGTGGGCGTGCGTCAGGGTGTTAACAGCATTTGATTGATGTCATTAATGTAATTTGTAAGTCATTGTGTGAGTAAACCACAAACACATTCACACACACACATACACACACACACACATACACACACAAACCCTCACACATACACACACATATACATTCACACTAGGGCTGTAACGATACACAAACTCACGATTCGGTTTGTATCATGATTTTTGACCCACGGTTCGATACATCCCACGATTTTTTGAAATTTAAAAAGCATTTTATTTAAACAACACTTATATACCAATTAACTTAATGTAACATTTAATAACAAATAATTTGGAACACTGAACAGATTTGAACAGAAAGAATACTATTAAAGTATAGCTAAATGAATAAAGAAATAACGTGTGGGAGGATGCTTTTTTCAACTGTTTGGTTGGTTTAGTCAAATATCCTTATTAGCACTACTTATTAGGCTATGTAGCTTAAATAATGACATAATCAGGCCGTATAGAATGCAACATGTTTAATAGCCTAACTTTCAATAGATGGAGAAAAACCTGAAGGTCATGAACGTCGCAATAACGAGGCGTTACGAGTAGCATATGTGTGTGCGCCAGAATGGCAATGTGCGTCTGCGTGTGTGAGTGACGTCAGCGAGTGAGTGGACGAGCGAGGAGAGCGAGCGGTAGCGCGTGTGTCTAGTGAAGAAGCGAACGAGTCCGGTAGAATAAAGTACCCATCCTGTCAATAATCGGTGCCCGCTTCATTCCGACCTATAAGCAGACAAACTGCCAGTCAAATCACACAAAACACTAGAGACAGGATCACACAGGCCCCCTCTGGATAAATGTCGTTCATATCGCATATGAGCACTTCGACGGCTGTGGAGAAATGCGATCCTCCGTAGCCACGGAGGATTGCAGTCGCATACTTACGGCATCGATAGGAGGGGGCGCTGTCAGCAGACTATTATCTAGACAAATTATTAGCAAATTTCAATCGGACAATTTGACCGCAGAGTTAGAAAGGGCGTATCGCGCTTCTGCCTTCTCACACCGCGAGACAGGATCGTGGCTTTGAGTATCGCGATTTTCGGTTTGATACGCGTATCGTTACAGCCCTAATTCACACTTACACTTGCACACACTCACGGACACACGGGCAGTATGCGCAAGATCATTACTCCTTGTTTCACATCACTTATAACAAATTTAAAAAAAGGATTTCGCAAAAAAAATGTAATGCTCTCTCCAGGTGGTTATTGCCTTTTTTTCGAAAAAAAAGAGTAAATGCTTTAAATGGGAGACTGAAAACTATTTTTGAAAATCGATTCTGACGTAGAGAACATTTAACCTAAGTGACTGATGCAGTTGGCTTCAGACCTGATATTCCCTTAACGCTCATAAACATGGCTTGCTGCCACAAACGGTACATGCGGACGTTGTGAACCATTGCCCTCTCTCGTTGACTTACAGGGAAAATTACACCTCTGCCGGTTAATGCAGCAACTTGGTTGGTTTTCAAACCACACAAGTCCTCCCACAATACACTGCTCCTCCAAACCCTGCACTGGCTACCAGTGGCCTCACTGACACTTACCTGGATGCTCAGGCCCTTCATACTTCCAGGACTTGGTCAGACCACAGACCCCAGCCCGCCCATCCACTACACTCACTAAGAGACGGGCCCCAGCTGCCGCTCCTCAAACTTCAGATTTTCTGCTGTCCTGGCTGCTCCACCGTGGTGGAACGAGCTCCCCACTGACATCAGGACAGAAAAACCCTCACACCTTCCACTGCTGGCTGAACACCCATCTGTTCAGACTGCATCCTGGCCCATGAAAAAGGGTGATGTAATAATTGTTTCTAAAATGTAGCACTTCAAGCAGTTTGCTTATTTAATGAATTTGCTGTACTCGCTCATTATATCTCTCTCTCTTTCTCTCCCTCCCTCTCCCTCTCTCCCCCTCAGCAGCCTGAAGATACTCCTGTCAGGGAGATGAAAGGAGGGTTGATGGATGGTGAGACGGACAGGAGGAATTGCAGGGAGATGGAGAGAGGAGTGGAGAGGAGGAGAAACGCAGTGGAGAGGAGAGGAGGCGTACACTGGAGAGCAGAAGTAAATGAGTTTATAGGAGGAGTAGATAGACGAGGCGGAGGGGAGGAGAAGAGAGGGCAATTTGTGGAGAGGAGCAGTGGAGAGAGGAGAGGAGTGAAGCAGTAGAGAGAAGCAGAGGAATGTAGGAGTAGAGATAAGTGGAGTAGAGAAGCAGAGGAGACAATGGCGTATTGAAACGTTAGCAGCAGCCAGGGCTTAGTGTCCCCAACCGACAGCTGGGCCCTAGGCAGAAGCCCTCAAGGGCCCTAAGACACCATTAGTCCCTTACGTACCGCCTTTTGTTCACAAAGAAAAGGTCCCTCCTCATCCTCTTGAATGGCAGTCAAGCGGCGGATCCTACTGCTAACAAGTTTATTTATCTAACTTTACTTCATCAATCATAATACAGTTTACAGGCCGAACAAAGCAGGCCGGCAGGCCTTCCTGCCAACAGCCACGCGCTAGTGCGGTCGGGTTGATGGCATTCATTTCTGACATCCATGTGCGTTAGGCCCTGGTTAGAACTAGCCCACATGCACCGAACAAATATGGCCCATATGTCCGCTAATACACACACACGCACACATATGCACACACGCCGCTGGTGCAATCCTGGGCAGATTAGTCGTTGTTGTTCTTATGTAAACTGGATCAAGGGAAGGCAGCAGCAAATCATCCCAGCTCGCCTGCACAGACAATAGTCATGCTTGTCCCGTGTGTGTGTTTGGGTTGTATGCTTGCACGCTTCTTTGTGGGTGCGTTTGATTGTGCCTACGTGTGTGTGTGCACGCAGTTACTGTCTTCAAAATAATGTGTGTGTGTGTGTGTGTGTGTGTTTATGGGATTACAAGGCCTGCATGATTGGGGCTGTTGTAAGCATACTGAGTGTACTGTTGTTGAATGATGTTTGTTAACACATTGTTTTACCGGTCAGTCAATTTACTGTTTAACCGTAGCATTTAATTTAACCTTGTAAATAAACTGTTGTTAGCCTACTGTTTCACCCATTGTTAGTTTAAGGTTTTACCTTACTTTTAGCTCACAATTCTGTGAGCGTGCTCTTGTTAGCTTACTGGTAAATCTCAGTGTAGCCTCCTGATTTAGAACACTGCTGTGTGTGGAAAGTTACAAATATGATGTTTGACACACCCTTCTCAGGGACTGCTCAGTAACAGATTAAACAAATTCTTGTTTCTCTTGCTCCCCCTATCCCTCTTTACATATCACACACACACATACACACACTAAAACCATCAGATTGTTGGATAATAACATCACTGGGCCACTGCATGGACTGTGTTTTTATTTCTCTGTTACGACTAACAGAGATGGAAGTACCGTGCGTGTGTGTGTGTATGTGTGTGTGAGTGTGTGTGTGTGTGTGTGTGTGTGTGTGTGTGTGTGTGTGTGTGTGTGTGTGTGTGTGTGTGTGTGTGTGTGTGTGTGTGTGTGTGTGTGTGTGTGTGTGTGAACCCTGAGGCCAGCCTGCGACTCTGGATTCCTGAATGCATTTAAAAATCTTGCACCCAGCAGACAGGTCAATCCAGAATGACCATAGAGATGGAAACAGGACTCCACGTTTACAGCCACTATCTCTGACCTTCCCCAAAGCACCGGGGAGGGGAGGATAAAGCCGCTGACTTTACAGTAGCAAGAACAAACTAGGGTTTTACTTTGAATTGTTCATCCTATGCGCTTACACAAGGCACAAGTTATACACACACACCCACACGTCAAATCCCCATCTGCACACACACACACACACACAAACACACACACACACACACACACACACACACACACAAGGTGCCTTGACACAATGTTCATGTTAGATATAGTACTCTTGTCTTTCCTGTCGTTGCCTTTGTTCTTGATTCACACTGCTCTTGGTCGTTATGCTCAGGACGGCTTTAGGTCCCACCATCTCATGCTACTCAAAACATGCTTTCACTGCACTGTCGGTGCTTCACCAGCATCCACTTCCACTCCACCAGTACCGCCACCGCCGCAGAGTAAGATAACGCGGTGAAGGAGAAGATGGAGGTTACCTGCAGTGATGCCACAGACCACACTGCGGTGACACTTTGTCCACAGGGTGCTGCCCCCCCCAAAACGATTTCTGTAATGGCTTTTGCTATGCATCTGTAGTTATCTGTTCTCTCTCTGACTCTCTCTGTCTCTCTCTCTCTCTCTCTCTCTCTCTCTCTCTCTCTCTCTCTCTCTCTCTCTCTCTCTCTCTCTCTCTCTCTCTCTCTCTCTCTCTCTCTCTCTCTCTCTAGTTGTCTCCAATACACTCTTATTCCTCTGCAGTAAGTCACTGTTCCTCTGCTTCTATCAGCGTACTACTTTCTCTACCTAAATCCTCTACTTTTTCCTCAGTCAACTCAATTCGATATAACGTAGAACTCTTTCTCTCTGCCCCCCCCCCCCCCCCCCTCTCTCTCTCTCTCTCTCTCTCTCTCTCTCTCTCTCTCTCTCTCTCTCTCTCTCCCTCTCCCTCTCCCTCTCTCTCTCTCTCTCTCTCTCTCTCTCTCTCTCTCTCTCTCTCTCTCTCTCTCTCTCTCTCTCTCTCTCTCTCTCTCTCCCTCTCCCTCTCTCTCTCTCTCTCTCTCTCTCTCTCTCTCTCTCTCTCTCTCTCTCTCTCTCTCTCTCTCTCTCTCTCTCTACCGCAGATGAGATAGACGGACAGACAGATGTGCACCGTCGCTTATCACCTTCATATAACCCTCATTCATGTCTTCACTACTAACCTGCTTTTACAATTTATATTCACTTTTGAACAACTATAGCTCTCTTTTTAAGGACACACCGGCCTTTTTATTCCACTTATGAAATACATAACCTCAGAATTTAAACATGCGTGTGTGTGTGTGTGTGTGTGTGTGTGTGTGTGTGTGTGTGTGTGTGTGTGTGTGTGTGTGTGTGTGTGTGTGTGTGTGTGTGTGTGTGTTGGTGCCAGTGCGTGTGTGCAGGGGTCAGAGAGACTGATGGAGACGTCAAGGACGATGCCACATATCCTTATTTTTAAAACTATTGCATAATGTGGTACTTAATACCCCACCACCCCGCCGCCCCCCTACCCAACACGCGGGAGGCGTGCGTGCGTGCGCGCGCGGTTCTCTTACCTCAGAGCTGCGGAGCCGCACATGTGCCGCCGCGAGCGCACCCAGCAGTAGCAGGAGTCGGACGACCCACGAGCTCATTTCGCCGCCCAGCCTGTGGAGCCGCGTGCGACCGGCTGGGCATTTAGCAGGTCGATATCCAACACCCCGGTCTGCGCGAGCCTTGGTGCGGTCCTGTCCGGTCCGGTACCGTGGTTGACGGTGCGCTGTGCTGCAGGGCTCGTATTATCCCGCCGGTTGAGTTGAGTTGAGCTGTGTTTGTGTTTGTGGGGACTTTGGAAAAGCGTGTAGTGCGTAAGAGCCGGTGTCTAAATATTTGTTCGCGGTGACTCACGCGGGAGGCTAGACGGCTGACTCGGTCAAATCTTCTTGGGCAGTCCACTCCGTTACAGTGTAGACGTCAGGGTCTTGGGGGGGGGGGGGGGGGGGCGAGGGTTAGAGAGCAGGTGCGAAATGCGGTGCCTTGCAATCACTCTGTAGCACGCATAACCTCGTCGTCCCCATTCTCACACAAATCAATTCGGCCCGGCACAAAATATTAATGATTGTTTTTAATTCCAAAACGGTTCCAAAGTAGGCAGTGTTAAATGTCTCTGAGAGTGTGATGCCGCCAGTTGAGATGCAGAATAATTTAAAACAGGTCGGGTCGTTTATCACAAAAAAGAAAAAGGATTGGTTCGCTGTCACAAGCCCATCTCCCGTGCGTAATTCTCAGCATGCGTGGCTCCAAATGTCAAACAGAGAACAGCTCTTGTCTAATCCGACCCCGTGCGATGCTACGTCTCTCTCTCTCTCACTCTCTCCCTTAAACACACGCTCCCTCTCACGCTGGCCGCTCGGCGTTTCTCCGTTACGGTTTGTGCAGGCTCGGGTTGCTCGCGCCTCGTTGCCGTCTCCCCTCTCGCAGCTTTCCAAATAGAAACGGGCCTCACTCCTCAAGTTGGTGAGAGCTGCCCCCGCGCGCCCCCGCTCCCCGCCTTTTGGAGGCAGGGCTTACGGTGTCCTTATTAGGAACAAGGAGAACGGATTGCGCACAGCGGCATCCTTTAAAAAAAGGCGTGCGAGCCCTACCGGTAATCATCATTGTGCTTTAAAGGTCCCATGGCATGAAAATGTCCCTTTATGAGGTTTTCTAACATTAATATGAGTTTCCCTAGCCTGCCTATGGTCCCCCAGTAGCTTTAATTGGCGTTAGGTTTAAAACGAGCACTAGCTATCCTGCTCTGCCTTTGAAAAAACAAAGCTCAGACGTATACATTTTCCCCCGTATGTCGTAATATGTGGCCAGGTTACCTCCCCTTCTCTGCTTTTCCCAATGAGCTATGACCGTGCTAGCGCCAAGTGTGTGTGAATACGCAAACTTTAACGCAAGTGTTGTAGCCTACACTTCTTTGTTATTTGGATAACCGTTCTGCTGTTGGTGTTATGGCGCATAACACGTCAGGTTCTCTGACGTCTTCGGTATTTCCACAAGGAGGCTCGTAGTAGGGGTAATCTCATCCATGGTTGAGAAGGAACTTTGGCTTTGACTCCCTGAAGTAGATGAACCGCGACATGGAAGAGAAAGGAATTGTTGCCCGCGATTTTCTCACGCCGGAGACCCGCCGCCGCGAGGCACCGCCGATTGTTGCCCGTTCAACAATTGCGGGCCAAAATCCCTTTCTCCTCCATGCTGCGGTTCATTCTACTTCAGATTGATGTGGAACTGGAAGAACCAGGGACGTCGGAGAACCCGACGCAGTCGTCTGAGATTCATAATATCATCTGGAGGGGCACACAGCTTTTTGCCGTGATATAATATATATTATATCATATAGATAGCTTTGTATAATATGATATTATTTCAATATAGAGCTCAAGGACTCCCGCCGGAGCACCCGGAGTGTTCTAGAATATTTAGAGAACACGGTCAAAAGCTGTGTGCGCCTCGCCAAGCTGCTCAGGGCCACTACCCCACCCTTCACCTTGACCCGCCTCTAAAAACCTGATATTGTGTGGAAAGCTCATTGTGGGACTGGCTCGTAGTAGCTGTAATTCTGCACCAAGGCAGAACTTCTTGAACGTCTTCAAATACTGTATTACGGGCCCACTTACACCTATACGTATATAAGCATCCATGAGGAAGCATGTCATGGGCCCCTTAAAGTCATGCAATTCGCTTAAATGTGTGTATGTCACGCTTAATCACTCAATGTTGTCTCATATGTGTTTATCATTATTAATTATCTCGCACACACACTGCCAACTGCTTGTCGTGAGAATGTTAAAGGTCAAGGTGTGTGTGTGTGTGTGTTTTTGGGTGTGTTTGTGTGTGGCACAATGTGTGTGTTCATGTTTGAGTGTCGGTGTGTTTATATGTTTGAGTGTCGGTGTGTTTATGTTTGAGTGTCGGTGTGTTTATATGTTTGAGTGTCGGTGTGTTTATATGTTTGAGTGTCTGTGTGTTTATATGTTTGAGTGTCGGTGTGTTTATATGTTTGAGTGTCGGTGTGTTTATATGTTTGAGTGTCGGTGTGTTTATATGTTTGAGTGTCGGTGTGTTTATATGTTTGAGTGTTGGTGTGTTTACATGTATCTTATATGATAATGCATGTGATAGTGTTTGCCACTGTGCGAGTGTGTTTCTGTTTGTGTATGTGTTTGTCTAGTGCTCAGTGTGTGTGTGTGTGGTTGTAGCAGTGTATACAAGTGTGTGTGTGTGTGTGTCTGTGTGTGTGTGTGAGTGTGCGTGGACTCCTATGGCCCCTCCCCCACCCCCCAGAGGGGCACCCTACTTCATATCTTGTGGCGTCCCAAGGAGGAAGGATAAGTCTCTGGCTGCCATGACGACGGTGACCGCAGTGACCTGCTCGCCGCTGGGGGAGGGGGGGGCAGTGGTTGTACGGCCAGTGGGGGGGGTACCAGTAGCCGGCTGTCTCCTCCAGGTTCGGATCACTTGGACCGGGCCGGGTTTGTCACAAGGAGGGGGCTCAGTACAAAGAGCCTCTCAGAGGAGCAGCAGTGACCCAGAGAGAGGTGGAGAGGGGAGAGAGAGAGGGAGAGAAGAGAGGAGGAACGGGGAGATAAGAGAGAGGAGGAGGGGGGAGAGAGAGAGGGAGAGAAGAGAGGAGGAACGGGGAGATAAGAGAGAGGAGGAGGGGGGAGAGAGAGAGGGAGAGAAGAGAGGAGGAACGGGGAGATAAGAGAGAGGAGGAAGGGGGAGAGAGAGAGGGAGAGAAGAGAGAGGAGCAACAAGGAGAGGGAGAGAAGAGAGGAGGAGGGGGGAGAGAGAGGGAGAGAAGAGAGGAAGAACGGGGAGAGGAGAGAGGGGAGGAGCGGAGAGGATAGAGAGGGGGTGAGAGAAGAGGAGGGAGAGGGCGAGTGGGATGAAGAGTATGAGTGTCGGAGCTGTCTGGTCAAATCCAAAAGTAACTCATGATATATACTGGGTTGTGTGCTTGTTTATGCATGTGTGTGGATCCATGTGCGAGTGCGTGTTTGTATGATAGGGAAGATCAGTTTCAATTGGCTCTCATTAATCTTGAAGTCCTGACATGGACTTCCTCCGTTCATAAGGGTAGTATTAGATCGGCTGTACTATGTGTGCGTGTGTGTGTGTGTGTGTGTGTGTGTGCGTGCGTGCGTGTGTGTGTGTGTGTGTGTGTGTGTGTGTGTGTGTGTGTGTGTGTGTGTGTGCGTGCGTGTGTGTGTGTGTGTGTGTGTGTGTGTGTGTGTGTTCTGTGTCATCTGGTGTGCTGGTGGGATCAATAAATAATCGTATAAACACACACAACATGGTGGTTGGTGTGTGGGCGGTCATATGGTTGCATGTGAGTGTGTGCCTCATGTGGGTGTTGGTGTGTAGGTGCCTTCTTGTGTGTGTGTTAGTGTGTGTGTACATGCATGGGGAGTCTGACAGCCCATTTCGGATATGTGCGTCCTGGGAGATTGAAGCGTTGAGTGTGTATCCGCAGGTCAGGTCTGGGTCAAGTCTTTCATGTCCCCGCCGTGGGTTCCTTCCTTTGTTTAGTATACTACTGGGGAATAAACACGTCCCAAGGAGTCTTCGCTTCTCTCCTTTCCTTTTTCTCATTCTCTTCCCTCCCCCCGTCCTTCTCTCAACCCTCCACCTCCTCTTTGACGTGTGACGAGTCATGATTGCCGAGAGATGAATCAACACCCCCGCAGGGTGGGTGTAACGCAGTCAAAGAATCTCTGCCATCCTTCACCTCTTTCATTTGTTTTTCCTGTTTATTCCTAATACATAATTCTTATCTTGAAACTCTCTTTCAGCTCCCTTACTCTTTTTGCTCACCTGTCATCCCTCCTCCACCTCTCTCTCCTCCACCTCTCTCTCCTCCACCTCTTTCTCCTCCACCTCTCTCTCCTCCACCTCTCTCCTCCACCTCTCTCTCCTCCACCTCTCTCTCCTCCACCTCTCTCCTCCACCTCTCTCTCCTCCACCTCTCTCTCCTCCACCTCTTTCTCCTCCACCTCTTTCTCCTCCACCTCTCTCCTCCACCTCTCTTTCCTCCACCTCTCTCTCCTCCACCTCTCTCTCCTCCACCTCTCTCCTCCACCTCTCTCTCCTCCACCTCTCTCCTCCACCTCTTTCTCCTCCACCTCTCTTTCCTCCACCTCTCTCTCCTCCACCTCTCTCTCCTCCACCTCTCTCCTCCACCTCTCTTTCCTCCACCTCTCTCTCCTCCACCTCTCTCTCCTCCACCTCTCTCCTCCACCTCTCTCCTCCACCTCTCTCTCCTCCACCTCTCTCCTCCACCTCTCTCTTCTCCTCTGCTTCCTTCTCTGTTCCGCTCATTTATCATAAGCCAGCGGACGCTACATTTTGGATCAGTGCTCTAGACTAGAGTGTATAGCATCAAGAGAGCAGCCGAAAGATTGAAAGGCATCATACGTTTATAACTCTTTTTAAGTTTTGCACTTTTAAACTCTTAACTCTGATTGTCCCATATAAAATATAGCCCTCCCCCCTGAGCTCACGGTTGCTTTGACTCGAGACTTGTGACGAGTCATGATTGCAGTGTGCTGAGTCAACACTCCTGCAGGGAGGGTGTAACGCAGTCAAAGAAACCGTTAACAATGTTGACAGAGTACAGCCAAGTGGTTCGATAAACATGCTAACGTGGCCTCAGAGTCACATGCTGAGATTGTTTACATTTTTCAAGCGTGAGGTTGTGTTGAGTCTAATGTTTCAGGGTCCTTTGAAGGAGCAAATGCCGAGCTAATCTGAAATGTCAGTTCTCAAACTCAGCTGTCAAATGTGAGCAGTGAACGTGTTTCTTCGGCGACGGTGTCCATTAACTTCAATGCCTGAAGCTCTTTTGTACCGACAAGATAAATCTGTCGATAGAGATGTAGAGATATTGCCACTTTGTTGCTCAATGCTGTGATTGTGTAGAATTTCCCTTTATGGTGAAGCGCCTTAGGATATCTGGGCTCTGAAAGGCAGAACCTTTGATATCGGGGGGTTATCCAGCATTGGGTTCCTTTAAAATATCACTTGAAGATCATACTACCGGACCAAAAACGGTATATACATATACTGGGTGAATTACAGTAACACCATGAGGACTTAGGGGGCTACGTTAAAATGAGTTTGTTAAGCAGATCCTCATTTTCCAACATTCTCATTTTCATAATCAATCACCATAATTAGGTTTATTTTGGCACATGGGGAAACAATGTGTCTGGTGATCTACTTTAGTACACATATTCTAGCACTGCGTAGAAATAGT
>NC_044050.1:11997673-12000173 GCF_902167405.1 Gadus morhua
ATACACAGAGCCACAGGCACAATCATGCACACTCAAACATGCACTCACTCACACACACACACACACACATGGTCACGCATAAGCAACCTGAGAGCATAAGCAGGTACACACTCTGATAAGGTAATGGGGGGTATTGGGTTTCAATATCTGACGTTGGGGTCTCCCCTCCCCTCCCCGGTCCCAATCAACACCCCCTTGCCCCTATCAACCCTCTCCCCTCCACCCCCACCCCCAGCCTTCCTCCTTTGATATTAATACCAACAGGTCGTTTGTGGGTGTTTGTGTACTGTTGCCAAAAATTATACCACGTATGGCTTATAAATACCTCCCGACAGCAATTTGTCCTTGCGTGTGTGTATGTGTGTGTGTTTGTGTGTTTGTGTGTGTGTGTGTATTTGTGTGTGTGTGTGTGTGTGTGTGTGTGTGTGTGTGTGTGTGTGTGTGTGTGTGTGTGTGTGCGTGTGTGTGTGTGTGTGTGTGTGTGTGTGTGTGTGTGTGTGTGTGTGTGTGTTTGCAGGTATGTGTGTATGTGTCTGTTTTTGTGTGTGTTTGCATGTGTGCATGTGTGTGTGTCTGCTTGCATGTGTGTGTGTTTTTAAGGTATTTTAGGTAACATGTCTAAACGTATCCTACCTCCTGGACACAGGCTGTCCTAAATGCTTCCTGTTTACATGGCTGTACTTCCTGTAGGATGCAGTGTCGTGAGTTCACACCAGAATCAGACTAGGCTAATCTGGTGTCTCTGACTTTCTGACTTTCCATCTCTCTATCTCTATATCTCTTGTTCCCCTCACACTCCTTCTCCCTCTCTCCTTCTGTCTCTGTCTTTCTTTCTCTGTATTGTGTCCGTTTTATCTCTCCCTCTCTAACTCTGTGTGCGTCTCTCTATCTTGCTATTTCTCTATCCCGTCCTCTCCGTCCCGCTCTGCCTCTGTGTACTGGTGCTGTGCTCCTGGAGCAGGTTAGATGAAGTGAAGCAGCAGGTGTTTTACCGCCCTCTCTTCTCCTGTTCCCTGGCAGCCGACCGTAGCTCCTGTTTTTAGATTCCGATCGAGGACCACGTTAGTTCTAATGCGTCCGACTGAGACCTTCAAATCACCCCTTTGAAGAGCAGCGTGTGTTTGAATGTTAATCTGTAAGTGTGTTTGATATTGTCTTGTGTGTGTGTGTAGGTGTTTGCGACATGTATATGCACGCACACACACAAGGCCCTTCTAATGTCCTGAGGTACAGGTGCATTCTAATCTTTTAAATCCCATAATAATAATAATAGTTTTCCCGACTGTAACTGCTCACATCAATGGTCCAGCTGAACACTTTAACTACAGTTTACAGGCCCCAGAAATCACACTCACTCACACTAGACACAAAAACGCGCACACACATGCAATTGCATACACACAAAAACTGTGTGTGCACCTGCTTGCTCTCTCACTCACTCACTCACTCACTCACTCACTCACTCACTCACTCACTCACTCACTCACTCACTCACTCACTCACTCACTCACTCACTCACTCACTCACTGACACACATACACTAAATATTTTCATATCTTTATGGTGACAAGGTGTTAAAATAATTGGTTTGGATAGACTACTACTAAACTACTAGACGTAAGAATTCCCAAAGCTTATTATCTTTCAGCTGTTTAGACTGTATTCTTCAACACTATCAGACTAAACAATAGCACTGCCTCTACCCACTGACCGCTACAAACAGCTTGGTTCTAAAAGGAGAACAGAATGAAAATATCATGTTTTATTGGTTGCTTCCTCACATAGAAATAAAGCCTTTTATCCTTTTATCTCACTCTATCATACGTGCACAAACACACACACACACACACAAACATAGACGTGCACACACACACACACACACACACACACACACACACACACACACACACACACACACACACACACACACACACACACACACACAGACGGACACATAAACGCACAAACACACACTGACACATTGCATACCTCTACAGTCTATAACAGTAATCACACATTTTCCACATTGTCCTAAATGGCCCATTGTGAGTCATGGAAAACAGCAAGAGGCTGCGTAGATCACAAGCGGAGCTCACAATAATTCCCACCGAAGGCGTCGTGGATAAACCACTACAACACAAAACACAATGCATGACACAACACTGGAACCCCCCCGGTGAGGGGGATTTCAGCAGGAGTACAGCAGGGTGGAGGGGGGAGTTTTGAAAGGTTTTTGTTTAGAATGAGATGACAAGAAGGGTAAACTAACTCATGCATGACTTCATGAATCTATGATGGGATAAGTGGATAATATCCGTGATGGGAGAGAAACAAAGTGATTAGTGGATTAGGGGGAGGAGCCTGGGGAGACCCACTTGGGGAGTGGATGAGGTGGGGAGGAAAAATAGGGTAGAGGAGAGGAGAGGGGAAGAAAGAATGAAAGGAACGGAACCGAGGAGGGAGGAGACAGGATCAGATTTGACTAAAGAGGTTGGAAGAA
>NC_044050.1:12010173-12185173 GCF_902167405.1 Gadus morhua
TCTGTCTGTCTCTGTCGCTCTCTCCTTCTCTTTTTCTTTCTCTCCCCAGGAAACTGCAGTTTAATGATAACATGCTTGGAGGACAATGGCTTGAGCGAGCACAAAAACCATGCAGACAGACACACACACACACACACACACACACACACACACATACACACACACACACACACACACACACACACACACACACACACACACACACACACACACACACATCAGTGGCATAACTCAAGGGTCAGGGGTCAGCCATGTGCCGCTGATAGTCTCTTGTTGCCATGACAATATTATTTATCAAATATGGAACAATGCGGAAATACCAATCCAGGCACATTTTATCATGAAGGGGAAAGAATAACCCCTGATAACAGTTGTGTTGTGGTGTTGAGACTGGGGTATTCTGGTCCGCTGTAACAGGAACGCCCTTCTGACGAGCTAGGAACAAGAGGCTTTCCTACAAAGGCCCTTGTGGGGCTTTCCAGAGATATATATGCCCTAATAGTACTTTATAGCCCAACTGCTAGACTGTCGAGCAGTCGATATGTATATAGTATAATATACATATAATATACTATATTACATTTAGTATGTTATAGTATAGTACACATATAGTATATTATAGTATAGAACACATGTAGTAAAGGACGCATATAGACAAGGATATCTATAGGCAGCGTCAGAACCTGTATGCACAAGCGAACATGCTGTGTCGTAAGTTTAGTATGTGCTCTGTGCCTGTCAAAATCTCACTCTTTTGAGCGTATTGTACAGCACTGTATACTGCCCACATGTGGTGTCGTTATTGAACAAGGCAGCATTAGAAAACTTACAGTGGCACTGGCTTATAATGAAAGCATGAGGCTGCTGCTGAGAGCTTCAAGAAGCTCCAGTGCCTGCCATATGTTTGTCAGTGTTGGGGTACCTACCTGCTCTGCTGTGTTACGTATCCTGATGTATAGATTTATGTGTTGGGCATCTGAGTCAGGAAACGACTTAATTGCAGTCTTGGCTAACCCTGTACGCAGTTCTGTCCGATTTACTTCCGGACTTGTGGAAGGCTTTGTATTTTTTTTACTCTGTGTTTGTCTGTTTGTTGATGTTGTATGTACTGATATGGATCCCCCTGGGTCTAAAATAAAGAATTATGTATACATATATTAAGTATTATAGTATAGTACCCATATAGAACAGAACACACAAAGTACAGTATATTATATTAGATTAAAGTACCTATATAGTATATTATAGTACAGTACACATTTAGTATAGGACGCATATAGTATAATGTAGGTGTGTGTGTGTGTGTGTGTGTGTCTGTGTTTGTGTGTGTGTGTGTGTGTGTGTGTGTGTGTGTGTGTGTGTGTGTGTGTGTGTGTGTGTGTGTGTGTGTGTGTGTGTGTGTGTGTGTGTGTGTGTGTGTGTGTGTGTAAGTATGCTAAGTATTTAGCATTCAATTGCAAGAAAAAAACGAGTATTTTATTGCAATATAAAATACGTAATAAGTATTTTATTATTTTCAATGATATTGGGGCCTTTTTATAGACGTTGATAATCATGCAATCCTTACGATCCGTACAATTCAATCATTGTATGTAAAATGGTGCTATCTTGTGGCATACTGGTGAACAGCAAGTTAATTGTGATATCAACCAACGACCGCTGGGGGGCGCCATGGAGCTTTACTTAGGTATACTTGGAGGAGTGAGCGCCTAGCCCTCCAGCTAACTGTCAGAAGACAGCGTAGCTGCCCCGGCGACTCCTCAGAGTCAGACCCTAAAACACTGCCTTCTAGTACTACACATAGTAACCACACATGAATAACTCACTCGGTCACAAATCAATCAGCACCGTTACGGTCGTAGATTCAACTGAAATGGCGTTTTATTTCAGCCCGTAGAAGGTGTGTTTGTGCTCGCTGCGATTAGCAGATGGTCGTCCTCCCAACGAGCTCGAGAGGAGACAGTATTTGACAGTTACCCGCTCAGGAGGCGTTGGTGTGGCGCACGTCGACAAAACATCACGGTAAGTTTCCAACCGCTTCTAGGGTATTCTTTAGTCCCGGTTTTGATAGTGACATCGTCTAACCCATCCCTACTGCCAGGTCTCCGGTAGTAGCTATATATATATATATATATATATATATATATATATATATATATATATATATATATATATATATATATATATATATATATATATATATATATATATATATGTATATTATATATACATATATATATATTTATATATATATAACTGGTCGCCTTCAATTTTAGTAGTTGCCTATAATATCGTTTATTACAGAGCAATTTAAGTATCTGATAGCCCCATTGGTGAGCCCAAAACCCGGAGTATTTCATTATCACGCACCGCCCTAGGTGTCTGGTGGTGTTGATAAGCAACCTGCGTGGTCTCACTCTCCACAGATACGTTTGATCCTTTATAATTCTCCAATCCGTAACAGTCTGGCTTTCCGCGGCCGTAGGCAATAGCAACATATTGGGTCACGTATCAAAGAGAGAGAAAGAGAGCATCTGGCTTGCATTGGGCCAAACAAGAGTTGGTGCTTACTTTGTACCAGCATTCTTTCCTGTGAGTAGTGTAGCCTACTTATTTATGTGGCCGGGCAGTGTTGCTGTTGTCCAGTAATACACACTGGTGACTCATGTAATCTCTATGTGCATAGGCATGTGTTTCACCGCACACCCTAAACCGGCCGACTGTGTGTTCGGGCCTAAACCTGACAAATAACGTTTCACCACTCTGGTTGTTAGCTTTGTGCTGATCTCTAGAAAAGCTTTTTCTTTGGTAACGTTTAAAGTTCAGTGATGCCACCCATGAAACTACTAGTGCTGAGACAGACAGACAGACAGACAGACATAAAGGGGGACATAGAGGAAGAAGAACGAAGAGAAATGTAAATGTTTAAATGTAAACTGTAGAATCCTCAGCTGAACCCTCTTTACCAACCCTCTTTACTGCATTGTTAACACTCTGTATTAACAAATTCTTGTTTACTCTCTGGTCACATTTGGCCAAGAGAGGTGACCTTATTGTGGTTATTTTTACTGGGTTCATTAGGTAGTTGTGAATATGTTTAACTTCTTATGAATTCCCAGTAAAGCAAAAAACAAGTAATGCATGCAGGTTATTGTGTTGCAAATTCCATCTTTGACTTTTTGGCTAGATGTTGAGGCGTCTATGATCAAAGGCTTGAGCAACAGGCAATGGCAACAACAGCACCAGAAAGGCTAGAGAGGCAGTCGATGTGTGGTGCTTAATCACACAATGTCTTTCTTTAGGCCTCACCAAACACTGCCTTGTAAAAAGTCTTTGTCACAAGCAATCAAAATATTTTCACTGCTTGACGAGCGTTGCTATGTATAGCTTTGAATATGGTTGAAGGGATGGTGTTCTGAAAGAAGGATGATCTAACACAGCACATCCTGTGTGAGACCGCAGTAGGCGAGATCTTACTTCTTACTTTAAAAAAAAAACCTGAAACCCATCCAAATGATTCTTAAAACACATCCAACCCTAGACAGCAATCCTAATCGAAAAAACGATTAGCTCAGCCCAAAGATGTGAGTGTGTGCATCATGCTATCTGACAATCACATACTGACCAACCCTTCTTTAAAACAGATGAAGGTTTGTGTGTGTATGTGCATTCATGCGTGCATGTGTGTGTTGTTTTGTGTACGATGTCAGGGTGCCTATCCAACTGGCTTCCTGTCCCTCCACAGCTTGCTGCTTCTGCACTTGCGGTATCCTGTGCATGTCTTTCTGATCCGTTCTTTTTGTTTCAGGGTAGCACTGTAGCATAGTGTTCCTTAAAATATGGGTTGTGATTCCGGTTGCAGGTGGGTCGCGGCCTGACAACACACAAAACACTCAGTACACTCTGAGCACAACTGAATCGGTGGTCCTTCTTTGAAAGAAAGTTCACCGATGAAGTGTCCAAAGTTAACTCCTTCAACCAGCCAATGGTGGATCGATTTGAAGGATATCGGATAATCCAGATATTGGTTTTAGCTGTTCTCAATAAGGCCAGGACTCTGAGCTTGACTGCTCCTGTTGGTGTATTCCACAGCTTCCTGTTAAAACAAGGTTGTTTGTTTTGGGTTGTCACGCCAACGCCATGGTAGTAGGAAATAAGGTTTAATAAAATTGTATGCAAATTCTCAATGCGTTTTTGCATAGCCTATATGTTGTTCTTTTGTACAAAACATCGTATTCAAATTATAAAAATATTAACACAAAGGTGGTTTTTGGGCCTAGGCTAGAAATGAATGCTGTTCATACATTTTGTTTTGTGTCAAAACAATGTGGATCCTAAGAATCCCTCGTTGTTTTGTTTCCATGTTATATTCTGTGCAATAACAGTACTTATTCAGAAAAGGGTTAAGTGTGTGGTGGAAACGGGAGGGAGATTAGGTGGATTACCAATGGTGGAGATTAGGGTTAGGAAGGCATCTGTCAGAGATCCCATGTTCTGATAGCGCTTAGCTTTGACTGTTGCTATGGTGCATCATGCCCATTGCCCTCAGGCTAATGTTCCTTGCTAGCTGCTGTTGGTACTGTAAAAGCTAGGGCTGTTACAGCTGTTTCTTGTCGCCAGCGCTCTCTCGCTCTCACTTTCCCTCTTTCTCTTTCTGATTTTTCCATTGACTTCAATTCAAAAGAGCCTTACTGGCGTAGAAAATAAACATTGACATTGAAAGAGCAGTTAAGAATTTAACAAAGGTAAAATAACAGCACCACAAAGGGTAAAAAACCAAGCCAACCTCCCCCCCCATATTACCTATATCAAAACGGTATAAAGTATACTACTTTATACCGTTTTGAGATAAGATAGCATATTTTAATACTGTATTAAAATATGCAATCTTATCTCATAATTATATAAAATTGCAATTCTATAGTAACAATACGATATCAAAAAAATAATTTTTGGAAAAGTAGCTGCGGAATGATACTGTTATAAGCTGTCATTAACAGTCTGTCAGTGGTGCTGTGAGGTCCACTAGAGGGTGTTTAGTAGTTGGATGGTCTGTGATATCACCTGCTGGTTCTCCACAGAGATGAAACACAGCAATTTGGGTGGGAGGTGTCGTTTTATTTGCGCAGTCCTTTTTTATCCAGCAGCAGTGTTGATTATCACTGTCCTTCCAGGCATTTCAGATCAGCACTGAAGCTGCGCCAGGCAGCCTGGAACGCCCTCTGTAAATTCCTCCGGTCCAGAGAGGAGCAGCTGCCCTGCCAGGTAGGAATGTTACGTTGGAGGACACTCTCAGTAGCACAGGTTTTAAAGGTGACCAGGACTCCTTAGTGGTGTGAGGAAGTAGATACGCCTGCGGTCCTCTGCTTCAGTCATTACCAGCACAGTGCAATGGTGCGGTCACGGTGAAGGAGTGATCAACCTGCTTCCTGTGTCTCTCGACCAGTCATGTCTCGTAGGAGTGCCCGCCTGGTGTCAGGTGGTTACTATCAATCAGATGAAGACTCGGACTCCAGCAGCGTCACAACCATCTCCTACCGCGAGAGCCCCCTCAGGTAGGGGTGTGTGTGTGTGTGTGTGTGTGTGTGTGTGTGTGTGTGTGTGTGTGTGTGTGTGTGTGTGTGTGTGTGTGTGTGTGTGTGTGTGTGTGTGTGTGTGTGTGTGTGTTTGTGTGCATGTGTGTGTGTGTGTTTGTGCGCATGTGTGTGTGTGTGCTTGTATTTTAGTGTCATATTGAATATCGTAATCTAATCAAAACCTGTCTGTCTGTCTGTCTCTCTTCGTGTCTCTCCCTCTCTTTCTCAGGGTGTTCAAGAAGAAGCCGGGGGGTACTCGCAAGGCGTCCACTCGTACCTCAAGCAGGGCCAATAGCAACGTCAGCTCGGTCAGTACAGCTGAGCCGTCGGCCACAGAACGGACCAATCAGGGACCAGAACAGTACCAAGGTAAAAGCATACAGTGCCCATGTAGGTAAACTTCGATGGTATGCTCAATTTGAGCTTGCACATTGCAGTTATTTCAGTAGTAATCAGGATTTGACCTCGAGCTAGGTAAAGCTAGGCAGACAGACAGAGAGAAAGACAGACAGATGGATGTTAGATAGATTGGTAGATAATTCAATTGAGGGATAAGTAGATAGATAGATGCAAATTGATGGAAGTCCATTTCTGTATTGTGATGCATAATATAAACATATTATATATTGTGTGTGTTTTTATGTACTCAAAACACAGTAGACCGGTAGCTTCAGCAGATTAAGACAAAGTATTTGAAGTACCTTTACAACCTACCACGCCTTCTTCTACTACTTCTACTATCCTACTACCACCAGCCATCTTCCATCCTGTCTGTCTCCTTCAGGTCCGACCCCGGAGCCCGCCCAGGGCGGGTCCAGCATCCAGATGGTACTTTACAACCCCACGCCCGCACCTACCGCGCGGCCCGCCCTGACCCCCGCACGGGGCCGGAGCCGGACCCCCACCCCCTGCCCTGACGCTCCCCCGGAGAGCAGCCTACCGTCGGGGTCGCTGGGGCCCTTCAGAGCCGGGGGCCTGCAGGGGTCGTACAGCCGGCTGCTGAACCAGGCCAGCGTGGACAGCTCTGGGTACTCGTCTGCCGAGGGACCCCACAGGAGACCCACCACCACCACCAGCCCCACCCACCCGGCCCCTCGTACCCCCAGCGGGGAACCAGCATCTCCACCCGGAGGTACTGGTACCAGCAAAGCTCAAAGCAGCAGTCGCAGCTACAGCTATTACAGTGAGTGTGTACATGTGTTGATATCTGGTGAGGCTACACGTTTTGAGCGTTTGTGTTGTATTTCTGTGTCGGGCTTCGAGGCGTGTGGGTTTTGTGAATGTGCACCATGTCTGTAAATACGGTGAACTGAACTATGAACCGGTCAGCAACAACATCAGTGCATGTGATATGATTCAGCCCGGGCTTAGCCTAAGCTCTGCATTCTTCTCTCTCCCCCCCACAGCTGACAGATTGCTCCGACCCGGCATGAGGACGCTGATCGGTGGCGTTCTGCTCCTGGCCCTCCTGTTCCTCTGTGAGTCGCCGTCCTCTAGTGATTATTATGATGAGCCGGGTCGAGACCCAGGTCCATTCATCACCTGCTGCTCCTGCCTGCAGTTGACATGCACCTAGAACCAGCACACTCACTCACACACTTGAGACACACACACACACCGACAATGTTACCTTTAAGGTGTTTCGAAAGTCTGTTTATTTATTTGAGGAAGGTTCAAAATGTCTCCACTTGCTCAACACACAGAACGAAACACACCCCTTCTGATCGACATGGAGCATTGTTGATTAGAAAGCATTTTCGAAATGCTTTCTAGCATCTGCGCGAAGCATTTGTTCTGAGGAGCATAGATTGGAGTGCAAATTGAGTGCATATTCAGTTGTGTCATAACTGTCAGCGGCTCTCATCAGCTAGCTTGTGCTAATTAGCTAATCCAGACGAGTGGCCCTGATACTCAAGCTCAAAGTTGGGTAACTCTACTGGTCTGAGTCTGAACTCGGGGGGAGATAGTGAGCTGTACTCACTACCTGCTGTCTACCACACCTCTGTCTATTGGTTTAGCTTTCAGCCACAGAGTGGGAGGGGCTTCAGGTATCTCAGACCCCATGCAGCGTCAGTGTTGCTCTCAGCCCCAGCGCTCATGTCTTCTCTGTCCTTACCTCCTAGGCGTGTACCTCCTGGTTCCTCTGCTGGTCTCTCTCACCCTCCACCCCACCACTACCAAGGCCACTGGGCCCGGGCTGACCACCATCACAACACCACCCGTTTCCCTCACCACGCCTCCTCCCCCGGCTCTTCCTCCTTCTTCTTCTCCTCCTCATCACCAAGCTACTCCACCTCCTTCTTCCCCTCTTCATCACCAAGCCACGGCTCCTCCTCCTCTTAATCATCCTGCTCCCCAGCCCTGCTCTGTTCCGCCAGCACCTGCTGCCCTGGTAGGAGCCACATGTATGACCTCTGACCATAGCTGGCAGGCTTCCTGTTCATGGGTTGAGGTTAAATGTAGAGAGATATGACGGGGCGGACTTGGAAGAGTTAATGGGTGAACTGGTGCTGAATACTTCCTGACTGTTGGTTTTTGACTGACTGTGTTGGTTACTGACGGACTAGGTTGGTTATTGTCGGACTGGGTTGGTTACTGACGGACTGGGTTGGTTACTGACTGACTCAGAGTCAGTCATTGTATCAAGCTCAATAGGAGGATGCAAGGAGGAGTATTTATATGAGGATAAGTAGGAGTGTAGCAAGTTGCTGATGGTCTGTCTATGGTGGCTCCAGGATCCTCTGCTGGTATCTGCTGCAGTGGACCACAAGATGCAGAATGTTCTGGTAAGAAACAATGTCGAGATGAGAGCTAGTTGGCTTGTATTTAAATGATCAGATCCATTTCGTGACAACTCTGTGATATAACCATTTTTGTGTGTGTGTGTGTGTGTGTGTGTGTGTGTGTGTGTGTGTGTGTGTGTGTGTGTGTGTGTGTGTGTGTGTGTGTGTGTGTGTGTGTGTGTGTGTGTGTGTGGTTGCAGGAGGAACTACTGCAGAAACAGGAGAACCTTCACTCTCTGGTGAGATCAACCTCATTTTAACTTCCTTCTCTCTCACTCTTGACTTTCTCCCTTCATCTTAAATTGTCAATTTAACTCTGTCATGTACGTTCATTTCTGTGGGAACATGTGGACACCGTTCAATAAATGGTGGATACGATGACAAAGGCTTTTGCTGAAAAGTCCAGAGTCAGAGCGCCGAGAGTCCAGCCGAGAGACTTGAAATGTACTTCATAATCGGCCTCGGGATCCATTCCCACCTGACACATGTGTGCTAAGGATCCTCGTTCATCTCTATGCTCGAGATTCTCTGACCCAAATGGGCTCCACCCGCCTTGACATAGAGCAGAAAGAGCCCGCCCTCACCCTGTGGTTCTCTGTGTGACCACCAGGGGGAGGCCAGGCTCCGGGCAGAGCTGCAGGTGCTGAGGGCCAGGCTGGAGGAGCTGGGCACCGCGGGCCAGCAGAGCCTGGAGGCGGAGGTGGACCGGCTGAGCCGGCTGCTGGCCCGCCACCAGGCAGACGCCGACGGCGCCCGCACTGCGATGGCGCTCAGGGTCCGGGCCCTGGAGACCACCAACACACAGGTGAAGGAGGCCCTCCCTGCGCTCCCAACGGGACCCATGGATGAGTGACGTGTTTGGACAGGGCTGTGGTAACCCCTGTGTTGTTGTGGTAACCCCTGTGTTGTTGTGGTAACCCCGGTGTTGTTGTGGTAACCCTTGTGTTGTTGTTGTTGTTCCAGCTGAGCGAGGAGCTGTCCTCCATCCAGAAGAGGCCCGCCCCGGCCCCCTGCCCCGTGCCAGAGCCCCCGGCCCCCCAGGACCAGAGCCTGCTCAGCCCGCAGCTACAGCACGCCCTGGAGGAGTGGCTCGCTGACAGGATCCAGGCAAGAGAGGCGGGCCGGCTGGCAGAGAGACGGGCAGAGAGGCAGGCAGGAAGAGGGAGACAGGTTGAGGAAACAGACAGACAGACAGGCAGGCAGGCAGAGAGACAGACCGACAGGAAGAGAGAGAGACTGACAGGCAGGGACAGAGACAGACAGGCAGAGAGACAGACAGAGAGACAGGCAGAGAGGGAGGCAGGTCGGCAGAGAGAGAGAGGCTGGCATAGAGACAGAGAGACAGAAAGGCGGAGAGAGAGCTGATGATGGATATTCTACATAATCAATGTAATCCGATTTTAATCATTTTAAACATTAGTATCTGTTTGCATCAACACCACCACCAGCCAGGAGATAGGGTCCTAGTGTTCAGCTGGTCACACCTTCAGTCCTCATGACTTTGTTTACTTTACTCCATCAGGGATTCTTAGGAACACAAGAGAGGGTAAATTAACTGCAGCGGGGCATCAGTGACCTACCACTGTGTTTGAATGAATGGGTGTGTTTGTTTGGGACTATGTTATTCTGCCACAGCAAAGCAAACGTTAGATATCACTCTTTTAATAACTGAGAAAATGATATGGGATTTGTTAATTAGTGTTTGTAAAACATGTGCCTGTGTCTTTATTGTGTGGGTGCGTGTTTGTTCATGTGTGTGCATGCGTTTCATATTCAGGAGCACGAGCTCAGTGCTAGCGGCAGCTGTACTGACTGTAACCGGCCGATGGCCGACAAGATGGCCGACTTTGCTCTGGAGTCCCAAGGTTTGTCTCCTGTGCCTCAGAATAAGCAGGTGAAACCTGTCGATGATGTCCGTGTGTCTGCGATCCCCTACTGGTACAAAAACACAGCATAGACACCGCTATGCTCAGAACACTTTGGTCGTTGTTATTGTTTTTTATTTGTATAGTCCAACACACACACACACTCACACACACACAATTGCACATCCATACACACAGACATATATACACGCACACACACACACACACACACACTCACTCACGCATAAACAAACACATCCCTTCTCCCACATATACCCCCATCCACCCACCCACCCACCACCCACTCAATGTATGTCCCTGGCCCCCAGGTGCCAGTGTGGTGAGCACCCGGTGTTCAGAGACCTACAGCATCGGCACGGCGTGCGTCACCCTCTTCGGCTTCCCCCTGTGGTACCCATCAGAGAGCCCCCGCACTGTTATACAGGTGGGCCCTCTCTCCCTCTCATTCTGTCCCTACCCTCTTCTCTCTCTCTCTCTCTCTCTCTCTCTCTCTCTCTCTCTCTCTCTCTCTCTCTCTCTCTCTCTCTCTCTCTCTCTCTCTCTCTCTCTCTCTCTCTCTCTCTCTCTCTCTCTCTCTCTCTCTCTCTCTCTCTCTCTCTCTCTCTCTCTCTCTCTCTCTCTCTCTCCAACCCGTGACTGTGTTCTCCTCGTTTTCCACACACCTACATATGCACACTACCACACACACATGCCCATCTCACCAAGTACACACACACACACACTTGCGTCTTCACACACCTCCACCCGCGCCCTGCAGGGCTACGCCGTGCTGCTCCCCGGGAGGTGCTGGGCCTTCCGTGGCGTGCAGGGCACCCTGGTCCTGGCTCTCTCCCACCCCGTCGCCATCTCCCACGTCACCCTGGACCACCTGCCCCGCTACAGCGCGCCCACGGGACGCATCGACTCTGCTCCCCGCGACTTTCAGGTCTACGTAAGGCTTCTTCACCGTGTTCTTCACCTGCGATGCTCTGCGCTTTACTGCCGCGGACAAGGTGCCGTAGGTCAGACTCCAGAGCTGTAAAGAGAGAGAGGGCAGAGCAGAGAAGAGTGGAGGAATGAAACGAAACCACCGCGAAAGTTTCCCATCGCTCTCTGCTCCCGGTGTTTCTCTGCCGTTGAGAAGAGTTGCATTTCACGCACCTGTGATTGACAGGCAAGATGGATTCTCCAAGCCAATCAGATGCCCTCAAAAGAGCCATGAGCGATCTAGAATCAAGATGTTATTCCCAAAGAGCGTTTCCTTTACTAAAAGGGGAAGGCAACGAATTACAACCAAATTACACAAAATCTGTAACTCCTACTCCCTACCTACAGCACCTATACCCCCCAGTGTACTGCTATTTACCACTATTTACAGCTTGTTGCCACTAGTGCTTCGGCAGGGAATGCCTTGCAGTGAGTTCAGGTACAGGTCGTTGAGGAGCAGGTAGGGGTGAGGAAGCGTTGTGTTTATGTTTGTGTTCAGCTGCTCTGTGCCTCTCTCCCCAGGGCATGCAGGACACCCTGGATGAGGCCACTCTGCTGGGGAACTTCACCTACGACCAGGAGGGCGAGTCCGCGCAGACCTTCACGATACCCGTGAGTCCCCCCAGAGAGGTTACGAAGGGTTAGGAAGGGTGAAGGGGGGGGTAGGGATCAGCCGCTGTGATGCACTCATCGTCAGGGGTTCTGGGCCCCTTAATCACCATGGAGACGTACCGTAGAAACTGTAGCAGAGAGCAGTGTTCTGAGGAGTTTGCATGCACGCAAACATCCCGGCGCCTTTCTCCCCCACCTCATCCTCTCCTCTCCTCCTCTTTTGCCCCCTGCAGGAGTCTAGCCGCATGGCCTACCGCCACGTGGAGCTGAGGGTGCTCAGTAACTGGGGTCACATGACCTACACGTGTATCTACCGCTTCCGGGTTCACGGCAAGATGGCCGACGCGTAACCAGAGGTCCGGTGTACTGCTGGCGGCTACACAGCCCGTTTGTCATGTCACAGTGGATCTTTTTAAAAGAGCCTCAATTCAATACAAATAATAACCATAAAAATATTGAATACTGGTTTGATACTAGTGTTTGGGAGTGTTTCCGAAAGTTCTTTCAAGAGGCTATTGCTAAGAGGCGGATAATGATCAAATATTTATATATTTTGAGGTAACGAGCTGGCTGGCGGTGCAGATTCGATTAACGTCTTTAAAATCATGTCAGCTGACCATACACTGTGCTGGGTGGGCAGTGAGTTTACAACATGCTGTATGATTACCTATTGTTTCAGTGATACGAGGCTACTTTTACAATAGACATGTGAGCGCCTCTCCTACTTTGCAGTATTCCTTCAGAAGAACCATACTCTTTACCTGCTCTGAGCTGACTCGTGGAATGAGTTCTTCATTACGGAGAATACTGCTACTTTTGCATGTTGTGGAAAATCACGGTGTGCAACATGCAAGTTTCGGCAGTAGAGACCCGAAATATTGGACTTTGGACGTTGTTCCCAAAGCAAATCCTGGAAAAAGTAATTGATGCAGCAGTCCACGTTTTTTTCTCAGCGCACTTATAAAGCAAATAATGTTATATTTGAAAATATCTTTACGTGACGTTCCGCTTTAACTCACAGTTGAAGTAAATCAATTTGTTGTCAGCCACATTCTCAAAGAAAGTGCCCAGAATTAAATTACACTAAGCTCACGTTCACAAAGAAGTGTAGACAGTAAGTAAAATATGATTTGTTCTCATGTTTATTGAACAAAACGATTCGGTAATAATAATAAACACTTGTGGCTCGAAGACGACTCAGGCCTCATTCACCTGGTGGCTACTCTAGCTGGATGGTGAAAGGCTCACTTATAGAACCAAGATGGCCTGGAACCAAGATACCCACTGGGTAAATACGGCCCATTAGTGGATGTCAGGTCATTTAAATCTGATTTACCTCATCTACTTTACCTCTTCATGTAATGCATGTGTTGATATTCGTTCTATCTTATAAGACAATGGAGTTCAAATCGGCACCTTTAAAGAAGCAAGCAAGTCATATGATTTAATTGCATATTTCACAAATATCCGATGCAGTTTCAACTGCCCAATTCCAAGGTTTATCGTCTGTATATACCGTATACATTTATTTAATAATTATATATTTTTTGAAAATAGGACTACAATACATTAGGCCTACATAGATGGTATGATGACCTTTATATATGTAAACAATTAATAATTATTTCAATGGATGGGATAACATTCCTTATGAAACTAAATCAACTTAAATTATTATCTAAATAACAATTTAGATTAAAACATTCAGGGTTTTCTAAAGATGTTAAGCAAAAAATTGTATAATTACCTAAGTTATGTTGTATTTAGCTCTGCATTCTTGCTGGAATACTTGAATTAGTGTTCCCTAACCTCTTAAACTAAATATTCTGTCATGGTGAATATGGCATGTAATGGTACTCTTTCTTAGGAACAGAAGCTTTCTCTTAATAGCTTTGCACTGCAGACTCTAAGTGAGTAAGAACACCAGTCGATTTAAAGTTCTATGTTTTTCAGATTTAAAAGAACTGCTATTCAGGGTCACACCTGTTATTCCACATTCAGCAAATTTTGTAATATGCATTTTTGGGATAAAAAATATTCAATTGAGAATTTTTTCTGAGCTAAAAGTTTTAACAGTTTTAAATATCAATGATTCTCTGATGGTTAATCAAAGATTTGTGAATGTTGCCAAAAATTCGTACAAATGTGATGAATAAATATCACTTTTTGAATACCTCAGCTGGTGTCTCTTGTTATAATCTATACTGAGTCTAGAAATATTTCACAGGTCCATATACACTCGGATATAGAATGAGCTGTACCATTATCTGGTGACCATAGGGGAGGAACATAGAATGACCTGTACCATTATCTGGTGACCATAGGGGAGGAACATAGAATGAGCTGTACCATTATCTGGTGACCATAGGGGAGGAACATAGAATGAGATGTACCATTATCTGGTGACCATAGGGGAGAAGAAACATCTCTGCTGCCAGTCTAGATGCTTTCCTGGAGAAGCACGTTCTTCTGATATGATGAAGACAACCGAGAAATAAGGAAGCCACAGCATTAACCACAATGGAGAGAGAGAGAAAGATAACACCTGATTGTTTACCTCAGCCAGAGGAGGAAAGATTGGAAGTATGGTGGCCACTGATAAAACAGTTCCTACAGCAGCTGCTGGTGTCAGTTTACACACATCTCAGGAGATGTGTGTCTTTCAAAGGTCCAATTACCAGTCACATCGATGGACAAAAAGGTGGAATTTTGACTTCCAATTTCATTAAGAGCATGACAGTAATAGTTTCCTCCAAGCTTAGACGTGATATCAGTGATGGGGTAGTACTGTCCTGATTCCTCCACTATTCCTTGAACCAGGTGTTCTTTGGCTATGAGGATTGCATCACTGCCTAACCTCACCAGAGGGACGACCTGGAGATGTAATGTCAAAGGTCAAATGTTGTTGCCTGTTGTAGTGAATTAAAATGTAATTAGTTTATACTAAATAAATATGGATGATGTATCACCATAGTATTCTGAAAGTCAAATCAACTATTGTCAATTAAAAATTAGTTATTGCTGCCAAAGACGCAGCACACGCGCACACACACACACACACACACACACACACACACACACACACACACACACACACACATATATATGAAACAACATACATTTTTTATACTCAAGTGAAACCTTTAAAAAACCCAATTCTAATCGTTTAAAATGTAATTTATCACATTATTTGTGTAATTATAATATATAATATCAACTTAGTTTAGTTTTCCAATTATATTTATCTAAAGCTCCAGAGATCTCTTTGAGCCAGATTCGCCTCAATCAAACACAACAGATATATAATCAAGCCAAGATGAGCCATGAGTAGTCTAACTTTATTTGTATTCATGCAATTGGCTAAATGGCTTTGATTTGGCTGTTTTAATTGGCGGTTTTAGATTAGAGCCGAGTAGATTAGATATTTACTCGGCACAGAGATGGCACACAGAGATGGCACATAACTAAAACTCTCCACATGCCCCGACTTATAGTGGTTTTCACCTCTTTCTATGCTTTAATCCTCGCCTTGAAAAAAAGTGGTGAAGTGGAGCAGAGAGATCGCATTCTCTGTGCCGTGTTCCAAGTGCGGATGTGGTGACGTATATCATATGCGTCGAGAGCAGCGAAGAGCTGTAGTTTACAAAGCGGCCTCACATAAAACCTAAAATTATCAAACTTCTTCACGAAAATGTTTAGTTTTCTTTGCATGAAAAATTATCATTTAAATCCACAAACAACATATGTGTAATCCAGGGCATATAAAGACTGGGACCAGAAAATAATTATTTTCTCTCCATTGACACCCATTCATATTTTTCGATCTCATAGGTCCCATGGGCTCTACCGGAAGGGGCGTGACTTCGCCACTCTATTTCTGAAAGTACCCCGCCTACAGTTACCAAACGAGCGAGTCAGTTTCGACGCCCCCTCCTACGTAGGAATAGCCTGGCTAACGCCAGACCAGAGCCCGTCTACGAAGAGCCTGGGCACTTCCTATACGCCCCATTGTACCGATCTTGGTTGTAGTTCCATCAGACATCCACTGGGGGTGATCGCGGGCGAGTCCAGATTGAATGGGAGTCTATGGGGCTAGACGGCTAAATATGTCTCTTTCACCTGCTTGTCGTTGAAATATCGCATATTTTATTGTAGATTCCGCAAATTCAATATAGATTATAGGTCAAAAGTCGAATGAATGAAAAAAAAACGTAGCCAACCACTAGCCTATGGTTGATTTACTGCGCTCTTGTTGGTTGCAATTTGCAAAAACCTATTTATCTTTCATTTATATTTGGTCCTCAGATTGTGCTTCAGCTTCAGATGCCATCAAGAGGGGTCTCTGGTCGTAATCAGTCGCAAGTCCGTCCCTGACCAATCAGCATTCATTAGCAGAATGCTAGCGTGTACGGCCAACAACGGCCCAAACTGTAAGAAATCGAAAGGACATAGGTACTCATTCATTTGACTTTTGAACTATAATCTATATTGAACTTGCGGAATCTACAATGAAATTTGCGATATTTCAACGACAAGCAGGTAAAGAGATATATTTAACCGTCTAGCCCCATAGACTCCCATTCAATCTGGACTCGCCCGCGATCACCCCCAGTGGATTTCTGAAGGAACTACAACCAAGATCGGTACAATGGGGCGTATGGAAGTGCCTAGGCTCTTCGTAGACGGGCTCTGGCACTATTAGTTTGAATGCAATATCCAATTGTACCACTAGATGGGAGTAACTTTTACACAGTGTCCCTTTAACGCAGAAAGTTGCTATTTTTTCAAAATAAACTTGCGTTCTTAACTACTTAGGCAAGGCAAGGCAACTTTATCTATGTAGCACTTTTCAAACACAAGACAGACCCACAGTGCTTCACATATAAACATTGTCATACAATAAAATAAAATAAAAGATAAGTAAAAGAAAACATATGCAAAGAAATGAGTAAAATAGAAAGTGCAATGTATTTAAGATCAGATCAACAGTCTCTCTGGTATCCGCGTACCCAACCTAAAATAATTTGGTACCCACGTTGGGACTCCAACCCGACCTAAAGGAACTTGGTACTTTCTCTGGGACTCCAACCCGGAATCTAGTAACTCTAACCCAGACAGCAACCAAAGGCCTTATTCTGGGACTCCAACCCAGACAGACGTCAGGACTCTAACCCAGACAGAACTCAGGTCTATCTCTGGGACTCCAACCCGACCTAAGGAACATGGTCCTTTCTCTGGGACCCCAACCCAGATTCTAGGACTCTAACCCAGACAGCAATTGGGTCTCAAACCCTTATCCTTTCTCTCTGGTATCAGATCATGTATCTTTCTGGTAAAAATAGAAAATAAATTGAAAGTCAAAAAGGCATTTTAGCAAGTAAAATAGAAAGTGCAATGTATTTAAGATCAGATCAACAGTCTCTCTGGAACCCACGTCGGGACTCCAACCCGACCTAAAGGAACTTGGTCCTTTCTCTGGGACTCCAACCCAGATTCTAGGACTCTAACCCAGACAGAACTTGTGTCCCTAGCTCCTTATCCTTTCTCTCTGGTATCAGATCATGTATCTTTCTGGTAAAAATAGAAAATAAAGGGAAAGTTAAAAAGGCATTTTAGTAAAATAAAGGCAAAGTAAAAATAAAAAAAAAAGCTTTTTAGAAATTGCAATATATTTAAGATTTAGCAGAAAGCTAAAGCAAACATAAAAGTCTTCAATCTTGTTTTAAAGGTGCTCACAGTTAGCCTGGCTCCGCCCGCCTAAGTACTTCCGCTCAATTTGAATTTCCCTTCAGTACTAGGTCTGGACCTGCTGTATGTAATTTGGTTTTCTGGTGCCGCCACAGCGGCCACCAATCAGCGAACAGAGGGCGTGTCTGAGAACAATGACGATAAAGTTGTACGCCAGTTTGAGTTGTTGTTGTAGGTCGGTAGTTGATTTACAATGTGCAATTTTTCCCTGATAAATTAAATTCGACAAACAAAACCTGCAGCTGTCGTTGACGGACATTTTGACGGACGTGCAAGGTGTTTGGTTTGTGTACAACCTGCGCGTGATTCCCGGCGCATGACATACGTCACAACCAAACGTTAGCGATTGGTTATGGCAGATCCAGAGTGGCACTGGGCAGATCCAATCATTTTAAACTTCAACAGACACCCGCCTTCAAGTGAGTTAACGTTTGTCAATTGATTAGGTCCAGACTCTCTGTACAAATGAAATGAAGTGAAGTACGAGAGTCTGGTAGAACCAGGCTAGCTCACAGTTGGGGCAAGTCTTAAATCCTCAGGGAGTTTATTCCAGCTATTTGTTGCATAGTAACTAAATCCTGGTTTCCAATGTTTCGTGTTTACTCTGGGGATAATTAACAGATTGGTCTCAGAAGATCTTAGTGTTGTAGAAGGCTTATGTAGTGGAAGCATATCAGTTAAATATTTTGGGCCCAAACCATGTAGGGATTTATAGGTTAGCAGCATGATTTTAAAATCAATTCTCTGACCTACAGGAAGCCAATGTAACGATTTAAGAATTGGTGTAATATGTTCAAATTTTTTGATCTTTGTTAAAACTCTAGCAGCAGCATTCTGAACACTCTGAAGCTTCCTAAAGCCCTGTTCAGACCAAAGATTCACCTTGCAACGACTTGCAACTCGCAACTCCTTGTGACGCCTTGCGACGAGACGGGCTGCGATGTTCTAAAACTGGGCAGTTCACACTGGCTGCAACGCGCTCCAACGGTCTGCGACGGTAGGTGGTATCCCTAGCAACTGTGAACGCAAGTTCACAAGTTGATCTGGCTGCCTTTCGTGTTTTCACAAAGAATTAATACTTTTTTTGCGGAAACTTTCTATGTGGGTCTACGGTACAATAGAATGAAATCCAACCTTATTAATATTCCCCCCCACGATGGTATGAGTTCGAATCCCGTAATGTATCATAATTTAAGCATTTGTTTTTCATTTATTTCGGCTTAAAACGGTTCTACGTGACAAGTTTCTTCCAATTACACTCCAAATACGAATGAGATGGGAATGTTTTTGACATTTTATTGAAAGACAAATCAAAGAGTAATTCGCAAGGAAAGCTACGTGTCTGGCCCGACTTCCAACAGCTGGCGTAGCCACGACAACAAACGACGCATTCGGCCAATGGTCACCAGTTAACACGGTCACGAGTTGAACTTAATGATAATAATAATAATAAATGAAATTTATATGGTTAATATATTAATATGGTACTCTAAGACGCTTTAAAACACCACACCAAGTGCCACCGTAATTTCGCAACATGCTTTCTTCTTGCTGTCCCTGTTGCTATACCCCTTACTGCCAACGTCGTAAAGGACAGGTTGCTCCTCCAGCAAGCAAATTAAATTCTCCTCCCTCTCTGACTTCGGACCAGAAGTCTGCCATCTTCGGATATATGCTGGAGTGGACAGTACGGTACCGGGACGGAGTAAGGCCGTGACGTACAAGTTGTTCTGTGCTGTGATTGGCTGAAGAGAAATAGTTAAATCTCCGCGTTCTAAAACTGGACCTTGCGATATGACATGTTCAATCTCTGGCGACTCCTTGCAACTCCTTTCGACGCCTTGCAACTCCTTGCAACGGCTTGCAACGACCCGTTCACACCGCCCCTGCGACGTTCTTAAACCGTCTCGTTGCAAGCCGTTGCAAGGTGAATCTTTGGTCTGAACTGGGCTTTTTATTTTTTTTGTGAGACCTGTACGGAGACCATTCCAGTAATCAAGCTTACTAGTGATAAAGGCATGTACCGTTTTTGTAAGTCTTCGGTGGACATGAGCCCTCTAAGTCTTGCTACATTTTTAAGGTGATAATATGCAGATTTTGTAACTGATTTGATGTGACTGTCAAAATCTAAATCAGAATCCGTGATAACCCCTAGATTTCTGGCTTTGATTGAGGTTTTCAGGGACAGAGAGTGAAGGTGTTGGGTTACTTTAAGCCTTTCTGTTTTAGCACCAAATACAATTATCTCTGTTTTGTCCTCATTTGGCTGAAGTAAATTTCGGCACATCCAGTCTTTCACTTTCCCAATGCACTGGTACAGCAGATCTATTGGCCGATAGTCATTTGGTGATAGCGATACATAGATTTGTGTGTCATCAGCATAGCAATGATGGTCAATATTGTTACTTTGCATGATTTGCCCTAGTGGGAGCATGTAGATGTTGAATAAAGAGGGTCCTAAGATCGAACCTTGTGGCACTCCACACATCACGTTGGTTGATTCTAATACAAAGTCGCCAATGGGAGTGTCTGTCTGGGTTAGAATCCTAGAATCTGGGTTGGAGTCCCAGAGAAAGGACCAAGTTCCTTTAGGTCGGGTTGGAGTCCCGACGTGGGTTCCAGAGAGACTGTTGATCTGATCTTAAATACATTGCACTTTCTATTTTACTTACTAAATGCCTTTTTAACTTTCAATTTATTTTCTATTTTTACCAGAAAGATACATGATCTGATACCAGAGAGAAAGGATAAGGGTTTGAGACCAAAATTCTGTCGCCAAAGTAGTTCCTATTTTGTAGGTAGGATCTGAACCAATTTAAGACTTTAAATTGATGGTCTCTCTACAGTGTCGAATGCAGCACTGAGGTCTAGTAGCATTAGTATTGAGGTTTGCCTCAAGTTTGTGTTCAGACGGATGTCGTTTACAACTTTAATGAGGGCGGTCTCAGTGCTGTGCAGGGGTCGAAATCCTGATTGGAAGGTTTCATAACAACCAGTTGATGCCAGGAAGTGATTAAGTTGCTAGAGGACAACTTTCTCAATGATTTTACTTATGAAGGGTAGATTTGATATTGGTCTGTAGTTGTTAATAATAGAGGTATCTAGGCTCCACTTTTTTAAAAGTGGTTTAATAACTGCAGTTTTCAAGGCTTTTAGGAAGTTGCCTGACTGGAGAGAGTTGTTAACTATCTGCAATATGTCTATTGTTAGGCAGTCAAAAACATTCTTAAAGAAGAATCTAATGTACTTTTTAAAAAGGCCATCTCCTTGCTACCACCTCTCAACCCATGTTCTGCTGATGATCTTGTAGAAAACTTTAATTAGAAAATTTTGAAAGTCATAGATGTCATTGCACCTTATAAGGTTACAATTATTTCTGGAAAGCAAAAGGCACCCTAGAGAAAAGCTGCTTCTGTAACAGCACAGAAAAAAGAATGCACGAAAGTTGAACACTTCTGGCGTAAAACAAAACTTCGTATTCACCAGGATATCTATAAAGAGAGCCTCCGTGCCTACAATTTAGACTTAAAAAGTGCTAGAAAAACATTTTTCTCCAATATTATTGAAACCAATACTAATAATATAATGTAGTGGTAGGTAAAGAATCAAGTCAAGGTGGATGGCTTTAGTTGTGTCACAGTTTCCACAAGAGTTTTAGAGTCTATAACATTAAAGCATGCCATCCCTGCCACGTTACTTTTGCCTAAACAGGGTGGAAGGCCAACATTTTTGTTTGAAGTGGAGATATTGATGGCGCGTCTGATGCCTTCAATTTTATCAGCATAAAAAGCTGCAAACTCATTGCATTTCTGCGTGGAATGGAGATCAGGTGGAATTTGTGTTGGGGGGTTGGTCAGTCTGTCAACAGTTGCAAATAGGGTTTTTGCATTATTAGGGGTCCAAGCCAACTGGAGTCTGCTCCCAGGTTCAGGATGCAGGTAGCCACGATCCCGCCGGGGGGTGGGGGCGGCGGGGGGGGCATGCCGGGTAGGGCCGGTGGTGGTGGTGGTGGGGGTGGACCGATGCCACCTCCTGGTAGAGGAGGGGGAGGAGGAGGTGGTGGAGGAGGAGGTGCACCGGGGCCGGTGAAGCCTGGTAAGGGTGGAGGAGGCGGGGGTCCAGCCATCATACCTGGCAGTGGAGGAGGAGGAGGAGGTGGAGGAGGAGGGGGGAGTGGAGGAGGATTCGTAAGTTGAGGGGGGCCCTGGTTTGCGCCAGGGGGCACACCGCCTCCCATAAATGGGGGCAGAGGTGGTGGTGGTGGTGGTGGTGGTTGTGTTGCGAAGCAAGGGGGCAACTGGGCAGTTGTAGGTCTTTTAGGGAGACTTGCTTCGTCGCCGTCAGCCACGTGGGTCTGGACAGCCTTGTCCACCTTCCGGACCGGCGGGCTGTCCACCTCATTATGACCCACGCTGCTCCTGCCCTTAGAGAACACCAGCCGCCGCATGATCTTCTCACACGACTCCATCTGAGCTGCAGTACAACATGAGATTGACGTATGATCACAGTCAATCAATGGATTCAAATCAACCATGCAATATTTCCCCACTTTTATCCAAAGTGACTGACGGTGAGTTCAGACACAGTAAGGTAGGCGCGTCCTGCTTAAGGATGCCTACAAACAGGCTGTGGCTAAGGTAACATATACATGTGCTGTGGACTCACAGTCTTGGGCCAGCAGAATGGCTCTGTTGGTGAGGCTATCCAAGGCCTGCCAGAGATCACATCTCTCAGGCTCCAGCAGCAACAAGGTCTGGAGGATGGACAGGAGTCGGAGCGATGCTGGGGAGCTGCTTACCTGGAGAGACAATACTTGAGTAAAAGTCTGTACTTGAATATCAAAAGTAATTTTCTGATAATATATGTACTTAAGTATTGAAAGTGAAGGTTCAAGTAAATACATTGGTTCCAAAAATAAGAAAACAAGAATTGTTTTCCCAGTTGAGATTTATTGAAATTTAAAAAAATATAAACTACAACATCAGGGTCTTTCCTCACCTGCTCTCCCCCGCTACCTCATAGTAACGACCCCGTTCGTACTTTTACTTGACATCATTTCATTTCATTTTTTTACTTTGATAACATTCGATGATGACGCGCACAAGCACGCGCACACGCACACGCTCCGTGTGCAGGGACACAGTCGCCGAAAATGTATGTTTAGTAGCCTACATGCGCTAAAAAAAAACCCGCAAAATATCATGCATAAAACGATTTTAAATTTATGTTGAACCTCACTTGAAATATACTTACATAACTTAAAGAATATTAACCGGAGAACTATGTGTCAACGCAAGCTTAACTCCAATCTCCTTACGACTGGCACGGAGGTTGAGTGACAGGTCTGCTGGCCCTCCCTCGCCCCTAATTACAATTGGACATGTGCCCATCTCCCACCCCTCAACACTAACGTTATTGGGTCAAATCGATCAAATCCCAAAACTCTGCACTTGCCTTGAGTCTAAACCAAATTTGACTGTGGTTGGTTGAGAGCACTTGTCAATCAACGTTACCAAACTTAATTGGCCAAACCTGCTTATCCCACTTCCCACAACATGACATTTCTAATTTCTTCAGCTTTAATTGCGTTGCGAGTTACGAAGATGCAAAGGGAAAATGTATGGAAGTAAAAGTATACATTTTATTAAGGAAAAGCGGCGGAGGAAAAGTTAAAGTTGCTAGAAATGTAAATACTACGAAAAAACGACGTACGTTCAGTAACTGAGTATTTCTACTTCGTAACTATACACCACTGGCTCTAATTCTGTGAATAGGCCTACATTTAAATGACAAAAACATTAGCAGAGCTCATGGGGTTCATTTTAATTTGCCTGAAGCTCAACTCACCTTGTTGAAGAGGGTGGTGAAGACCTCCATGTGGTTACTCGTGTCAATACCATTGTACACTCGGAGCATCTCCTCCTCCGCCATGGCCTCCTCGAAAGCTGCACACTGGTGTGCAGGTAGCGCGACCTCGGCATCTTTTTTAAGCTGCAGTCTCGCAGCATAGCGCTGCTTGGCTGCCTTCGACGCCTTAGATGGACGCGGCATCTACAACAAAACACATTAGTCATATTTTAGCATAACATAGTTTTAGAGAGCAACCATAGAGGGTTCTATTTCATGTAGGCTACGCCGTCTAGGCTTCGCCTTATGGGCTTGTCCCGTGCGCGCGCCCGCGCGCGCTGAAAATTCAAACTATGCACCTATCAGCGTGGGCACCGCCCACATTTCCCACGGTATCGTGTCTATATAACGCGGTGTATACCGTCGCTCATCCTCCCTTTTCTTTCAGCACTTGTGCTTATCAGCGAGAAATTGAGAACTACTATTATGAAGATGAGAACTTCAACACGGATCTCCCAAGCCGGTGTCAGCGGCTCGGGCGAGGCCGCGGACAAATGGCCCTTTTCAGGGCCACCTGAGAGCGCTCCTAGAGTTGGGTCCTTTTCAGGACTCCTATGCGCCTCCTGTCCCGCCTCCCTGGCACCGGGTGACGGGCACTTGGCGTGCTTTTGGTGCCTCGGCGCCGACCACGCCGCGGCTGCTATGGTGGCCCCCGTCTCCTGTGTCGCCTGCCGGGAGCTGCCTGAAGAGGGGATCCTCTCCAGGCATCTCTTCTTTTCCCCTGCGGTGGAAATGGCTGACGCCATCGACCTATTCGGACCTGACGTCGACGATGGCATCATCGACGCCTCCCTGGACGACGTCTTCGGCGACTCGGCGTCCGGTTTTTCCCGCTCTCGGGTTACAACCGCCACCGTCATACAACACGAGGGTCCGCGCCGGATGACCGATCTCTTCCGGGAGATCATGGGTGAGGCGGCGGCCATCAAAGGGATTCCCATGCCGGCCCCGCCTCTCGCCCCCGTATCTGACGATATGCAGGGCGAGTGCTTTCGCACCCCATCTTTTTCCCGGCGGGTTACCCAGTGCCCCTTGTTCCCGCCTTTGCAGCACTTGTTTATTGCTGCCGGTGAGGACCCTTCGACCCTGAAGGCTCCGGTAAGATCCTACACGGATTTCACCAACGTGGAGGGGTGGGCCGATGCTCAGGCGAGGGGGATCCCTCGTCTGGAGCCTCCCCTGGCAGCGCTTCTCTGTCCGGGCGCCGGATGGCTCCTTAACGAAAAGCCGCTGCCCCCCGACCGCCTCCAGAAGCAGATTGTCGGCCTAACGGACAGGGTGTTCTTTTGTGCCTCTCAATCCGCGGCGGCGGTCAACAACATCGCCCTGCTCTCCTCTGCCATGGTCTCCTTGTCGGCTGACAGGGAGGCCTACGGCCCGGAGGAAGCCGCGAGATGGCTGGCGGTTTCCCGCTTTTCCAGCGCCATCCTCCAGTTATGCCAGCCGATAGCCGTTTCGGCCGGCCAGCATATGGCGTGGGCTACCATGATTCAAAGGGTCATATGGCTCTCCCACACTGCGGGGCCGGAACGAGAGCGGGCCAGCCTCGTCCAGGGTCCACTAGCGCCGGATGGCCTATTTGGTCCCAGGTTCTCCGAGGTGCTCGCGCACCAGCAGTCAGTCCGTGAGGATCGTTCCCGGTTCGGGACGATTCTCACGGGCTCCTCCCGCCAGCAGGCTGAGAGGAAGCGGGGTCTAGGCCGGTCCCAGCGTTCCATGGGGCCGCCTCCGACTCCAGCCCCGGTGCAGCAGCCGCAGCCGCCGCGCACGGAGAGAGCAGCAGCGCCACGGACAGGGAAGTTCCGGACGCTTGCTCCTACTTTTTCTTTCCCTATTAAAGAAAAGAGTAAAGACCGTTCGGCCGAATGGCAGTACATGGTACCTAAAGAGCGATATTCCCCAGGCCACCTGCGCCCTACGCTTGTGGTGCGCTCCTCCATGTTGCCTCTTTCCCCCTCTCAGCCCGGTGGCTGTAGGGTGGCGGTCGGACGGCGTGTTCACATGGCCTCTGGTTCACCTGCTTCTAAGAAGCGGCGTCCCTTGGAGCCTCGTGGACGGATCAGAGACTCGTTGCACGGTCTCCTGGTTCCCCACATTATAGGTGAGGAGATGGGTCCGCGCGCTGTGGCTACAGCCTGCGGACAGCGCATGCGCACAGGTGCTGCGGCCGGACGGCTCGCTCCCTGTTCAGCGGGCACGAGCGCGACGTCTAGACAGCTCGTTGTTTTTACAACTGCTAGTTGTGGTACGTCTCCTACGCTCGCTGAGCCTCCTCCCTTTCGTGGGAAGCCCCCCTTGGTCCACACGCAGTGTGAAGGCGGTAGGGGCAGAGGAATACGGGTTATTCCTGGACGGTCTTCCTCAGCTGTCGGCTCGCCCTCTCTCCAACCGCTATGCGTGTTGGCAAGAGCGGTGCGTTCTGCCATCGTGGTTGGACACCACGTTGAGATGGGGCCATCCCATACAGTTCAAGCGTCGTCCCCCACCCTTTATGGGGTTGGTGGAGACCACGCTACGGGACCCGGCTGCGAGCACGGCTCTGGCAGCAGAGGTGGCACGTCTCTTGGTAAAGGGGGCCATCACTGTCGTTCCCCCCCACGAGTCTCACCTAGGTTTTTATTCCCGCTACTTCCTGGTTTCCAAGAAGTCAGGGGAAATGAGACCTATTCTGGATCTTCGCGTGTTCAACAGATTCGTTGCCACGAGGAAGTTCAGAATGCTCACGGTCGGAGCATTGTTCCGGTGTGTGAGAGAGGACGATTGGTTCACATCCCTGGATCTCAAGGATGCTTACTTCCACGTCCCTGTTCGGCAGGCGCACAGGAAGTTTCTCCGCTTTGCCTTTATGGGGATGGCGTACGAGTACCAGTGTCTGCCGTTCGGCTATTCCCTGGCGCCGCGCACCTTCTCGAAGTGTGTGGAGACGGCGTTGGAACCGCTCAGACGTCAGGGAAAGAGGATTCTCTTCTACCTAGACGATCTGCTTATTCTGAGCAACTCAGAAGAGACCGCGAGAAGGGACACCATGTTGGTGATAAACCTCTCCTTCCTGGGTTTTGCCATCAACTGGGAGAAGAGCTCCCCGCTCCCCAGCCGGCAGACAGTCTACTTGGGGCTTTGCCTAGACTCAGCCACCATGACTGCGATGCTTTCGCCTCCTCGGCGAGACGCCATCCTGTCGGCGCTCTCCCGTTTTCACGTTCGCAGAAACGTGACCGCACTGTCCACCATGCGCCTGTTGGGGCTGATGGCAGCTGCCCACCCCGTGGTCCCCCTGGGTCTGCTTTTTATGCGCAGACTCCAGCGGTGGTTTGCTCGCCAACGGTTGGACCCCAGGCGACACAAGCTCAGGGTGCTCCTCGTCCCCCGTTCGGCGTCGCCAGACCTGGAATATTGGAAATGACCCTCCGCCCTTCTCAAGGGTGTTCCACTGGGCAGGGTGGCGTCCTACGTAGTGGTCTTCACGGACGCCTCGTTGACGGGTTGGGGAGGAACGTGCCTCTCTCACTCGGTCGGAGACGAGTGGCGCACGCCCCCTACAGCACACATAGATGTGTTGGAGCTCGACGCTGTGAGGAAAGTGCTGTTGCATTTCTTTCACCTGGTGCGCGGCCGCCACGTTCTGATCAGGACAGACAGCGTGTCGGCGGCGGCGTACATCAACAGACAGGGGGGAGTCCGCTCCCCTGCTCTCCACCGAAAGGCGGTCGAGCTCTGGCTTTGGGCTCATCAGTATCTCCGCAGTCTGAGAGCCCTGCATATCGCGGGCGCCCAGAACTTTGGGGCGGACCTCATGTCTCGAGGCGGTCCCCGCCGAGACGAGTGGCGGTTACATCCCGACATTGTCAGACTGATCTGGCAGAGGTTCGGGACAGCGCAGGTGGACCTCTTCGCGTCCCGGGAGAACACGCACTGCAGGTGGTGGTTCTCCCTCAGCCCTCGGGATCTTCCCCCGTTGGGGGTAGATGCGTTGGCACACACACCTTGGCCGCGGGCTCTCTTGTATGCGTTTCCCCCGCTCCAGCTGATCCTTCCTCTTCTGGAACGGGTCAGACAGGAGAGACTGTCCCTGATATTAGTGGCCCCGGAGAACCGTTCAGCTCTGTGGTTTCCAGAGCTTGCCGCGCTCTCGCGGTCGGCGCCTTGGCCAGTACCATTCAGGCCGGATGCGCTTTCACAGGCCCACGGGACGGTGCACCACCCGCCCGATGTCTCGGGACGGCTGTTGGTTTGGCTCCTGAGAGGTTGATCCTGCAGGGCAAAGGTTTGCCTGAGACGGTTATCAACCCTATTCAGAGTGCTCGTGCGCCTTCTACTTCTTCCCTCTATGCGGCGAAGTGGTGCGCCTTCTCTAATTGGTGTGAGACGAACCACGCTGTCCCATCTCAATGCGAGGTGGGAAGCGTGCTTTCGTTTCTGCAAAACTTATTGGAAAAAGGTTTGGCCTTCTCCACTATCAAGGTCTATGCGGCAGCCGTTTCGGCTGGCCATGCAGGCTGTGATGGTGGACCGATCTTCAGCCATCCACTGGTCAAGAGATTCTTGCGTGGGGCTAGACGGGTTAGGCCTGTTTCACGCGTGCTTACACCACGCTGGGATCTCCCCACCGTGTTGCGCGGATTGTCCAGGGATCCTTTCGAGCCTCTCTCCCAGGCCCCTTTGGATGCCCTGTCATTCAAGACGGCGCTCTTGTTGGCCTTGGTTTCTGCCAAGCGGGCCGGTGAGCTAACCGCTCTGTCTGTCAGCCCGAGTTGCTTGTTGCTAAACGAGGACAGCTCCTTCGCGTTGCTCAGACCTAATCCTGCGTTCCTCCCGAAGAACATTAATAGTTCTTTTCGGTCGAGGGATATTGTGCTTAAGGCTTTTCACCCCCCGCCTCATTCTAGTGAGGCGGAGGCGGAGTTGCATCTCCTGTGCCCGGTTCGGGCGTTGGCTATGTACGTGAATCGCTCGGCAGCGTTCCGCTCCACACAACAGTTGTTTGTGTGTTATAGCGACGCTAGCAGGGGCCGCGCTCTCTCTAAGCAGCGGTTTTCTCGCTGGGTATGTGAGGGTGTTTGCCTAGCCTACTCTCGGCAGGGCTTGGCGCCACCGTTGGGCGTTAAAGCTCACTCCACACGGAGCGTGGCCGCTTCAACGGCTCTACTCAAGGGCGTTTCGGTGGAAGACATCTGCGCGGCTGCGTCTTGGTCTTCCCCCGGCCCCTTTGTCCGTTTTTACATGTTAGACATGTCCAGGGGCTCACTCGGCAACTCTTTGCTAGAGTCCGGGACCCCTTTTACGTCTTAAGAATATAGACATGTTCTTTAAAGCGGCGTGGTTGGATTTCCTCTCGCCGGCTGGCGAGTTGGTCTTGATTACCAGTCTCTTACTCTCCCACCTTTTTTCAAATGAAAAACAAGGCTAGGGGGTTTTCTATTGGCTCGCCAATTGTCTGGTGGTTTTGTTTACCAGTGAGGCACTCCCGCCGTTTTCTTCAAATAAGAAACGGCCGAGAGAGTCCCATTATTGGAGAGCCGAATTCCGTAGCTCCGCCCCCGGTGGTAGCGGACCTAATGGAAACCGTGTTGCTCTGGTTTTCTTTTCCTTTTCATGGGTTCCATGAAGCACGGAATAGAGCCGGAGTCTTTACAGACTCACTTTTTTCCCCCTTGATCATTGCCTTGCTTGATCTAAGAGGAATTAGTTTTTATAAAGCTGTTGTGTTTTACACTTCCTTGGCTTTTTGAGTCTTAATGTGCTCTGGTGACTTAGGTCGTTTTGACTGGGGTCCAGCAGGAGTACATTGATCGGGCTCCGCTCGCAGCTTCACCTTAGCCCATAAGGCGAAGCCTAGACGGCGTAGCCTACATGAAATAGAACGATAGTTATGTTATTATAACTCTAGTTCTATGATTGTAGGCGTAGCCGTCTAGTTTCCCACCTGCTGTACCCTCCAAATGCTGAAAGAAAAGCGTGGAGGATGAGCGACGGTATACACCGCGTTATATAGACACGATACCGTGGGAAATGTGGGCGGTGCCCACGCTGATAGGTGCATAGTTTGAATTTTCAGCGCGCGCACGGGACAAGCCCATAAGGCGAAGCCTAGACGGCTACGCCTACAATCATAGAACTAGAGTTATAATAACATAACTATCGTTTTCACCGACGTCACGTCTTGGGCAGTAACCCGGATGCGCGGCCATGTTGGAGGCACTCGATGTGTCTGAATGGTCGGTAGCGCGACCTCGGCATCTTTTTTAAGCTGCAGTCTTGCAGCATAGCGCTGCTTGGCTGCCTTCGACGCTTTGGATGGACGCGGCATCTACAACAAAACACATTAGTCATATTTTAGCATAACATAGTTTTAGAGAGCAACCATAGAGGGTTTTCACCGACGTCACGTCTTGGGCAGTAACCCGGATGCGCGGCCATGTTGGAGGCACTCGATGTAAACACTGCGCTGTAATGCATGTAAACTCTGCGCTGGATAAACGAAAACGCTGCGATGGATAAAGGTCATAAACCCAAGAAAAGCTTGTCAAAAGGCGTTATAGATGCAAAGGCATACAGGGAAGGACTTGGACCGGGCGAAAAAGCACGATATTTGAGGAAGTTAGATTTGATTGGTGGTGCAGATCCCTACGAGTTGGCTCCCTCGTCTTGGATCAATGACGACCCGGAGAGTCTTCCGTCTGTTCGTTATCCTGGCATCGTCAACTACCTGGTTTTCTCGCCAAGCCCATACACAGCGGAAGACCTTAAAGCGTAAAAAAGTTTGGAGGCCTATAACCAGATGGTGTGTGGATGGGTGAGGGAGATTCAATACCAAGTCATCGACGACAGATGTGTTGCGAAGGTCAAAGTAAGTAATGCAATAATGTCTTTAATCAACCTAACCATAACTGTATGATATCATTGCAATACCCAAGGTGTAGCCAGGTGATTCTCAACCGTTTTTCATTTCAAGGACCCCCAGTTTGATATGCAGTCCACAGACCACAGTCTAGATTGCTATGTACACTGTACACTATCAACTTTATTTATAGTGCATTTATCACTATCAGAGTTTATAACCTCTGGGGGCCTGTGTGGCCACATTGTGAACAAGTGATGCAGATAAGCCTAACTGTTATTCATTTTTTTAAAGTGAAACGGTGAGAAACTATTTTGTTATTCTTACTTATTTGGTTGTCGTGTCTTTTATTCAGGTTCTCCATTCTCAATCAATCCGAGAAACACCCCTGGAACCCTGGATAATCGCTGAGAAGTCTGGTCGGATACTTGGAGCCCACTGCACGTGTATGGCTGGCCTCGGAGAGACGTGCACACATGTTGCTGCATTATTGTTTCTCATAGAAGAAACAGTGAAGTTGAGGGACTCAAAGACAGTGACGCAAGAGAAGGCGTATTGGCTGTTACCTACTGCACTGTCTAAGGTGGAATACAGGGAATGCCGGAAGATTGACTTCACTGTAACCAAGAGGTTACAAGTGATACTGTAACCAAGAGGTTACAAGTGAGGACCCAAGTGATACTTCCACTTCTTCTACTGTTACAGTTGGGAAACCGCAACAGCCAACCAGTGATGAACTGTCATCATTATTCAGTGCTCTTAGCGCGACTGGATCAAAGTCTGCTATTTTGTCCCTGATTGAGCCTTACTCTGACAGTTTTGTTCCAAAATCAATTGGAGAAAATTTACCTCTTGTGTTGACGGAATTGCGAAAAGACGAAGCAGTTCACATGGACTATAGTGAGCTATTGTCCACATGCAAAGATGTTGAAATTTCTGTTTCAGAGGAGCAAGCAAAGGCAGTTGAGGCCGCTACAAGGGATCAAGCTTCCTCTAAACTGTGGTTTAGATTTCGCGCTGGTCGAATCACAGCATCTAAAATGAAAACTGCATGTTGCACTGATCCAAAACAGCCAGCTCAGAGCTTAATCAAAAGTGTATGCTATCCTGAGTCATACAGATTCACATCAAAAGCCACTACCTGGGGATGTAATCATGAGAAATTTGCACGTGATATGTTTATAGATGTACATAAGGAATCTCATGAAAATGTTAAAGTACACGACACAGGTTTTTTCATAAATCCAAGTGTGCCATTCTTGGGTGCTTCTCCCGATGGCCTTGTTTCTTGTGATTGTTGTGGTGTCAGTGTAATTGAAGTGAAATGTCCATTCTGTGTGAAAAGTGACATGTTGGACAGTGTATCCTATTTGGAGAAGGACAGTGAAGGGAAACTGACACTTAACCGAAACCACCAGTATTTCTACCAGGTGCAAACTCAACTTGGGGTGTGCAAACTGGAATCTGCCTATTTAGTTGTTTGGACAGAAAAGGATTTGCATGTTGAGTGCATTTTATTTGATGAAGAGTTTTGGGACACAATATGCCAGAAAAGCAAGAATATTTTTGACACAGCCATTATGCCAGAGTTAGTTGGCAAGTTTTACACAATCAAATCAAACCAAATCAAATCAAATCAAATTTATTGTCATTTTGTTGATCGAACAACAAAACGAGAAGGCGTTTCTCAGGGATCAAGATCACATACATTACAAACAAACGTCCCAATGATGAATAAATAAATAATAGATAAAGTCCAGTGGGAAGATTTAGGACGCTGGTGCATTGAGCATCCTGACAGCTTGAGGCAGGAAGCTGTTCCGCAGCCTGGTGGTGGAGCATCTTAAGCTGCGATAGCGCTTCTTGGAGGGTAGGAGCTTAAAGAAGTTGTTCAGAGGGTGAGAGGGGTCTCTCACTATTTTCTGGGCCCTATTCCTGCAGCGGCTTTGGAATATGTCCTGGACAGAGGGAAGTGAGGCTCCAATGACCTTTTCCGCTGATCTCACCACTCTTTGCAGGGCCTTTTTGTCCGCCGCACTGCAGCTGGAGAACCAGGTAGAGATGGCGTACGTCAGCACACTCTCCACTGCCCCCCTGTAGAATGTGGTGAGGATACTGGGAGGTAGTGAGGCCTGATGGAGTTTCCTCAGGAAGTACAATCTCTGTTGGGCTCGCTTCACTAGCCCAGTGGTGTTTTTGGACCAGGAAAGGTTGTTAGAGATCTGTACTCCCAGGAACTTGATGTTCTCCACCTTTTCCACTTCACGATTACTGATGCAGAGGGGTGTGTGCTTAGGTTTTGATCTACGGAAGTCCACGATCATTTCCTTGGTCTTTTCCGCATTGAGCACCAGGTTGTTGTCTCTGCACCATCTCTCAAACAGATTGACCTCCTCTCTGTAATAGGATTCCTCATTCCCATGAATGAGACCCACGACTGTAGTGTCATCTGCAAACTTAACAATCATGTTGTTCTTGTGCCTTGGCACACAGTCATGGGTCAGCAGCGTGTACAGCAGAGGACTGAGCACACATCCCTGGGGGGATCCTGTACTCAGTGTGATGGATTTGGAGATTTTTTTCCCAACACGAACTGACTGTGGTCGCTCCAACAGGAAATCCAGTATCCAGTGACAGAGGGTGGGGTTTAGGCCCAGGAGGAGAAGTTTATCCATCAGTCTCTGCGGCAAGATGGTGTTAAATGCAGAGCTGAAGTCAACATACAGTATTCTAGCATAGGTGTCTCTCTGTTCTAGATGGGTGAGTACTGTATGCAGGGTGGTGGATATTGCATCCTCTGTGGAACGGTTTGAACGGTAGGCATACTGATGAGGATCCAGTGATGCAGGTAGGCTGGATGTGATGTGTGGTTTGATTAACCGTTCAAAACACTTCATCACTATTGGGGTCAATGCAACAGGACGGTAGTCATTCAGACAGGACACAACAGACTTTTTTGCAACTGGAACGATGATGGATGTTTTGAAGCATCTGGGTACAATGGCTTGACAGAGAGAGATGTTGAAAATGTCTGTTAGAACATCTGTCAGCTCATCAGCACAGGCTTGGAGCGCCCTCCCCGGAACGTTGTCCGGGCCGGCTGCTTTCCGAGGGTTGATCTTGGCCAGGGTTCTCCTGGTGTCAGCTGGGCTGATGGCCACAGGTGGCTGACCGGATGGAGGGGAGAGTCCAGTCTCCCCTCTCGTTGGCCCTCCTGGTGCCTCAAACCGGGCAAAAAAGTCATTGAGTCTGTCAGGGAGAGAAACATCACTGTCCTCAATCCTCTGCCTGGTCTTGTACTGAGTGATTTGTTGAACCCCCTGCCACATTTGCCTGGTGTTTCCTGTGCTACAGAGGTTCTCCTTGATTATCCCTGCATGGCGTCTTTTGGCTGCTCTGATCCCTCTGGAGAGAGCTGATCTGGCTGAGCAGAGAGCGGCCTTGTCTCCTCCACTGTACGCAGCATCCCGAGCCTTTAACAGCTGACGTACCTCAGCAGTCATCCAGGGTTTTTGGTTGTTCCGTACTATATAGGTCTTCATCACAGTAACATCCTCTGTGCACTTGGCAATGTAGCTCATCACCGTTTCAGCATATTCTTCAATGTTAATATGATGCTCACCCTGAGATGCAGCTGTTTTAAAAATCTCCCAGTTAGTGCATTTAAAACAGTCCTGCAGCGCTGAGACTGCTCCATCTGGCCACACCCTGATGTGTGACTGGGTTGCCCTAGTTCGTATCAGCCTGGGTTTGTAAGTTGGAACCAGCAGCACAGATGTATGGTCTGAAAGGCCAATATGGGGTTGAGGAATGGCCTTATATGCCTCCGCAGTGTTGGAATAGACCAAATCAAGTATATTTTCTCCTCTTGTTTTAAAGTCCACATATTGCTTAAATCCGGGGAGCACAGTCTTTAAGCTAATGTGGTTGAAGTCTCCTGCAACAACCACAAAGCTGTCCGGGTGTTTTGTCAATAGTGCGCTGATGACGTCAAACAGGGGGCGGAGTACTTCGTAAGCATTGGCGTTGGCGCAAGGGGCTATGTAAACAGCTACTACAATCACACAGGTGAATTCCCTTGGCAGGTAGAATGGCCGACAGATCACTATAGAAAATTCCACCAGTTCAGAGCAGTGTTGAGCCACCGACGCAGCGTTTACACACCAGTCTTTTGCCGCTTTTCCACCGCACATGTAGCTCGACTCGACACGACACGACTCGACACGACTCGACACGGTAGCAGCGCGGGTCCTTTTCCACCGCAAATAGTACCTCCGGGACGTGGGCGGGGTCGGCTGCGTGAAAGGGCTGTGACGTATTTTTGTACGCGACGCAAACAACACCTACGTAACCCACACATGGACAGAACCCACATAACAACAATGGAGAACATCGATGCGATGGTATTCGTGTTCATATTATTAGCTGGCATGTTGAAGAAGTGGAATATGTTGGCTGCGGCGCTGCTATGGCTGTTACCAGCATGGTTGCCATGTCGCTCTCGTGACTTCGTCACACTCTCTGGCCAATCAGTGGCCGGCCGTCTGCCGACGTCACCTTTTAGCATCGGCTCAGCCGCTTGGAACCTAGAGCGAGGCGGTACTAGAAAAAGCAGCCACTTCAGGTACCAGATACCATGTTTTCGCGGTGAAAACGCAAAAAATGCGAGCTGAGTCGAGTCGTGTCGAGCTGGTACCATGCAGTGGAAAAGCGGCATTCGTTGATATAAATGCATAGCCCCCCGCCTCTGCTCTTACCGGAACTCGCCGCGTCTCTGTCAGCTCTGAAGAGTGTTGTTCCCTCTAGCTGAACAGCCTCGTCCGGAATGTTTTCATGTAACCAGGATTCGGTAAAAATGAATAGACAGCAGTCTCTCCATACCTTGAGTGATCCTCTCATCAGACGGAGCTCATCCAGTTCGTTTTCGAGAGATCGGACGTTGGAGAGTAGGATTGTTGGCACTGCTGGTCTGGTGGGTTTAGTTTTTAGCCTAGCTTTGATGCCAGCCCTCTTTCCCCGCTTTAGTTTACGTTTTGTTTTTATATGTTTTGTTTTGTTTACGTCCACCCCGTCTCTGCTGCTTCCTCCTCCGGGCAGTTGCGGGCACATTGTCACAGTATCCGTTAGTATCCTGTGTTTGCGTAATATGTCCAGATGCCAGTGATGTTACTCGCTTGCAATGTCCTAATGTTTAATAATGTTTCCCTGTCATAAACTATGTTTGTAGGACGTCTCACACTCAAACATTCAATCTCAATCTCACAGATCTCAAGAGGGGCTGCTGCGACTGGGCGCGCCGCCCTGGCAACGAGCTTACTACCTCGTCTCCTAATCCTGTTCCTAATTCCTCCTCTCGATCCTCTTTTCCTCCGTATTGTCTTCTTTATCAGTGTTGATGGTATGAAATCCAGTTGTTGGGGTGATAAATCAACTGTCTGGCAAGCGAGTTGAAGCTCCAGAAGGTCCGCTCTAGTGCGTCTCGGTGGATTTGGATGCGTCGTGACCGTTGGGATGCGTCGTGACCCCAGCAGAGAATAAACCTCCATAACTTGATGCAAAATGGCTTTTGAATTCCACTAACGCAGATTTGACAGTATCCATAGGTCATACGAATATTGCCATGATTTAAACTCGACAAAAAAGTGAAAAAGTAAATTAAATATGTAATAAAGTAGCCTTTCAATCACGAGTCGCTCAAACAGAGGAGCGCCCCGCATCTCGTTGCCATGACCAATCAAGGCTTTCATCTACCATGGCCAATGTGTCCTCGCAACCTGGAGTATCTACCTCGGCTGAATCACATGGCTCTGATTGTGCTGCAAGTGCCAGTGGCCAAGAAGAAACCTGGTGTTTCTGTGGCCAGGTTGAGTTTGGAAAGATGATTTTGCGTGACAATGCAAAATGTCATATTAAGTGGTTTCACTACTCGTGCATTAATGTCAAGGTTGCACCAAAGGGAAAATGGTATTGCCCAAAGTGCCAAAAGCTACCTAAGTTTGAGCCAAAAAAGGGAAAGAAACCTTTGAAGTAAAAAAACAAAACTGTATTTTTTAGTGGACTGTTGTGAAGTTACGCACAAAATGTGATTTAATTTATTTAGAAACGTGTACCTTTTTTGAAACTGTTCAAAAACATTTTTTCCCAAAATGTTTCCTGAATTGCATTGGCATAGTTTTTTGTAAATGCTCTCTTTCTGGCCATATGATAAGTGGTTTCATACGAATAAACATGACATCAATGACTATCCTAGAAGCTGTGGCTATTGATATGTTAAATGCATATGACAGGAAGGTCGTGGAAACATTAAGCCTAAGGCGCATCAGTGTCAGCATCAACTGCTTAAACTTATCAAGTGACTTCTTCACAGGGAGGTGGGGACTAAGGAATGTGAAGAGTACCAACAGTATCTGGTATGTAGGTAGGCCAGTGAAAAATAAAACCTTTTCATCATTATCAACAAATGCACTTTGGTCATAGGTAGTGGACAAATGTGCAACATCAGAGCACAACTGGATGTTTTCAGTTCTAAGATTTTGAAGTTCGCTGGTCATAGCCTCAATTAAATCACCAGTCAATTCACTTTGAGTCTCCGTGCTGCACAAATTGCTGCTGATATAACCACTTGTAGTAGGGTCATCAGTCTCAGAATCATCAGTCTCTGCAGCAACTCCAGCATCAGCAGCAGCATCAGCAGCAGCTTCTCTCAGTCTCTGCTGGGTTCTATTCCCACGACGGCTGTAGCGTGATGATGTCCCAGCTTTTTCAGGAGACCTTTGCTGACCTGTCATTCCGACAGATGGCACCCAATCTGGGTCATCCTTTTGATAAAGGTCAGACCTTTTACCTGGAATACAATGAGAAATACAGCACATTGTAGCTCTACATTTTAAGAACTGTGTTGCTACTGTAGCAGGCTATTAAATATGATCCTAATCAGATATTAAGTCAATAATGCAACATAAAAGCATGTCACTTACCTGACAAGAAATGGGCCGAACAAATTCGGACGTTGTCCAGATTTTTGCCACGTAGATCCTGGTTCAGCTTCGCTAACCACAAGCGCCTCCTTTCCTCTGACAACTTTTGGCATTGTTCTCCTTGATTAGTTATAACTTTTGGCAGTCTGTAATACTCCAAATGTTTTTCGCGGTCTGACCGATTGGTACAGCCAAAAACACGGCAATAATTTACCATTTTCCACGAAGATATTCGGGATCTACTGCGGCGTGCGCTTTATTTACCTTGGCGTGCGGTTTATTTACCTTGCCGAGTACCTCCAACATGGCGACTGCCGGATTGATGACGCGCTGATGACGCGCCGTGAAAACCCTCGATTGATGTGCGGTTGACTCCGCCAGACAATCCAAAGGGTCAACGAATACAAAGCCCCAGGGGGAACACGCTCGAAATATGTGGTGGTGAAAGCAAAGCCTTTGGTTCAAACGAGTGTTTTTTGTTCCACTAGGTGGGATCTGAAGTGTTTGATGTGAATTGTTGTGAGCGCTGTTGTGCTGTTGTACGGCTGCTCAAAATGTGATGAAGAGGTCACACGACATGCGGCGACACCTGCTGGTCTGTTTCTGTTATAATAGTTTTTGATGGTTTTTCGCCTATTTCTATTTCCCACTGTTCATAGCATGGATAAACGGTGTTTACTCTTTGAATTTCTTATTCCTCGATTGATACATGTGTCATGATTATAACTCCCCTCTTTAATCAGCTCGTAAGGAGGGAAATAAGGTTATTTTAAGAACCAAGAAAATGACATTATCATAACATTTTAAGTTGATCCATGTTTTGGAGAAGTTCGCTTTTGAGGTTGTTTGCCTGTTAGATTACAGAAAGAGGGATATCACTTTCAGATAAATGTGATATCTAAAACCAAACTTTTGGCATACAACAGCACACTATCACGGCTTCCAAGAGCAACCTATATTTATATACCTCATAATTACACATTGGCTTGTAGCGCTGACTGCTATTAAGATGAATGATAAATACATGTAACAGATAGTGATACACATAGCTCTGAATTTAGTTCACCACTTAAAAGGATAGTTACCTAAGGCATCTCCTACAACATGTTCAGTGACCCTGGGGACTATTACAAAGATACAGATTGTGAATGATTTATTTACCGGCTAGAGCTGTCAAAAATCCCAAAACGGTGGACAACAATTTGGTCCATGATTTTTATTTTATTTTATTGATGTAGGAAAGAATCGCAATTCAAAGTAAAAGCAAAAGCAAGTGCATCAGGTTCATAAAGCTTCATAAAACATACAACACAGCAAAATAATACAGATATTGAAACATCAAGTATAGTTTGAGCCTCTGATTTACATTGGGTTTAAATAAAGTTGTAGTGATTATGTCCCGTTGCTTTAGCTCCTTCTGCAGCCACAGAGGGCAGAAGACACAAGGCCAGTGCAGTGATATGCTCGCTTACTCACACTTTCAAATATTTCAGATGGGAAGGATAGGCCTTCTGTTAATGAAAGTGATCCCATTTCTTCACCAGGGTGTTCTCCAAACTGAAAGACTGAGACACCTTGATTGAACACACTCACAAGGCCCAACCATTATTTAAATCCTGCTGCCTCTACTGGTTCAAACCTGACGGGGCTGTGACAGGCAGGACTGTCAATCTGTGAAAGTAGAAGGAGAAGAAGCTTCAGCCACCATGTAAATAAGAAATGTATTTTCCTTGATAATTTTTTTTCATCTAAAGTCTTTTTTCTCTAGAAACATTGAGAGCTTACTCAAGGACAGCATCAGGTCCTTTAAGGTTGACGCCTGAGTAAACAACCTGCTGCGTCTGATCCGACTGGACAAGTGAGCCAGCCAAACAGCGAGGCGCTTCCTGCATCTCCGAGTGATGTGGATGTTGGATGTCGCCATAGTGAAGTTCCTCCTGCCGTTCAATTGGTTCTCTCTGTGCTGCAGGTGCCGGGCGATTGGTTAGAGCTGAGGCGTTCTCATACACAGGAAGTGCCTGATAAGGAGAGCGGACAGAAAAAAGTATGTTTAGAAAACACTTTTTAAAGTTCCTCTAAGTCATTTATTTCTGGTTTAGAGACCCTTTGAGGTAGCATCCCTCCTGTCGCCAGGCAACCCACTGATCTGCAGTTGCCAGAAGGACCAGTGGCCTACTTTGAGCTCACCCGGTCACAAAGGGAGAGCCCCTCTGTTGACCTCCACCCAGAGCTGGCTACCTTTGCTCCTGCACTCAACCACTAAATAAGGGTTTTACCATACAGCTCCAACATCACTTCTTGTTTGAGCGTTTTATTTTTGCATATTCATGGGTCTTTCTTAAACACAAAAGCTTCTTGTGGTTTAAGACATTGCCTCAGGGTATTTCCACTGTGTATTGGTACATCCGGGGTTAACAATATGGCTTCCTGTGTCTCACCTCTGTGGTATCTGGCCTTCCTGCTGGTCCAGATGCTTTTCCGGATGCCATCTTTCTTCTAATGACGAGAACAGACATATAAAGAAGCAACAGAGGAAAAAAATGCCAAAGAAGAAAGGGAGAGAGAATATATATCTCACCTCATCCAGAGGACGACAAGGAGGGTAATGATGGTCAGTAAGACAGCAGTGGTTCCTAAAGCGACAGCTGTGAGTAACGATGGTGTGGCTATCTCTAGATGACAGACGGCAACATCGGGCCATTATTAGACTCGCGTAGTGAGGATTGACCCATTGATACTCTGCTTCCAAGGTGTGGGTTTTTCACAGGCCAAATTACCTGTCCCATTAATGAACAAAAAGGTGGAATCATGACGTCCGATTGCATTGTTCACAGTAATAGTCACCTCCCAGCTCAGATGTGATAACAGCTGTGGTGAGGATCTGTCCTGGTTCCTCCACTGAACTGGAGTTAGCTTCTGGTTTGGCCTCACTGCTGCAGCTCAGAGTCACTGAGCTGCCTTCCTCTTTTTCACCGGAGGGACTCACTGTCACTGAGGTGGTCTTTGGAGCGTCTGTTGACAATTACATTTCAACCATTATAAAACACGTGTGATAAAAACAAGTGTTAGTTAAAATGCATACACAAGTGTATAATGGAGATGGCAATATGTTAAGCTAGTATCATTGAAGCCTTATTGAATACAGTTAATATTTAAAAAGCACCCCAAGGCACATGTCAAACATCAGTTACAGCACCACCTCTGATTCAACAGGGTTATTGCACCCAAGAGTAAATCCAGTAACTAGTAAATTGAGCCAACAAGAAACAGTAGCACGACGTAGTATACACATGATACATGAAACGGTGAGTGTTTCTTCGGGAGACTGGTGTCGGTAGCCTCTGACTGAGCAGGAGTAATTCCCAGCATGCTGAAGGCTGACCGGGTCCAGAACCAGCTTGTTCATTGTGCTCTCTGGCTCGGCCACAGGACCCTTGTTGTGGTACCAGATGTAGGAGGGTTGACCAGGCAGCAGACACCTGGTGCTACAGCTCAACGTCACTCTCTGTCCCTCTGTCACCGGGGCAACAGCAGCCCCCTCCACTCTCAGGCCTGAACAAGGAAGAGGGTGAAGCGGTGACATCAATAATAACACCACCGAGAGAGTAGAGTAGTAACTGTCTATTATTATCATTATAAATGGGTAATTATACATATATGTCACTAGTACCTGTGACAGTCAGAGTTGTACCATGTAAAGCACTTTTCCATTCATGGCTTCTACTTTTATATTTGAAACGGTACTCTGCAGAATCTGTGTCTCTGAGGTCAGTGATTTTCAGAGTGGAGCCTACTCTCTCTTTCACAGGGTACTCAACACGTCCTTTATATTCAGAGTCCTTCTGGAGATCTGTGGGCTTGTTGTTATTGCTCCATGCATACCAGTATTTCTCCTTCAGTTTTAATCCTCTGCTGTATGTGCAGGAGATGTCCACTGATGTGCCTTGCAGGACACACATGGTTCTGGTGGAGTAGGTCACTTTGTTGCAAAGATTTTGGTTTCCTTTGACACCTGACAAAGAAATAACCATAACAGCTGTGGTTCAGGCAGCAGTATTATGGTGGATGGGTAGTCTTAAGGAATAACAATTTTGATATAGTTCAACGTGAAACTACAATTGTAGAAACTAAAAACCTACTATAGTAGAAGCTATAGTTTAGTTAAATATTAATTGATTGTTAGTTACTACTATGTTTGCTTGATCTACAGTAGATTGCTAATTGCTAATCTTTATTCAGTAAATGTTGTAAAACTGTAAAACCTGCTATGTTGCAGGGTTTTCCATTAATCACACTATGCATGTGTCAAAGGAGATGTTAGGCTAAAGATCTCCCCAGTCATTACAGAGATGGTTTCTTCTGGTTCCCAGAGCCTGAAGGCTTTGAACACGCAGGTCAGTTTATCTTTTTATAATGCACATCGTTTTAACTACCTAAGCTCAATTGCAACTTGTATCATGTCAGTGTACTGTGGAGTTTACTTACACACTAAAGGGGAGTGGAAACGCTCGGATCCTTCAACAGCACAGGAAAAGCTCTCTCCTTCTTTAATGTAGAATATTTTGGTCAGACTTTCTGCATGCTGTCCATTCTTATACCAGACGTAGTTAGGGTGATCAGAAAGAACACACATACTCTGACACTCCAGGTATTTCCACAATCTGGGCCAATGTGGTACCTTCACCTTGAGGTCTGAGAACAAATTAGTTATTCAACATGATTCAGATCACACACACACACACACACACACACACACACACGCACACACACGCACACACACACACACACACACACACACACACACGTTGAGTTGACTCATAAATAATCTGAGTTCACCTGTAACAGTTAACTTCACTCCGGGGTCTCCAGTATATTCCCCGCCTGGTTGGTTGGTGATGAACCTGACCTTGTACTCAGCAGAGTCACTCTGTCTCAGGTCTCTGATTCTCAGGGTACAATTTCCACTACAGCTTGACAAAGAACAGCTGTGCTCTTCACAGCTGCGTTCAACACGACCTGCATAGTCTGTATCGCTGACCAGACCCCCTGGCTGACTGTGGTCTTCTTTAGTAAACCACAGTGTTTCTACAGGGGTAGAGCGGTTCTGCAGTTTATCAGGGTATTCATAGGAGCAGCTGAGCTCAACCGTTGATCCTCTTAAAGCGCAGACCTTACTAGATGTGTAAGTAACTGTCCAGTCATGATAACCGTGTAGCGCTGTAAAAAACAAACAGCATCTCACTGATGAAGTGCAAGATCACAACATGCATTGAGTTGGAAACTATAGAAAGTTGCTGAGCACTGAGCTCTGAGAAGAATGTTTAATAATTTGAGTGTCATCCTACACATGGAAACAATTCAACTAAATCTATCACACACAATGTAAATGTACCAACCTGATACCAACAAAAGGAAAGCTAGAAATCCTCTTTCTGCTGATCTCAGATACATAGTTTGTCCTCTCCTCTCTCTCTCTACAGAGATATTTAAACACACGTATAAATGAATAGTATAAATACATCCCAACAATGTAAATGGTATTTAGAAAACTGAGAAAGCTTAAATTATCTTATCATGGTCGTCATACCAATAATAATATATTATACAATTATATTCATATGAATCAACATATGATAGTAATAATAACAATCAACATATATTTATGTTAAATTAATGTTAACCAATACAAAACTAAAATAAAGGATAGCCAAAATACCGTGGAACAAGAAGCTGGTCTGCCATATAGTCTCAGATAATGACACAGAGAGCGGTGTGATATCAAAGAGTGATGAAGGAAGGGTATTATTTGTGTTCTCTCTCATTTGCCTCATTCCGAGTCAAATGAGAGAGAAAGCAGAAGTCCCATTATTCAGACTATATTTAGAGACGATGCCTCTGCAATAAAGTGGCCATTTTCTGGTAACCAAATTCGGCATTTTTGCATAGGGAACCATTGGTATAGGCGCGTAGACGCGTTAAAGGCCTCCACACACCGGCGCGGCGCGCATTTGACGCGCGTCAAAAGCACGCCCCTAGCACCAACAGGAGGCGGCGCGACGGCCGCGCTGCAGTATAAAATCAGGAAGTCACCTGTCAATCAACAGCAGCAAAGAGACGGAACGCAATGGGTGAGTAGCCTATTGTAGCCTAGTTTATTTATTGTCCATCTTTTTGGCTGAATAATTTGAAAAATGCATAATCTGCGCAGTGAAAGTATGTTTTCAAGCATCAGATCAATTTAGTTTGGCGGGCACTTTATCGTTTTATTTACTGTCATTTCTTATTTATTTTATATTTTGCAATTATTCATCTACTGCATCAATAATCTCAATAAGTGCAGGACCTTCTATTAAGCCTTTTTAGTATATAGTGCAGTCACCTTTTAAGGCCAATTGTTATTTTGTGTATTTATTGTATTGAGTTTACTGGAGGGCTTTATTGGTCCATATTGGGACCAATAAAGTAGCTATCTATCTATCCATCTATATAGCCTTAACATAGCCACACATTTACATGTATGCAGCCAGTAGTTATCCATTTGAATTGAACACAAGTTATTTCACATTTTATTGAGTTTTTTTATTTCAACAGAACAATTGTTGCCAGACAGAGGGTGGGTGCCCTTCTTCTGCTGCGCCGTAGGCGGGCAAGGAGAAGACGAAGGGTTTGGGTGCACCCCATCAATGAACGGAGACAAGAACAGGGGGTATTCTACAATCTGGTCCAGGAGCTCCGTGCAGAGAGGCACCGCCAATGTTTCAATTAGCCGCTAGGAAGTGTGCAATGGCAGAACCGTATGGTGTAACCTAGAACACGGCACTGGTATCTGTGGCAACCCGTCTCCGGCACAGCGCCCCTGCAGGGCCAGGGGGCAGGTTGTGGAGGCGGTGTACCACAGATTTCCAACAGATGGCGCCAGTAAGAGCATTGGTGCCAGACAATCATTGAAATGCAGAGCACCTGAGGGGCAGATGGGGAAGCATGCTTCCACACTCTTACAGGGCTCTCCTGGTTCGTGTGTACGGAGAGACCAGTCGTCATGGGTGTCTCCGCCCTGAAAAACAAGACTGTGGATTCCTCCAAAGCCGTTTTTTGTTTTATTTAGTAGTATGATACTTTATGTTTGATTAAAAGTGCCGTTTTGGCTTTGAGTAAACTCCGGTGTGTGTGCTATTTGGAACGAGGCGGTTCACTCCCCAAGTCGGGTTGCCAAAGTAGCCCTTCCAAAAAATGTCTTAAAAAAATATACCTTTAAATTAAAATTATCCTCCCTATGGCCTTCTACCACTTGACCTTGACCAACGGTTTCAAAACTCTGCTGTACTCAGCCAATCACTATGCGCTGCCCATTTAGGGAAGATGTTGCGGTAATGTTCTACCTCTTTGACTGCATTATTGTACTTAAAAAGTGTGGGCACCCCTGCTATACACCATTCGATACTTTACGTAACATTATATACATAACACATGAAGTTCTGCCATTAAATCACTTTAAAGCAAGAGATGTAATTGTTTGCTCGTCAATTTCCCTGCTTTCAATGGAGCCAATTGTTTGATCAGAATTCCTTTGTAATATATCGCTATCTTCCAGTTTGTTATATCTAGTAATAGCTTTTTTCAACTTTAAAAGTTTTCAAAATGTGTGATAATATGGTATATAAAATATAAGTTGCTTCTCTATGTTGCCTGTGATCAATTTTTCTGTCAAGTTTTTTCCTTTGAGGATGAATGGTTCTTGTATTGGGGGTTGGTGAAAATTTAATGAAGAGGGTTGCGGGAGTGTGAGTGGATGAGGGCTCGTTTAGCAGCCTCAACTGGCCCAGTCTGATTGGACTCCGGGGCAGGGTGATGCAGCACACCTGATGAACATTGAGTAATCAGTGTGCACAGGTTATACCAGCCGGCACCACACACACTCATGAACATAGGCCTATATAGTGCAAGGCAGTAGGCTACGTCAGAGCAAATAATGGCACTTTTTGCAGGTCGTCGGTGATGGCCAGGGCCTGTCCAAGGCGTCAGTATGCAGGTGGGTCCAGGCAGTGACTTTTAGCCTCCTTCGACTGGTACCGCAGCATGTCCATTTCCCGACCACCTGAGACGAGGTGAGTGCGACCCAACAGAACTTTTTTCGGTCGTTTCAGATTCCACAAGTGGCCAGAGCTGTGGATGGAACTTTTAGTTCCAATAATTTCTCCCTCATGTGGATGCCTATGTCTTCATATGCAGGAAGGGATATGCAGCTGTGAACTGCCAGGTGGTGTGCAACCATCAGGGCATCAGCCTTGATGTTGTGGCGAAATGGCCTGGAAGCCCACACAACTCCTTCGTCCTCCATCGGTCGGCTGGCTGCAGCCTCGAGGGGAGAGTGGCGGCTCCTCGGAGACAGTGGTTATCCTCTTCGGCCTTACACAACAGTGGCTAACCCCGGAAACGTACCTGACGAAGACTTCAACGGCCACGTCTGCCCAGGTGCATTGTAGAGCGCACGATCGGGAGGTGGAAGATGTGCTTCAGATGCCTCCACAAGTCCGGCGGGGGGCTCCAGTTTTAACCAGCCAAGTTGTGCACTGTTTTTTGTGTGACAGCAATGCTGCATAGTATTGCAGCGTTAGGTGAGCCGGAGGACGAGGAAAGAACCGTTTCAGGACAACCTCCCAAAAAACTACGTGGCTGGTTTTGATTCGCAAGTAGGATTGAGACTTTTCTTAATGGTCAATTGGCATGTCACTAAGCATCCCTGTCTACACCAATCCGCACCTTATCAAAGCCTTTTGCCTGCTCCTTTATTTTTTCTTGGTATTATTTTAGGCTATTGGGTGTGTTTTTATGAGTAGCCTATGTCACACAAATCGCCCACCTTCTCTCACACATTTTGAGTGCCCTGCCTGCTCAAACATTTTCTGGACTAGCCTGCTTTATTTTGGCCCAATTGTTTCTAAGAATAGGCTGATTTTAACATCGTCTTTATCCATCACCAACTAAGAACATGAAGGCACACAATGGGCCCAGATGTGACACACCATTACTATTATGTTTAAATAAAACACGGCTAAGGTAACGATGCTCTTAGTGCTCTACGAGTGCCCCTGGAGCCCTCGGTACATTTTGGCTGTCCATGTATTTTTTTAATTTTAAATAGCTGCAATAAATGTTGTTGTGGTTGACTTCTAACAGGTCTCTCTTCTTGCTCTGTTTTTTACCACTGTTTTTGGGGTAGGCTATTGTGCCAGTGGGAATGTCCAGCTTCCCTCTCCCATTCAGTAGTATTGGATGTGTTTTTAATAAAACACATCCACTTTACGTCTGACTCTTGTCAGACCAGCTAGGCTACATGTTCAATGGTAAATTTAAGTTATTTTATTTAAAACGAATAGCTCAAATCAAAAAAATAATTGCGTCAAACAGTAATTAAGAAAGATTTTGTGTGATTAGAATTCAATCTTGTTAATGAGTTTTCTAATAAAATCATTAAATTGAAAAATGAATTGTGGTTTTCTCTTCTAAAATATTAACATTGGCATTGTTGAGGATTTTACCAAATATGTAATATCTAGGACCACATTTGATTCCGAGACAATGCAAAAAACATTTATATTTATTTCTTCAGCTCTTGGAATGTTAAGGTATACATCTTGCCTTTTAGTTTTGTATTTTATCTCCATGACATAGAGGAGAATTCAAACTATGAAGATCGGTAGTGGATTTTTAGGTCTCCTATCAGTAAAGGGTTTAGATTTACATTGAACATTTAGTTGAACTGTTTAATTGAGTAACAAAACGACTGGAATTTGAAGTGGGTGAAACCGCAGCATTTTGTTAATGGATGTGACATTAAGGCAAGGGTGAGCAAACCTTTTCTTTTTAATTAAACTGACCTGCGGGACTGATTTCGAGGTTGTCATTAATCAATAGTTATAAAGCAATAGTTGCGCAGTGTCGACTTTATAGCCTAGGCCAGTGGTTTTCAAACTGTGGGGCGCGCCCCCCCTGGGGGGCGCCAGAGTTCTTCAGGGGGGGCGCGACGTGAGAAAAAAATAAACCCGAAGAAAAACCTGTACTGTAGAAGTAACGGAAGTAACCTAACTAAATCAATTTTCAACCGTTTATCTTCGTGCAAACCATTTAACAAATCTACACACTTGTATCTTCAATCATATCTAAACAGAATTTCGTTATCATTTAAAATTTCTTCAGAATCAGTTTTAGTTTCATACCGCTTCGTTTTCAGCTGTTTTCATTGAAGACGTCAGCCCATTCTGATACACCTACTTCTAGACATCGTAACTCATTCATTTTTCAAGCGTTTACCATCGTTCAAACCATTGAACAAATCTACACACTTGTATCTTCAATACTATCCAAATGGAATTTTGATAGCATTTATACTTTTTTCAGAATCACAGTTTTAGTTTCAAACCGGCATCGTTTTCAGTTGCTTATAATAATTTAGGTCACCATAGCAACGCCGGTAAACAAACCCCGCCGAATAGTCGAATCTCTGGACTGAAAAAGCAGATCTGATTCGACTCTGAAAATTCAGACCCTGAATGAAACTGTGTAAACTGGCAGTTTACACAGATTAAGATGTTGAAATGTATTTAAAAAAGGTTAAGCTAAAACATGCTTGGATAAAGTTGTTAAATTGTGTTAAGAAATGTGTTTAAAAACGCACAAAGAAGTTGTAATGTTTCAGAAATATGTTTAAAATGTTTAAAAAATATGTTTCAAAAGTTTAAAAAATATGTTTCAAATGTTTTAAAATTATGATCAGAGATGTTTAAAATGCGTAAAATAATTAAGATAGCTTTCAAAACACAGGTCTTTAGAACTTTTTTTTGGGGGGGGGGGGGGGGGCTCAGCTGAATTATTTTCTCTGAGGGGGGGCTCACTCTCTCACACTTTGAAAACCCCTGGCCTAGGCTATAGCCTACTTTCATATATGGCGAAACGAAAGTCATAGACACACTACATTTAAAAAGAAACCAAGAAAGTCAAAATAGCCGTTTTTATTAAAGAATACAAAAAAGTAGTCCCTCCTGGCTGCCGCTATGCATCGACGGTCGCTATGCAACACACTTTAGCGTCCCTCCGAGAGAAGGCTCCGATAGAGCGGTTCGCCGGCAATTTATTTATTTACGCCGATTACGCCTTCCCGGAGGTCGAAGGATATATTTCCCCGCTGGTGAATCCCCTCCTCCATGGTCAAGTTAAATCTCTGTGTGATAGTTTCTTACGATACTTTGTAACGGTTTCCTCTTCAAGGCGCGGAGTGATACTTTCACAAAATTATCGGGCGTCATAGCAGTTGTGTATACGCTAATTATACAACAGTTGGGAACCAATCAGATCGCTGGATTTAGGTCCCCCATTGTATATATATATATATATATATATATATATATATATATATATATATATACAGGGTGCGATTTGCCGGTGGGGATGGTGGGGATTATCCCCCCCTCTGGTTTACACGTCCTACCCTCTGCTGAATTATTTTTATCCTCGGTGGGGATAAAAATTATCCCCCCCACCCAAAGTATTTTCACAATTACATCGTAATAATTAACAACCAAAATACACAGGGTCCGTCTTCATTTTGATTGTGCTGTGATTTTGATCTACTGGGAGCGAGTCAGAGGCGTCGCGCTCGCAGAAAGCAGTTTTATTTTGAAAACCAACCGGATTTACTTGCGTTTCTATGGTTTCAAAAGTCAACTTCCTGTCCCCGCCGAAACAAAAGTTTAAACCAAATGGACGAAAAATGAAAAGAATACAGAGCAGCATATCTTCATATTTGAAAGAGCTTGAGTCTGCGGCTTTTGATTTGGGCATCCAGGCTCGTAGGATTGGGAGAGTGTTTGATGTGCGCTGGCTGTCCTAATCCTGCACGTCAGTGACAGCTCTCTGGGAGAGCTATCCAGCCTTCCCGGCCCGCAGATTTGCAGAGATGTGGTTGAAGCAGGGTCACCACGCTGCTATCGATCCGCCAACAGGAAAGCAAAAAAAAGAGGCTGAAGTGCGTCATCAGAGCGGACTGTTTTCGTAGTCTGACCTATAGTCTACCCGATTAACTCATAACAAAAAAAAACGTCTTGACGGCACATTGTGGTATTTCATATTTTCTGTTGAACTGATATCGGGGGAAAAAAAAAATATATTTTTTATTTGGCACATTTAAAAACAATATTAGCTATGAGAAAATATTTCTGCAAATGCAGTGGTTAAGTTCACGTTCAAAATAGGCCTACCGCCTACGTTATGAAGCCTAAGTTTAAGGTTTAGATACACAAAGTCACAAGATCAACTGTTTTCATAAGTTTTCACACTGTTGTGTGGTTATTTTTCCTGAATAAAATGTTTCTCAAAATTATCCCCCCCTCTGTTTTTTTCACAAATCGCACCCTGTATATATATATATGTATATATATATATATATATATATATATATATATATATAGCGGTTAGTGATGAAGCTTTTATGAAGCATCGAACCAGTTGAGCCAAATGTTTCGAAAATGGGTTCATTACTCGAAGCTTCAGTGACAGTGACCTCTGCTGGCGAAGTTCGAGGCTGCAGTGGATTCAACGTATCCCTGCTTTGAAAACGATTTGACGCACAAACACACAAACCCAAATACTTAATAGCATGATCTTTTCACGAATAAAGATTGATCTAAATACAGATGTCTAAATTGTTCTTAAAGTCAAAGTCAAGTCAAAAGTCAAAGTCAGCTTTATTGTCAACACTTCACATGTACAAGACATGTGAGGGAATCGAGAAAACGTTTCCCCCTATCCCGCGGTGAACATATAACAAGTGCAAAGGCACAAACACAAATATACGAGACAACACTAAAAATAGACAAGATAGACAATGACATAAAATATAGGAGTTCTGTATGAATAAAATAAGTAAAAATATTTGTGCAAAGAGGCAGTCAATACTGGCAGCAAAAAGTCATGTAGTAGTGCATTTTTTAAATAGATAAATTAATAAATAATAGCAGCAATTTCAGTCTGTATGGTGTGTATTTAAACTAGTAATAGTAATAGTAATATTGCAAATACAGTTAGTCCACAGTGTAGCAAGGCAGAAAGCAGGGGGGGGGGGGGGGTATTTCAGCTTACTGACAGCCCTGTTGATGTGGCTGAGGGGAGAGAGGGGAGAGAATTTAGTTTCTTGACAGCCTGGTGGATGAAGCTGTTTTTGAGTCTGGTGGTGCGGGCATGCAGGCTCCGATACCTTCTTCCAGAGGGCAGGAGGGTGAACAGACTGTGAGCGGGATGGCTGGCCTCGCTCACAATCCTGGTCGCTTTGCGGGTGAGGCAAGTGCTGTATGTGTGTTGCATGGAGGGGAGTGGGGCACCGATGATCTTTGCAGCTGTGTTAACCACGCGCTGCAGGGCTTTCCTGCTGTATTCAGTGCAGCTCCCGCCCCACACGGTGATGCAGCTGAACAGGATGCTCTCAATGGTGCCTCGGTAGAATGTGCACATGATTGATGGGGGGGCTCGTGCTTGCTTCAATTTTCGGAGGAAGTAGAGGCGCTGATGGGCTTTCTTCGCCAGTGATGCAGTGTTGGTGGTCCAGGAGAGGTCGTCGCTGATGTACACCCCCAGGAATTTTGTGCCACTCACTCGCTCCACTGCCGCACCATCGATGGTCAGTGGTGGGTGCTCAGTGTGGCGTCTCCTGAAGTCAACAACAATCTCCTTAGTTTTGCTGACATTCAGCAGGAGGTTGTTGTTGCTGCACCACATGGTCAGAAGGTTGACCTCCTTCCTATAGCTGGTCTCATCGTTCTTAGTGATGAGACCCACCAGAGTGGTATCATCCGCAAACTTCACCATGTGATTGGTGCTGTAGGTTGGTGTGCAGTCATGAGTCAGCAGGGTGAAGAGCAGGGGCGAGAGCACACAGCCTTGGGGGGCCCCAGTGCTGAGTGTGATGCTGCTCGAGGTGTTATTGCCGACCCGTACTGTCTGTGGCCTCTCGCTGAGGAAGTCCAGCACCCAGTTGCAAAGCGAGGTGCTGAGCCCCAGCTGGACCAGTTTACAGATAAGTTGTTGTGGGATGATGGTGTTGAATGCGGAACTAAAATCTAAGAACAGCATTCTGACGTATGAGTCTGTTGTGTCCAGGTGGGTGAGGGCAGGGTGGAGAGCAGAGCAGATCGCATCCTCGGTGGACCGTTTGGCTCGATAAGCAAACTGGTAGGGGTCTAGGGTGGCTGGGAGGGAGGACTTGATGTGTGACATAACTAGCCGTTCAAAACACTTCATCAAGATGGGGGTCAGTGCAACGGGTCGGTAGTCATTGAAGCAGGATGGAGCAGGTTTCTTTGGCACAGGTATGATGATAGTGGCCTTGAAATGTGACGGAACTACAGCTTGCCTCAAAGAAATGTTAAAGACGTCAGTGAAGACATTCTTTAACTCCTCAGCGCAGTCCTTCAACACCCGGCCTGGAATGTTGTCTGGGCCTGTTGCTTTTCGTGAATTGATAGTGGCGAATATCCTCTTCACACTGGCAGCGGACAGGCACAGAACCTAAAGGGATATGACTAACCTTCTGTCCGGATAGGCTAACTGATGTAGGCTAGGATATAATTGAAACGGCATATAAAAACTTTCCCCCCAGGAATGGGATTCGAACCCGGGTCCTCCACACCACCGTCAGTGTGTTATCCCCTAGTCCACTCTAATCGATTCCTTGATCTATTACATACATACCCTACTATGCACAACTCCCGTAAACGATTTTTTTTTCATTAAATAATTAGGCGGTGACCAGCTGGCTTCGGACTGCGCTGGATTTTAAGCCCGCGGAGTCTCAGAAATCACATGCGAGCCTGCGCATAAGGGCAGCCTTTATGCCTATGCCTTTATGCATGCGCATCCTCGCCTCTTCTTCTTATTTGAAGTTACATACGCCATGAGTGTTGATGCTGCGCTGGATTTAGGAGTCCGAGGTAGGAAACCCAATCGCCGCCGTGTTTGGGTGCATGATAGAGCTGAGATCGGGTTAGATTAAATAATCTCGGATATAAATAACAATAATCGGGTTAAATAACTTCACATGGTGTGTCTGGTGTGTTTCCAGCATTCGTAGTGTTGATCAGCAGAGAAATAGTCCGCCAAGACGTTGAGGTTGCTTAGCAACCAGAGACTGTCCATGCAAGTGAACGGAGCGTTCACTCTTCGTCATAACTATCAAACCAAACATCCTTCACATTCATCGAGCGAACATTATGAAAGTAAAATGCACATTTCTCGCTAAAAAATGTTTCCATAAACGCATTTAATGGCGTAACTATATTTCTAATTCCACCCAGAATAAAGAAAGATGTCGGCCGTATGCTTCTGTGCAAGCGTCACTACTCTCTGCCAGTGTCGTCGGGTCAAGCTCCACGCTGACTGGCTATCGCGGCTAAGCATCACGCGTTGGAGCGTTGAAAGTTACATTTTTTGAACTCCGGGCGTAGGTGCGTTAGGTGCGTATATACGCAGCTCATACGCGGCTAAAATGTTGCTTTAGCGCATGTAACGCATCTACGCAGCTCATACGCGCGTAAACCAATGGTTCCCAATGGGAAAATTGCCGATTTTATACGCGTCTTACGCGGGTAACACGGTTAGTGTGGCCGTACCTTTAGGACGTGGTGTAAAGCAAAACATTTTTACAGCCACACCGAGCTCTTGAACATCGGGTTACGTTGTCAGGTTGCAGTTACGAGCGACTTCCAGCGGAATCACAACATCCCGCTCGACATAGCCCGGCCACCGGAGTCCCCTTGGATTGTCCTTGGCCCCAGCAAGCGGCGCAAGGAGCGCAAGCAGAAGCGGGGTTGCCGAGCGGGTCTTCTAGCCCGGCTACGGAAACAGCCACACAAACCCCCGTTACCCAGCATCTTCCTGACTAACGCAAGATCCATCGTTCACAAAATCGACGAATTGGAACTACATCTAGCAGCAGTGGCGTAGCTTAGTTGTGCTAGGCCTCGGGGCAAGATCGCGCTGCCCCCCCCCCCCCACACACAAACACACACACGCGAATGCATCCACTCCCCCATAGGGCCTAATCCAACAGCCGCCACAACGAGAGAACACAAAATCATCATCAGAACCATGGCCAGAGACTTAGCATCCCTAGATCAAACGTCAAAATCGCGGAAAAGATTTTAGGACCACGTACACTGTACGCCGGGTATTTGTGTGACGCAGACAGATGCGCCCACATCATGTAAACAAACCGGGCACTCATGAGGAAAGCTGGAGGTTGGATTGATGTTGAATGTTACATTTCCTTGTTCAAGTTTTTTTTAATTAATTTTGAATGTTACATTTTCTATGTTAGATTCCAAATAAATTGTTGACATTTCTAAACGAAGACGGAGACTCCATCATTAAATGTATTTGTTTTTGCGGTTAATCAGCTTCTTCTTCTCCTTCGGAAAAACACGACCACATTGCATTGTGGTATACAGGAGTAACATGTAGGGTACGTCGTATGTAAACTCAAAACATCACAGTGATTGGTCGAACAGATTTCCCAGCAGGCCCTATCTTTTGTAAATGTTGAAAATAAAATAAAATAAATGAAGTAGCCTAAGTGCGATTGTATATACTTTTTTTATTCCTGGCCAAAATATCACTACTGTAACCAAATTACATACATTAAGGCAGAGGAAGATAAAATATATAAGTCACCCTGACAGTGATGTTATGAGAGAAGAGAGTCTATATAATGCTGTCAGTTCCTTTCATCAATCACTTGTAGACATCTTATGCTGCTTTCACACCGCCGCCAGCACGGCGACGGTCGGGCTGCCGTTGCCGCGTGGGGGCCCGACGGGGGCTAGGCCGGGCCCCCCGGACGCCCAGGGCCCCGGGGCCCCGCCCCGGAAGCCCCGGCCCAAGCTACGCCCCTGTCTAGCAGCCAACTGCTTTGTTCCCGATTTCTGTGTTATGATCATCACGGAGACCTGGCTACATCAGCTGATCCCGGATGCGTCAGTTCTACTAGCGGGACGCACTATCCACCGCTCCGACAGGAACAAGGATTCCGGAAAGAGCAGAGGAGGGGGTCTGTGTGTTCATGTTCACAATGATTGGTGCGCAAGCAGTAAGAGCACAGACACTCACTGCTCCCCGGACATAGAAGCAATGTCAGTAGTTTGCAGACCCTTCTATCTGCCCAGAGATCTTACAGTGGTAATTATCACTGCTGTTTATATTCCAACAGATGCAAATATTAGCATAGCTCTTACCTACCTACATGATAGTATCAATAAACAGCAGCAAGCTCATCCTGATGGGGTACACATCATCGCTGGGGATTTTAATCAAGCATGCCTAAAGACAGTCCTCCCCAATTTTATACAGTATGTACGGTGCTCCACCAGAGGAAACAACACACTGGACCGTGTCTATTCTAACATAAAGCATGCTTATAGAGCAGTCCCCCTCCCACATCTGGGTCTGTCTAACCATCTTTCGCTGCTCCTCATCCCAGCATACAATCCCCTTAGGAGGAAGACCAAGCCGGTCACAACGACTGTAAAAACCTGGCCAGAGGGTGCACTCTCCCAACTGCAGGACTGCTTCGCTCACACAGTTTGGAGTTTCCTTGAACAACAGGATCTACAGGGCTTCACTGACACCGTATTGTCATCAGAGGCGGACAGAGTACACAGCTTCCTTACTTGAGTAAAAGTACAGATACCCCTTGCTAAATTTTACTCAAGTACAAGTAAAAGTACTACAGTCAGATGTCTACTTAAGTAAAAGTACTGAAGTACTTGTTTTTAAAAGTACTTGAGTATCAAGAGTACAAGAGTATGTTTTCTAAATATTGCATTACTACTGCCACAGTGCTTACATTTATGTATAGAAACGTCCTGCATGGAGTTATGAAAAATGTTAAGACCTTGGAGAATGTAAAAGGAATTGAAAGTAAAATCAAGTAATTTTCATCTTTTTACCATGGCAATAGCACAATAGTATACAGTATAACAGTATACTCAAGAACATAAAAACAATTGCTCAGCTTACATAAATATGCAATATCAGAAAAGAAAATTCAGCTAACAATTCTATGTATGTGTGAGTTTCTCCGTTTTTTTATCAATCAAATCAACAATCGTCTCTCATCTAATTCAGACCATGGAGTTGGCTTTGGCGGAAAGCGAAGGTGATTGCTGATAGGCTGAAGGCTGTCCTAATCAGTTTGAGAGGGAATCACGTTTGAGAGGGAAACAACAAATTGAGGGTTTCCGTGATTTTTCTTTTCTCCTTTTATTTTTTATTTTTCAGAAGGAGTAACGGGTACTCACGGTCATGGATAGAAATGTAACGGAGTAAAGAGTACAATATTTGCCTCTCAAATGTACTTGAGTAAAGTCATGAGTACTCCCAAAAAATGATACTTGAGTATAGTACTGATCCCTCAAAATTGTACTTAAGTACTGTACTCAAGTAAATGTACTCCGTTACTGTCCGGCTCTGATTGTCATGCATCAAATACTGCACTGACAATGTGACGGTTGATAAGAACATCAAAGTATATCCAAACCGAAAGCCCTGGAAGACAAGTGAAGTCCAGTCACTCCTGAGAGCCCAAAACGCCGCCTTCAAAACAAAGGACAATGTCCTGTAGAGCGTGGCGAGAGCGGACCTAAGGAGAGGAATTAAAGGTGCGAAGGAGGCCTACAAAAGGAAGGTTGAGGGCCATCTGACAAACAACCACCCTCGTCAAGTGTGGCAGGGATTAAAACATCTCACAAACTACAAAAGCAGCCCCTCAGTGACCATCAGTGCCGACGCCTCGCTGGCAGAGGATTTAAACCATTTCTTTGCCCGTTTTGAGGCTACAAGGCCCAACACAGACATGCTGACCCCTCCGACCACAAGCCAACACACACTCACTATCCAGGAACATCAAGTGAGTCGTGTATTCAGGTCAGTGAACACAAGAAAAGCCACTGGACCTGATGGAGTGCCTGGCGAAGTAATCAAAGCTTGTGCTGATCAGCTGGCAGTGGTCTTCACTAAGATCTTCAACTTGTCCCTGACACATGCCACCGTCCCACCATGTCTCAAGTCGGCTACCATAATCCCTGTCCCCAAAAATTCAACTATCAATAACCTCAGTGACTACAGACCCATTGCACTAACACCAGTGGTTGCAAAATGTTTTGAGAGGCTCATGACTCAACACATCAAAGAATGCCTCCCTTCAACCTTTGACCCATTCCAATTTGCATACAAAGCAAACCGATCAACTGATGATGCCATCTCTACAGCCCTCCACACTGCACTCAGCCACCTTGAACACCCGGGGACCTCCGTAAGGATGCTCTTCTTCGACTTCTGCTCGGCCTTTAATACCATCATCCCTAACATCCTTGTGAGCAAGCTAGCTGCCCTGGACTTCCCCCCCGCCACCTGTGCCTGGATAAAAGACTTTCTTACAAATCGACCGCAGTCTGTTAAAATTGGCACCCTCCACCCTCATGCTCAGTACGGGTTCAGGGCTGCGTGCTGAGCCCACTCCTGTATGCCATCTACACTCATGACTGTACTCCCACCCACCCCACCAACACAATAGTCAAATTCGCGGATGATACGACTGTGGTGGGGCTCATAACCGGAGGAGACGAGTCAGCCTATAGGGATGAGGTGCAGCGGCTGGTGGAGTGGTGTGCTGCAAACAACCTGACCCTTAACACAATAAAAACAAAGGAGGTTATAATGGATTTCAGGCGTCATAGAGCTGACCCCGCCCCTCTCCACATAAATGGTGACTGTGTGGAGAGAGTCTCCACCTTCAAGTTCCTGGGAACAGACATCTCTGAGGACATATCCTGGTCAGCTAACACATCAGCGGTGGTGAAGAAGGCCCAACAACGACTCCACTTCCTGAGGGTACTCAAGAGAAACAAACTGGAGGAGAAGCTGCTGGTGACCTTTTACCGCTCCACCATCGAGAGTGTGCTGGCTTTCTCCATCACTGTGTGGTATGCTGGCTGTACAGTGGCTGACAGGAAAAGGCTGCAGAGGGTGATAAGGTCAGCTGAAAAAACGATTGGCTCTCCTTTGCCCTCCTTCGATGACATTGCCAGCTCACGATGAATCTCAAGATCAAGAAAGATCATCTGTGACCACCTCCATCCCGGCCACCACCTGCTCAGCCTACTGCCCTCTGGTAGGAGGTACAGGAGCCTGAAGTGCAGAACCAACAGACTGAACAAAAGCTTCGTTCCTTGGGCAATCAGGACACTTAACACTCATAAAACTTGAAACACAGATTCCTCACTTTCTATATAGTGCAATATGCTTACGGCATTTATATTTATTCTGACATCACCTGTCCTTGTCTTGTTCCAAATGTTTTTCTTATATCTGTCTTGTTTTTGTTTTTTTTTACAATTTTTAACATAAATTGCTTGAATGAGGGGGAGGAAGCGGCTGGCCGTCCGGTTGGGGGACCGGGAGGTGATGCATGAGTTTTGGCTTGCCGACATCCGGGACTCATGCATCATCGGACTGGACCTGCTAACCCGCTGGGGAGCCAGGGTGGACATGGCTAGAGCAGCCATCACCGTGCCGCAGAGACAGTGGCGCTCCAGTCCGGACGGGGATGGCACGGGGACTCTAGTAGTCGCCGGGCTATGGCCTGGAAGCCTCGGCCTCTGCCCGGTCCCTGCGTTCCCCGCGGCCCTGTGTCTGCCGCCTTTCCTTCCCTCGAGACTGCTGAGGCCGTTAATGCGCTTTGGCTGCGCAGTGGAGTTGGGCTCGAAGTGCAGCAGAGTCGGCGGCTGAGGCTGTTACTCGAGGAGTATGGGGACATTTTCGCGGCTCGGGATGAGGATTGCAGGCGGACAGGGCTGGTGCAGCATGACATCGACACCGGCTCTGCTCGGCCAATCCGCCTGCGGCCCCACCAATTAGCACTGGCCAAACGCCAGGCTGCAGAGGTCAAGGTCTGCGAGATGGCTGCCGGGGGGGTAATTGAGCCCTCATCCGATCTATGGGAGGCTCCGGCCGTCCTGGTGAGGAAGGAGGATGGTAGCTGGAGGTTCTGCGTGGACTACCGGTGCCTCAACAAGGTCACGCGGAAGGACTCATACCCACTGCCACGGATCGACAACGCCCTGGACTACATCGGGGGGTCTAGCTGGTTCAGCTCCCTGGACCTGCGTAGCGGTTACTGGCAAGTGAAGTTGGCGCCCGAGGCCAGACATAAGACTGCGTTCACCATCGGGCAGGGGTTGTGGCAGTTTCGGGTCATGCCGTTCGGATTATGTAACGCGCCGGCGACGTTCGAGCGGATGATGGAGAGGGTGCTGGCGGGCGTCCCCCAGAGTCGTTGTGTCGTGTACCTGGATGACTTGTTGGTGCATGCCCGCGATTTCGGCGGGGCGCTGGCGAACCTGCAGGAGGTTCTTGAGGCCATCCGCGGGCCGGGTTGCGGCTGATTCCTGCCAAATGTTCCCTGTTGGCCAGGGAAACGTTGTTCTAGGGGCACGTGGTGAACGAACATGGCGTAGCCACTAACCCAGACAAGGCGGCAGCGGTCCGGACTGGCCGACCCCTGCCAACGCCAGCGAACTGCTGAGTTTTCTCGGCCTGGCGGGGTACTACCGCCGGTTTGTCCAGGATTTTGCCACGGTCGCCAGCCCCCTCTACCGCCTAACCGAGGCGGCACGGCCATGTGTCTTGGATGATGCCTGCGCCACGGCCTTCGCCCGACTCAAGGTGGTCCTCACCGAGGCTCCGGTCCTGGCTTACCCCGACGCTGGTCGCCCTTTTGTCATTGACACCGATGCCAGTAATGTCGGATCGGTGCGGTCCTTTCCCAGGGGGTGGGGGAAGAGGAACGTGCCGGGGCCTTTTCAGCCGCACTCTAAGTCGGGCGGAGCGTAATTACTGCGTGACCCCGGCGGGAGTTGTTGGCTGTGGTTCTGGCCGTGCGGCATTTCAGGCCATACCTGCATGGCAAGCGCTTCCTGACCCGCACCGACCATGCGTCCCTCACGTGGCTCCTCAGTTTTAAAACCCTGAGGGCCAGGTGGCTCGATGGCTGGAGGTTTTACAAGAGTATCCAGCAGATCCAGCATCGGGCGGAGCGGCTCCACAGCAATGCCGATGCACTCTTCCGACGGCCTTGTGCAGTCCTGTAGTGCCGTTACTGCCTGCGCCAGGATGAGTGGGCTCACGAGTCTCCGATGGTGGCAGCTCTCCAGACCACCGAGGCTGCCCAGACCATCAGCGAGGCGGAGGGGTGGCTCCCGCTGTCGGCGCGTCAGTTGGAGCAGCGGGCCGACGAGACCCTGGCGCTGGTGAGGGACTGGCTGGAGGCGGGGCAGCGCCCCAGTTGGCCGGAGGTGTCGGTACGAGGACCGGAGGTAAAGGCCTACCACTCCCAGTGGGGATGCTTCCAGCTCCACGATGGGGTGGTCCACCGCAGGTGGCAGGACCCTAGGGCAGCGTTCACGCTAGACTTTTCCTTGGGCGGACAAATGTCCAACACTATTCCAGAATATTGGACATTTGGAATATCTCCCGGACGTTATTCATTAATAATTAAATAATCACCAAAAGTCCACATTTAAATGACAAACGACACAAACTAAGTTGCTTCAATAAATGCCATTTATTAAATGAGTCTAGGCAAAAAAAACATAACAGCCATTCTCTGCAAAAATGGTAAACAGGTAAAAAATAATTAATTTGACAATTGCAATTCTTGCAGGCTAACCCCGGCCCAAGGCTTGATATGCGCATCAGCCTCGTCACCTTTTCCTCAGCTAGGCGGTTTCTGATAGATGTTTTAATCCTGTTTTGGAGAGAAAAGGCTTGTTCCGCAGGAACACTGGACACAGGGATTGTGCTGGCGATTTTGGCCAGCTTTGCCCAGTCGGGAAAGATTTGTGCGTTCACACCAAACGCGACAGGGCGACAAGATCCCATACAAAGTGAACGTAGAGACGCGTATCGGGCAAATTTTTCGCGAGAGAAAACCGGCGACAAGTTTTGATTTGTCACGCCACACTTTCGCCGTGCACAGGCGAGCGCGTTCACGAGGATTTGTGCCGCGGCAAATTCGCTCGAGTTTAAATATTTCAACTTTGACGTGAATTTTGCGTGTTGACAGCAAAATCAGCGTTCAACAGCGTGGCCACTGAGTGACATGTGTATGCATGTGCGGGTGCAATGCGCGTGTTCATGAATGCACATTCGTGTTTGCCTCCCTGGTGAGCTCGGCCAGGAACCGCTACTGGTTTTCATATGCTACTGATTAATTCATACATAAATGCGAACTTCTTTCGTTTTTCTCAGACATGTGGGCCGTTTACATTTTATTATACCGGCCATGCGTGCGTGCAATCGGCCAATGTCCGGCTATAGCCGGCTACGTGAACACTGCCCTAGAGGTAAGGGCAACATTGTACAGTTGTTGCCCCGTGTGCTTCATCCCCAGGTGCTGCAGCTAGTTCACGGCTCGGTGGGAGCGGGGCACTACGGGAATGCTAAGGCCCTGCAACGCCTGCGGGGGCGGTTCTACTGGCCGGGTTGTCGACGGGACGTCGAGCTGCACGTCCACTGTTGTGACACCTGTACAGCGCAGAAAGGGCCTGCCCAGCGCTCCCACGCCCCGCTACAGCAGTACCGAGTGGGAGCACCGATGGAGCGAGTGGGGGTCAACGTCCTGGGGCCATTTCCAGTCACCAACTCCGGCAACTGCTACATCCTTGTGGCCATGGACTACTTCACCAAATGGCCTGAGGCGTATGCGGTGCCGGACCAGAGCGCCGCCGCCACCACCGCAGAGAGGCTGGTGGAGGAGATGTTTGCCCGTTTCGGGGTCCCTGCTGAGCTCCACAACGACCAGGGCCGGAACTTTGAGTCCCAGGTCTTTGGAGAGGTCTGCCGGCGACTGGGGGTGCACAAGACGAGGACGATGCCACTCCATCCCAGGAGTGACGGTTTGCTGGAGCGGTTTAACCGCACCCTGGCCACCCAGCTCGCCATCCTCACCAGCCAGCACCAGCGGGACTGGGACCGCCACCTTCCCCTGGTCCTGTGGTCCTATCGGACTGCAGTACAGGAGCCAGTCACTGCACGCCGGCTGCCCTCATGTTCGGGCGGGAGCTCCGGACACCGGTGGACATAGTGTTCGGGTCTCCACCCGAGCCTGAGATCGCTGGGGGTGCGGCTATGGACTATTTCCGCAGGCTGAGGGATCGCCTGCTGGTGGTCCATGACTACACCCGCCAGGCTCAGGCTGCCTCAGGGGTGAGGCAGAAAAGGGGCTATGACACTCGCTGCCGGGGACGATGGTTCACACCCGGGGAAAGGGTGTGGGTGTACTGCCCCGTCAGAAAGAAAGGGGTCTGCCCTAAACTGCGGAGCCACTGGCAGGGGCCTGGGGAAATCCTCGACAGAGTGTCCGAGGTGGTGTACCGACTGCAGATGCGGGGGCTGGGCGCCCGGGGCCGTGTGGTGGTATTGTACCAGGACAGACTCTCGCCGTACCGCCCCCTTGCCCCGGTTGTTGCTGGCGAGGGCGGCGGAACTCCTCGTGACTCCCCAGGCGGCTCCCCTGCCGACTCTCCGGACGGGGCCGCGCCCCCTGCAGTTACAGCCCCTAGGGGGGTCCGGCGGCCTAACCGGCAGCGACGGGCCCGTAGACACTTGAAGGACTATGTGACAGGTGATCGGGTCGTCGGGGACGACTGACCCCTCAGATGGAAGCTGTGTGGTGACTCCTACCCCCCGGGGAGTCTGGGTATTCGTGATGTCGGTTGGGGAAAAGGGGTTTTATTGCCTTTTGGTGTTGGGGTTAACGGGTTTGGGTTGTGTGTTCGGTTGAATGTAGTTGTGTGTTGTGGGGTGTTTATTGTGTGTAGTGTTGCTGGCAACCGTTACCCAGAGTTGCATGTCCGTTGGTTGGGTGTGCGGTGCGCTGTGTGTTGTGTGACATTGTTAAAATAAAGGTTCTGCAGTCGTGCGGTGTATGAAAACAGGAATATTTCTGCATCCGGTACGTCATGAACTAGGGCGTGGCTAGGCTCCCAGGATGCGGAAGCATCTCTCCTTGATTTTGCCATGCACCATTGAGCAGTTTACATAGGAATGAATGGGCGCCATTTTGGAATCCGGTGTCCATTCTATAATATGTCCATGATTAGCTCATGAATAAATGAGGACATAAGACACTCCCCTCAACATATCAAAACGTTGACCTGGTTGGTTGGAATTACCACATGGAATTTCCCATGTGATAAATGACATGTCTCCTTTCAAAGAGGCGTGCCCTCTCCCAAACGATGCTTGTTCAAACAACGAAAAGTGCACCTGGGTCCAACTTGACATTTTGGGAACTTGACTTATTTCTGACTAGTTCCGGTGGATGTTCTCAAGTCTCGTGCATGCATGCGCACAAATGCAGGCGAAATGAAACTCGCCTTATGTATTGCTCTTCTGCAGTAGCCCCGGCAGAATGGGCGGGGCTACCCAGTCTAACATCGCCCTCCTTCAGCTCCCACTTTGCAGGAAAGAGTGCAAAACCCAGCCTGCTTATTGGACGGGCAGCTAGTGGATTGTGAGGAAAGATCAGATGAATCTGATCATTTATGTTTCGGCCTAGATCGCTGATATAACCTTTAATTACTTGCCTTCAGACTGCAATCTATTGTTAAAATGAAGACTGTTGCTGTATCATATAAGGGATTTATTCTCAAACCCAGTGCTCCAGTTGAAGTTGATCCCATCCTTCTGGGAAGACCTGGAATGTCTGGTCTTGCATTTACCTACATCTGGTACATTTATGGACAGTATGTAGGAACAGGGATGGACAACAGAGTCTACATTAACTCTGTAGACAGAGATGCGCTGTTGAAGGATATGAAAGTCTTCGCCCCTGGCTTAAGTGTGGGTCAATTAGGGTAAGAAACTACGTAGATGTATTATACAATGCTAAATGTAGATTTAGCATGAATAGACTCCAACTGTTAATTTATCTAAGGAATCCAAATGTGACTGTCAACAGTCGCTCCAAAGCCCCCCTCAGTGAGCGTGAGTCCCTCTGGTTAAATAGAGGAGGGCAGTTCAGTGAATCTGTGCTGCAGCAGCCATGCCAAACTAGCTAACCACACCTGGTTAAAGGTTACTACAGACCTTTACCAAGGCCAACAGCTCGGAATGAGATTGGGACAAAATCTGTCTCAATCTGTGAAATTGGCTAAACCTTGTCTACATCGATCACCCTAAAGGGGAACCATCACGCTTGTCGTTTTTTAGATAAGAGTACTGCGTCACACACCTGTTGTGAGAAAATTCAGTCTGTAACATCATCTGTTTCCGGAAAATAAGGAAAACAGCGAAAGGGCGAACCATTGACGTTGTAAATTTGTGATTTGTGTTCTCCAAATAGGGTTAGAAATAACAAAAAAAACGTGCAAATGAGGCTTTAATCTTTTCAATTGGAAAAGCAGTATCAAGTGCAAAGCTATAGATAATGTGTGGGGAAATCAACCAACGCTGCTATCTGTGGTCCTACTAAATCCTACAAAAAATAACTGCGTGTTCATTTATCTACATGGGTTGTAGTCTGCATGTTTTTATCTATCTCACTATTCCCTGTGGTCACCAGATAATGGGTGACAGAACTGGCTTTCAGATGTAAACATTGCTTTGTTTCCAAGGCAACTCTGAGCTGTGTGAAAACACGCCATCATGTGACCACCAGCCACTCCAGAGTGTTTACAAATGAACCAGGAACCAAAATGTTCTTGTGTGTCCTCTCTCCTGCACAGACACGTCCTGTTCCTCTATATCAAAGCATCTCAGCCCTGACCAATCGTGGCACACAGAGGCACAGAGGAAACCAACAGAGCCGGAAATGTGTCGAGAAGAACAGACGGATCCGGTTCAGCACACCGAGGTCAGTCCAACGCTGTTCCTGCAGAAGCCTCTCTAGATATTTCTAGAGAGGAAAAGCCACATTACATTTTGGGCCTGCAATCAACCCAGGGGAGACAGGATGATAACTTCAATTCTATACAAAACTAGCTTTACTGAAGTGAAGACACCGACCAAACGGACGGGAATAACCTCAGAGTTGTACAGCCCTGTCGAAAACCCTGTCTTGCAGTTAGTCACTGAGGTTGAATCTTTTGCATAGTTCACATGTATTTATCCATCTGGGTTGTATAATAAAATATAATATATTGCTTCACAGCCGCTAGCAAACTACTAATAATGGAGAGAGGTGCAATGCTAATGCTCAGTGGGAGGTGTCAGCCAAAAGCAGGGACCCAAAGGTTTTTGAACCCAACCGAATAGTTCTGCGCCCCACCAGCTTCTGTGTCTAAAACGTTGCTCCTTAAGGGTGGAACTGCCTGCTGGACTAATGACTAAAGAGTAAATACGTCAGGAGGAGCATGTAGTACAGTGCTGTTTGCATGCAGAAGCAGCTAGGGGGCGGTGTAACCTTGAAGAGGTGGAGGATGAGGGCGCCTCTATGCTCTCCTTGTCCACCATCTGGAAGTGACTGACCGTGTTGCGGAGCTGAAAAACAGTGGAACATAACCGTAGAGAACGGAACAGTCTCACCGTAGAGAACGGAACAGTTTCAAATGTGACTGGACACGCCGCCCGGATGAGCAGGGACATTTTGAATCACTTTGATAGCGTGTACTGTGGCACAAAGACTGTAATGTGCTCTGCATTCACACGGCTGATATGGTTCAGTATCTGCTGAAACGTCCTAACGGCTTTAGTGCACAGTCCGACATTTAAAAGTATAAGAATATTGTTTTATATTTGATGATATGCTACTGGTCATGAGATACTTTTAACGTAGGCTTATGATTCGCACCAGATTCCTGTAAGTGGCTGTACGGTTATAAGTCCTCTGTTTGTTGTTAGTCCTGTCTATTCCAGGTGGAGAAAGGTACCAGTTGGAGCCCACCTGGCTCTTGTTCCAACATCGCCTCCAAGCAGCTCCTGATCCCTAGTTTGAATGTTTCATTACTCATCTAACGTTCTGGCCTATACTTATTTCACAGGTGTGTGATCAACACTGGTGACTGACTCTCTGTCAGTCAGTCAGTCAGTCAGTCAGTCAGTCAGACAGACAGACAGACAGACAGACAGACACTCTATTATTGTTAGTATTATAGCCCTGTTTTTGGTGTGTGCATATTTTACTGGCATTTGCAATGCCGCTAAAAAAAAGAAGTAAGAAGTAAAAGTAACTCAGTTCAATAAACCTACAGGAAAATACCTGATTGTAATATTTCAGAAATTGTTGTAAATAAAGAAAAGGAGACCATCTTCAAGAGTAAGAGGAGCCATCTGTTTTGTTTGGTCAGTGAATAGGGGGTGTTTTCAAATGGTCTTTCCATGCAATGGAAGGTGCAAGCCAGCCAACCCTGGAATGATATCGGCCTCTTTTGGCACCTATTGCACAAACATCCCTGGAGGGATCCCTCGCTTCCCCTTTCCAGTCTTCCATCTTCTATAACCATGGTCTTTACTAGCCCCAAAGAGGGCATATTTGAAGCCCTTTGGAGGCTAACTGACTCAGGACTATTCTCACACAAATCCGACTTTAGAAGTTAAAGTATGATAGACAAACTTAATACTGGACAAAGGGGCCGTTTCACTTTCGTGCTTATTTGTTTCAACCAATAATGATGCTGCAGGTGGGGATCTGTAATCGCAGAGAGTTGGTATGACAAAGATGAATCACTAACTAGTCATCAAAGCTTTTCTGGCGGGAAGACAAGCTTAAACCTCCTAGATCCAAACATCACAAGTGTCTGGAAACGTTTTAAATCAACACCCTCTAGACTTGTCACTGTATAAATCCCCTTATCAAAATCCCCTAAAGCTCAGTCAGCTTGCACATGCTTTCTCTTCCACAAAGTGTCTTCATAATGAAAATTGACACAAGGGCCATCTGTGCTGGATAGAGGAGCAACGTTTATTTCAGTCCACTGGGTAGGCTGGTAGACTGATCTATCCAGCACACATCTAGGTGGACACGCCCACTAGTGATGTAATATGGGGCCGATTTTCGAAACGGCTTGTAAAGCTAATCTCACTCACACCTGGGGGCATCATATGTCCCCTTTAAAGTTAGTACAGATAATCTTCGGTATTTTTAGACATCTAGAAGAGTTTGTATCATTATTACACTGCATAGGTGAGGCCCCAGAGGTGGGTTTGTTTTCTAACTTGCCTGTTGGGGATCCCTAGCAGTAGGCTAGGCTAATCAACACGGTTACCAAGTCTTTGAATCAATGATTTAAGTCTCACTTATCAGCCAATGCTTGGACATATATAGCGATACAGCTAAGCTAACGTATTAGTGATTAGTTGCGGTGGCAAAAGAGGACGAAATAACCGAGAGAAACCATACGTGCCTAGCAGTCCTAGCTCCACATTTGTGTTGCAGTTGTTGAAACGACTTTTTCCAGATCAATAACAACCAAATCCTTCATATGTTACAAAAAAAACATCGATCTACTGTGTATGTGCTTAAGAATGGCAAATGAGGGTGCATTTGGAATCAACCAATCAGGGCACGCTCGAACTCCTGAATATTCATAGCGTGCTTTCCAAGGTTAAATGAGTGACGGAGGCTCTGGCGAGGATGTTTTCTCGCAGGACGCCTCGGATTGGCTGACGGGTCCCTTTACTTCAGCACAGCAGAGTCCGCACTCCGCAGCTCATCTCGTTCAGACGGGCGCAAGTCGTCGCAACTCCTTCCACAGGTTGGTCGATGCGTTTCACTTTTCTCCCTTACAGTTGTCCTGGCACCGTTACTAAAACATTTTGCAACATTAATCTGCTATCCATCTTACGGCAGAAACGATTAAGGTGACAGGACGGTTCGTTCGTTGCAAGCCGAATGATGTGATGATGTGCCAAGATAATTTCCTCAAAATGTTTTACTTCCTGCTCGTTTTCTTCTTTAAGCGAATTTGAATGAGTTTGAATTTGTGCATTAACTTTAACCACCGCATTTTCCATATAACTGCGTTATTCACCACGATGATGGAATGTGTGGCGATGCCTCAGTCGCGCACGGATTCTCCCGCAAAACTTCACCGATAAGGAGTTGCATCGGACTTTGACAATTCCGGTTTGAAGTGTTTCCCACCCACCCACCCTCTCAGATGTGTTGTTTGCGTGTTAAATGAGAAATGGAGAAACGCAGCTATTGTCAGATATAGTAGCCTACTTGCAGTGTCTCCTCCGTGCAACTTCAAGACCCTGTTGGCGAAGTGTGTGTGTGTGTGTGTGTGTGTGTGTGTGTGTGTGTGTGTGTGTGTGTGTGTGTGTGTGTGTGTGTGTGTGTGTGTGTGTGTGTGTGTGTGTGTGTGTACACTTGATGAGCAAATACCTAGTGCGCTACACACCAGGAAGAGAGTCTTGGCAGCAGAGAGATGGAGATCATCGACATGATACACGACTTGTTGAAGCCACTACACTATGGGTTTGTGCGTGTAATAATGTTGACAAAGCTAGTGCCACGCCTGAAATATGAAAATGTGGGGCTGAACGGACGGGTTTTTACTCTAGCTTATTATGGCATGTAGTCAATACTGGAAGGGGTTTGTAGGAAAAAGTCGCACACCAGGAATGTCAACTGAAAAGTGGGTTTCTCGACCTCCCCAACATTCGCGTGTTGCGTCTTGCCTCTACCTGTAATCATTGACACCACGACTGTTTTTTCTTTGTGTTGTTTGTGGTTTAGAGTAGGCTACTACTAGGCCTACCTGTTTTGCTATGAAGTGTTGTAACCTTCACTGAGTCACCTTGTGTAGATCGGTTTTTCTTGTTTGACAAACACTTTCTACATATATATGCTGCTGGAGGCCTACTTAATGCACTCTTTGAACTCGACGGTAAACTTCTCTCAACGGAAATTGTTGACTCAACACTTCTTTGAGTAGGCTAACTGACCTTGGCCCATTCTAGCAATACTAGACGTCTTTGCAGGATTTGGAAACACTTTCTGTGCCTGGTACTACAGGACCTTGCCCAGTTGTTGCTGACAGGAACTGAGAGGAACGGAGAGGAATGTCAACTATGAGACTCTACATTAAAGAGATGCCTGTAGGTGAATTATGGTATCGTGTGTGTACTGAAGCCTAGGTATGTTTGAGACATCAGGATATGTATATTATACGCACGATAGGAATGTGTTGACTTGGTATGTATTCAGTACCACTTCATGATGTTAGGAAAGTGTGTGTGTGTGTGTGTTTTGATGTCCATTACCCTTCTCCTTTACTTGGATAGAGAGGAATGTTGGCTTCAGGCCTTCCCCATGCAACCTTTGTTGGTACAAAGCGGTTGAAAGGTGGGCCGTTACTGTTTTTAGTAATCAAATATTAGAATATAATATTTGATTCTACAACTGTCAATGTTTGATTTAGGGGCGGAGCTGGTAATAGTACTATGCAGTTCTGTTTGCACGGCTTTGTATAAAAAAAAAAGAGGCATTTTTTTTAAATCAATAAAACAGTTGTATGTTATATTGTGTTAAATTATTGATTTCTTAAGTAGCTGTGGAATAATGTGTACAATTTGGCAGGTTCAAGATTCAACTATTTCTTAATGCGCTTTAGAAGAGCACAAAAATACACCACATGCCAAAAGTAAGCATTCACACGGAACAAAGTCTTTGGACGGCGTCGCCCCCCCCCCCCCACGGTCCTGTTTGGTCGTCAGTTATTTCCCACTCATCACCTTATCTGGAGGTCAGACGTGTCACCCCAGAAACGTTGCACCTCTGCCCTGCTAGAGCTGGCTCTAGATCCATGGTGCAGGGCAGGCACAGCCTCAAACACCTCATCCCACCCCCTTGTACGTGATCACACACACTCGTCTCTCGCTCAACTGTTGACACACAACAAGTGTTACCAACAACTGCTAATCTTTCTGTGCAAACAACGCTGTTGTAACTACAAGAAAGCTGTGAGGGCCTCAGTGTCCCCTCTGTGTGCAGGGTTGTCTGAGGACATGCTGTTTTGATCCTTTTATGATTATGGAAGGAGGAATATGGTTTCAGTTCGCCCTGTGGTAGGGGTGACTTCACCCACACAGGAACAGGACTTCAGAAAAATCACACATCCAAAAGCAGGAGAAATTATATTTCTGAAATCCTAAACTGTGTGTGTGTGTGTGTGTGTGTGTGTGTGTGTGTGTGTGTGTGTGTGTGTGTGTGTGTGTGTGTGTGTGTGTGTGTGTGTGTGTGTGTGTGTGTGTGTGTGTGTGTGTGTGTGTGTCAGTCAAGGTTAAGTTTCTAGTTTTACTTTAAGCTCCCCATGTTCTAGTACATAATTTATAAGCAATGCAAACACTTTGAGTTTTACTATGTTTCAGTTTGACACAACTTATACTGAAGAAAGAGCTTTCTGTTTGTGCAAATGACCAGCAGTATAATTCATAATTGAGTGCAAACTCTAATCGGATCACAATGCTTTGAAATAGCCAGGACTTCTGGTGAAACATGTTGGTGTCCACAACATACTTTCTTTCAAAATGAAGAAGTATGTTTTAATAAGAACCAGCATCAAATTAACGCTACGGTGTTCCATGACTGCCAGCCCGGAGGCCTTTTGCATTATGCATGGCGTGATTGTATTATATAATTGGAGCGATTAATGGATGAACGGTTGATGTGCTAGATGCATGAATGAATGGGTGACCTTTGTTCTATTTAGCTAACGCCATCCTCTGCACACACACACACACACATACACACAAACAGACTCGAACTGTATTTATTGATAGACTGACGATGGTAATAGTAGACACTGTCCTTTTCTTGGATCCATCCAACAATAGGGGAATGAGATCCAGTCTTTCCGCTCGGCCAATCTGGGCAAGGTATTACAGCCCAGCATTATATTAGTAGTTAGCTAATGGCTATGTCAAGTTCACTAGTGAAACATTATGCTAAAGTCAACCATAATAGCCCAAGGCAGTAGTGTTATAGCCCTAAGCAAATACAGCCATTTTTAAGAAATATTATTGAGGAAAAAAGCATTTTTGATACCTATTTTACTTTCAGGCCCATAGGTATCAGACTTTCAAGCCCATAGATATCAGACTTTCAGGCCTATAGGTATCAGACTTTCAGGCCTATAGGTAACAGACTTTCAGGCCATGGCTTGGTACAAGAATTCAGCACATTTATTTATTTAAAGCTAGAGTTGGGCAATTTATGACATTCTCTATACATCCCAATAGCAATCGATAAATCAAATGCTCAGACAAATAACAAAGAAATAACAGTATGTTCGGGTGCTAGTATCAGACGAATGAAATGATTGAGTGCCATGCCTGTCTACCTATCAGTCTATGACCATAGTCGTCCACAAGGCTAGGCAAGCAATTGCTAAAGCTGGCGAGCTAGTCACATGTTTTGGGAGGGAGACCTAGTACTGATAATACTGATTTTTGCCTGCCTACCTTTATCCTTCTGCAGGACACAAGGCCTGTGTTGTATGTGTGTGTGTCAATCAGTTTGATTATCTAGGCGGTATTGACAGACACTGTATCCACCGAAAATCACTCATCCAGCCCGAGCTCAATCCAAAGATTATTGACAGACACTGTATCCACCGAAAATCACTCATCCAGCCCGAGCTCAATCCAAAGATTAGTTATCGGTGATGCCGAGGTACACCACTCAATCGGTGATTGTGGTTGAACACGACTAATGCATTCCTCCTCCACCACCTGAACCTCTCCTGATATCGCCTTACATAGCATGGTCGCCTGGAGCTCCAGTTCCACCTTTTATTTCTGGATCTTGCTGACTGGTTTTGTATTGTCTCATTTTGTCATCACAAAGTGGCGTCTCGATCATTAAGTGAGAAGGATCACTGCATAGTGCGAACACGTCGTAGCCTTTCAGATAGACGCAAGACTAATTACCAACAAACAACTAATACTCATCAGAAAGCTATACAATGAAACTATATGTAAACTGGGACAATTTCAGGTGGGGACAGGACACCAGGACAATGGCTGTCCCCTGACAACAGGGACGTCTTGTCACCCTCGGCTACTGAAGAGATTCAGAGATAACTAACTACGCTGATGCATGAATGAATGAAGGCCCTTTTGTATTCAGTACTTCCCCCAGCTAAACCTCTCCTTTTCATTTCTTACTTTCTCTTTGCTTTCCTTCCTTCTCTCACTCAGACCCTAACCTTAAAACTCCCTCAAAAGCCAGTGTGTGTGCGTGGCTGCTCTGTATTCCTGGAGTGTTTGTGTGTGTGTGGCTGTGTGTGTGTGTGTGGCTGTGTGTGTGTGTGTGTGTGTATGTAATCTAGACAGCTGGGTCTCTTCCTCCTTCCGGATTGGTTTTCCCCTTCTTCTGCTGTGCTGAAGTGTGTGGTGAGCCAGAGTGGGCTGACCAGACGTTGTGCTCTGCTATTGGTTTCTCATTCTTCCGGCCCAAGTATGGAAATTGGTGTCCGGTTGGGGGGGGGGGGAGTGTTTAGGGTTAACTACCACAAAACCATGTGACACCACTGGCATGTCACTCACATGCGTGGGCCTGGAATGACAACACAATCACATTTGTATACATTTTATAAATGAGGCACACATACAGAAAGAGACTATTTATCTCTCTATACTCTATGCCTCTGGGGCACATCGCAAAACCGGTTTAATGGTGAAGCGGCTGCTTAGTGTGTATATCACTCAGAAGTTAAGTGTGTGGGTGTGGGTGTGGGTGTGGGTGTGTGTGTGTGAGAGTCTGTACCCTGGGGGGGTTGTGTGTTACATAATATTACAGTTGGATTGTATTGTCTGTCCTGTTGTAGGGTGTAACAGCTGTGTTGTGTAAACATTGCAGCTGTTTCCCTGTTAACAGTTGAGGGGTAAACTGAAAATCCTGTAGGTAGAAAAAACAACAGCACAGGTACTCAGGAGTGGAACTGGAATCTCTGTAACCCAAGAACGGCTAACATTGCGGCGACAAATTACCTGTTGGGGCGATTGTAACCTTGAATTAACATTCCTGGTGAATGTTCTCCTCACTCAGCCATGGCACATGGATTTCACAATCAGAAAAACACAGACACAACACATTTCACAAGCACACAGACGGACGGATGGACAGAGTCATGGTCACACCCAGACAGACGGCAGCCAACCGCGGAGAGCGCACAGCTGATGGGTGCACGTGGTGTTGTCCCGCGCGGCCAGAGATCAAAGGCCCTGGGACTCTACGATACACGTGTGTGTGTGTGTGTGTGTGTGTGTGTGTGTGTGTGTGTGTGTGTGTGTGTGTGTGTGTGTGTGTGTGTGTGTGTGTGTGTGTGTGTGTGTGTGTGTGTGTGTGTGTGTGTGTGTGTGTGTGTGTGTGTGTTGGGGCCACTGGGGTTATGCGTCTTTAATGGTGGTGATGTCACGGTGAGAGGGGGGGGCCTGGGGTGTCCAGGCCCGTCCCAGCCTCTGTTTGCAGTGGGAGGCGGTCTGCTATTCATAGTAGCCCCACGCAGACACACAAACTCACACACCTCAGCTCAGGGGGACTATTAAAGTTCAGTTGAAGTGCTGCGGGCAGGATCTTGACTCGCACACAAACACAGCGCTAACTCCACCGGCTTGTTCACCTGGGTTCTTCAGCGTCCGGTGTGCTTCCTCACTCACTGTAAGTTCTTACTCGTGTCTTAACTTGAAAAATGCTGGCGTGAAAATGTTTGAATGAGTGTGGGGAGGTGTCTATCTCCATGGTCTAGCACATTGAGATATATCCGCACCGTTCCTTGTACTTGCGTGACATTGTGTCAAATACCATGTAGCATTTCAATTGTTGCATTGTACTTTTTACCCCGTGGCATCTTCTCATTGCTACGATTTATGAGTACTAATAATCCCAAGGAGATACAGTATGTGGAGGTGGCTCTGAGCCCGTTGGAACACGTCAGAGGAACTGAGGTTAAAATAGCAATAGGCGAAAAGTCAATTGTTCAACCGACCGTCACCTCAGATGACCCAACGAATTGGTGCTCAAACCAATCATTCCCCATCAATGTTAATACTTATTCACAACTTTGAATAAGGACATTAGGTTAAGGTTTAATTGTGGTCATTTCACAGGCAAGCTGATTTGAATTGAAACCACTATCTGGTAAGAGTATATAATAAATGTCATTGATGTTATAATGAATGAAAGGTTATTCGTTAACAATTTCGAAGCTGTCTTTAGAATTTAAATCAGCTGGAGATTGTTTGCTCTTTTATCTAAATGTTTACTTATTGAGTAAACTGATAAGCACTCAGTTTACCGTGACCTATGGCAGAAGGAATTTAACGTTTGTTTGGTCACAAGAGATAGACCAGATGCAATGCTGCTGTTTTAGTGTTTTACAAAGTACTACATCGTATGTCTACCATTGTATGATGTTGACATTTATTTTTTTCCATTTACATTCATACTACCCGTATTGAAATTGTAATTCTATTTATCTCTATCTTGTTTGTATGTGTTCTTATTTTCATTGAAAGTTGTGATCCCTGTTTCAATTCTCTGCTTTGTGGTGTGTAGCCCTCTCATCTCCCACCTAGTCTGACAAATAGCACCTACGCCAGAGACGGGAAGTGTTTTTTAAGTAAGAACAGAAACTGATGTTGTCATGGCTCAGCTGAGAAGTAGTCACAAGCATCTGCTTGTCTGATCGGGAAATGCGGTGGGAAATGGCCTGTTTGAGAAATTTAGCCACCAGTTGCAGATGATTCAGTCAATTTAAAAACTTTTTAAATGCTTTATCTTTTGAGGATTCATTTAAATCCAACACAGACACGTAGATAAATCCATGCAAGAAATACATGTCAACTCAATTCTTTGAATACCAGACTAACAGTAATAATACACTAATACAGTACTTTAACTATTAAAACAATACGGTAATAAAATATTATGAATACAATACTTGCAGTAGTCATACAGTACTTGGAATATTAATACAATACATACAAAATGAATACACAAATTCAACACTTACAATACTTACAATGCTAATGCAACACTAATACAAATCTTTCCGTAGCTTGAACCATCCTTAACATTATTGTGAAGTAGAGCTGTGTGCTCTACGTTTTAGGTCCAGACTTTCAAAATGTTTGGGTTAGTTTTCTCCTGGAAATGCAAATGTTTGTAAGAAAAAAGCGCCTGTTTCATCTCCATGCAAATAACTAATTTAAATCTCCGTCAATTCAGCTTGTTCAGCTTTGCAGTATTTTTGGCGGCCCATCACATTCCATCACACATGAGACTATAGAAGGGGGTCACGTTAACACAGAAAAGCATGAATAAAACTGACTCAAAAACTCTGTCTTCCGCCCCCCCCCTCCCCCTGCAGTAAATACGTTGCCATGGAGATTCCGGGTGTGCTAAGGCAGCTGTGGAGTCCGGAGCTGGAGGACCTGCGGCAGTACGTGCGCAGCGTGCCTACCAACGTGCTCATGGGCATGAGCGCCTTCGCCGCCCTCAGCACCTACTGGTACGCCACACGGCCCCGGGCCATCCCCGCCCGCTGCGACCTCGCCATGCAGTCCGTGGAAGTACCGGTAGGTCACATGATCACACGCCACTCCGAACTGACAGTTAGATCATCATGATCACCCGCCACTCCGAACCGACTGTTAGGTCACAGGCAGGGGCGCAGATGGGATTTTTGAACTGCAAATGATTTCAACTCAATACGTTTATTTTTGTGTAATCTGGGCTTTAACTAGCGCTCAAGTAGTTACTTTCGTAATTGCCTATGGGCCAATGGTTTGCACTAAAAAGCCATTGGAGAACTCTTATTTGAAATCATGGATAAACAACAGGGAACATTGTTAAACAAGGGCCTCCTTGATCAACCCTAGCCATATATAATGAAACTGTTAATTGTCTGGAATGCCAATCACCCACAGAAACAATTTTTTGTCTGTCCAGTCTGTCAAGCCTCTCTTGGTGAATATGGCACAAAGCAATTGAGTCTTTTTTGCGTCATGGTTGATCGCAACCATGTCTTCAATCTGCGTAACCCACTAAAACTGCGCTCTGCCTCAGCAGATGATATGGGCACCACCATCAACAATCTCACTAGTGTCTCTACCTGATCAAACAGGCCACGGACATCGGGGGGCATTTCTTTCAAAGCATGCACAGCATCTGCAGTTTAAACATGGCCAGTTGGACTCTCAAGTCTTCCTCTTTCAGTTCAGGATATTTGCGAACTGCTGCATCATTTGCAATGGGAGTAAGGAGTGAGTTTTCCATTTATTTTAATGTTGGAATTAGGGATGCACCGATCGTGAAATTCTGGGCCGATACCGATGTTTAAAATAACAATTTGGCCGACACAATTTCTCAGCGACCCGGGTTCGAATCCCTCCTGTGGTCCTTTGCTGCCCATCCTCCCCTCTTTCTCCGACACCTTCCTGTCTATCGAACTCTATCACAAAGCATAAAAAAGCAAAATTAAACCTCTAAAAAATGTTTACGGGCTTCTCGCCATTAAGAGATACAATTCAGATTTGGATTGCACAAGCTTCTAACCTTGTAGGAAGACCAAAGCATTGGGGTGGACCAGAAGCAGAGGCTTCACCGCGTTGCTCTGTGTCTGCAGGGTACCGAGGGCGCCCGGCGGCTGGCCCACAGCGACCAGCTGCTGACCCACTTCTACGACGACGCCCTGACCCTCTACGAGCTGTTCCTGCGAGGCCTGCGGGTGTCCAGTGAGTTCCCTCTGCTTTCGACAAGGTTGTTGGGGGGAAACCGCAATGCAATGCGACGACTGAGCGCCATAGACTGTGTCAACGGTTCGCTCCCAGAGGAGACATTTTCTGGGTTTTGTACAGGTTCCATGGCGACGACCTAACCAATGTCTTCAGTAGTAGCTTTTAAATTGACACGGTATGTCTTTCAGCAGAGTTTTATTCATTTTAGTTTGCGTATATAGTGGCGCTGAGCCTTACTATAATGAAATACTCCCATTTTCTAGAAAACCTTTGTTTCACATTTACAAAACCCCTTTTGTATGCTGATTAGATTTACAAACAACAGTCCTGCCGGGACAATGAGTATCCTCAGTGGAGAAAGGACCTCAGGCTTTTTTGGGATCCCTAGCAGAAGGCTGAACCGGTTGGGAGGACAGCTACTCGCCCGATGCATGCGAGCAATTTGGCTTCAAGCCCTGATAACGCATATTTCCTAGTCTGCTTGTCTATAGTCTATTTGCATCCAAAGCTTATTACAATGCATTAGGTGGTGGATGATATACTGTGTGTTTTGTATTATGGGCGTTCCCAGTGGGAATTGAACCCACGTGCTACAGGGTCAATTTGGCATTATTTTCTAAAGATTTTCTGTGGTCTCCTGACAGATGACGGACCGTGTCTAGGGTCTAGGAAGCCCAACCAGCCTTATGAATGGCAGTCCTACAGCGAGGTGAGGCGTCAGAAGCAGGGGAAGACTCTTGCTCAAGACATTCTTTCAATGTTCTAACATCAATAATGGCAGCCGTTGTAGTAACGGCAGGACCAACAATAGTCACTTTTGATTTTGTACAAACCCAGGTGGTGATTCGAGCAGAACACATCGGCTCAGCGCTCTTACACAAAGGTCACACTCCAGACGGAGACAAACACATTGGAATATTCTCCCAGAACAGGCCGGAGGTAAGGCTGACACTTGGTTTTCCTTAAAACCAAGGGCTGTGCCACTGTCCTTTCATCGCAACCCTCTTTATCAGTCTACCGTCGTTCGAACTGCTGTTTTTGAAGCAGCACATCAAGGTTTAATGTTTCGCTGTTGTATTTGCCAACAAAATGCTATCTATTATATTATCTGAAAGCAATGCTCTCCGACAATACACGAGATGCGTTTTGAGCGGAATAATAAAGAGCAGAATTTCTGCTCTTTATTTATCTTGAAGCCTTCAGTTCAGAACAGCCGAGCCGTGGTCTCACCATGTCCTGTGTGTTTTCCTTCCAGTGGACCATCACTGAGATGGCGTGCTACACGTACTCCCTGGTGGCCGTCCCGCTCTATGACACCCTGGGCACGGACGCCATCGACTACATCATCGACCAAGGTGCGTCCCGAAACACGCATGCACGCACCGGCCGTGGTGTCACGACCCTGTGGCTGACACAAGACCGAATAGTAGATCTGCGGTACTGACGTAAACCATGACACATGCAGAACACACTAAAATGTCCCCTCTGTGGCTGAGCTTGTCTATGGTGCCCACTAGTTGTACGACCATGGTGTCACGAGCAAGTGGTTGGGTTTTATGATCGCAGCAGTTTGTTTTGGACCGACGAATCAAACGGACGTTATCCATTAATGCAACGCACCACCGCTTTAACCAGTCGCCACATAACCAGAGTCCAGCTAACAGATGGGCGTTTTAACCCCTGATGGAATTAGGTTTAGAAATGATGAATGCTTTGGGCATGTCGATTCTGTTGGCTTTTATAACCTCATACAAAGCTGAGGTCTGAGTGGACGCGTTCAAGAAGTTTGAGGACAAGGTTAAAATTGCTTGAACTTTGAGCGCGGCCCCAAGTTGGACAATCTGAGGAGCTTCAACCCGAGGTTGGGCTTCACCGCCTCAACACCCTAGGAACACAATGCTGGCGCTGGATAGATAGATAGATAGATAGATAGATAGATAGATAGATAGATAGATAGATAGATAGATAGATAGATAGATAGATAGATAGATAGATAGATAGATAGATAGATAGATAGATAGATAGATAGATAGATAGATAGATAGATAGATAGATAGATAGATAGATAGATAGATATAGGTTTTCATTAAAACATATATATGTTTTTCTTTTTGATTACACATGTATTTATTCCAGGGCACATTTAAAGGCCACTTCCTATCAGTCACCCGCTGTGCTTTACCTGAAGAGTTACTGAACCCAAAAACCGTAAAAAACTAATGTTTTAAATGTGGTTATTTGTCTTCTAATTTCAAACTACTACTGCTACTGCAATCACGCCTTCATTTAGTGAAAGTCCTATGTAGTTTCAAGCCTCTGCCAATTCTTCTGTGAGCATCAAGGTGTGTGTGTGTGTGTGTGGGGGGGGGGGGGCACAGTCCAGGCAGTGCGCGGTTTAACTTCACGGCCGTGTCCGAGAGAGGGTCAACCTTCTCGGACAAGCACAGCGTAACGCCAAGGGTTGTGGTGCATTTCGTATACCGCAATCGCTCCTGGTAACACTTAAAAAAAAAAAAAAAAGTATCACAAAGGTGGCTTGGGTCGTCGCCATGGGGATGACAGGCCCCCCTCCTTTTACTAAAACCCTCAGCCCCAAAACATCTCTGCGCAAGAATGCCAGCCGAAACACGGGGTCAACCATCACCCCGCTGTGAGCTTATCTTGGGTCTCGTGGGTGTCTCCCAGCCTCCATCTCCACGGTGTTCTGCGACGTGCCCGACAAGGTGAGGCTGATCCTGGGCTGCGTGGCGGAGAAGCAGCACTCGGTGAAGACCCTGGTGGTCATGGAGCCTGTGGACAGTGAGCTGGTGGCCCAGGGGCTGACCTGCGGCATCCAGATCCTCAGTCTCGCACACATAGAGGTGAGAGAAGAAGAACGAGCCTCCGCAGACCCTGGCCTCCGCTACCTCCACAGCCAGAGAGGATTATAAGGGGGTCTATTATGTAGAAATAGGAAGCGACTGATAATGGTCATCGCTTAAGCAGTGGCAGGCTAATAGTGCTTGGCTTCGGGACCCTCCCTCTACAGGTACACTAACAATCAGTTGACGCGACTCCGATCGCAACACAAGTGTTAACAGACAGCGGCCGCACAATATGCGAGGCTGAGAGCACATGCATTGCTTTCCCTCGGTTCTGTGGTACTCCAATCACCACACCACATCGGCTATAATTCGTTTGCTTTATCGCTAAGCTAAGCATAGGCTGAAAAGACAATGAGTGAAAGACAAATGATGAGTGAAAGACAAATTATTAGCGATGGCGTAGTTATGGATTTGATGTCTTGGTAACACTGATGTATTTCATTCCTAAGCCAGCCCAGCCTTTTCTTGGGATCCCTTAACCTTACCCTTAGAACCAGTAGGCTCCTGAAGATTGTAAATGGAGTTAAAGTTGAATTTGAAATCGGAAGTAATCAGAATAATGACACAAGACAGAGTATTAGTTCTGCACAAGTGAAGAAAAACATGACTCATGCAGAACACACGAAAAGGTCCCCTCTGGGACCTGACCTTTTCTAAGGTGCCCACTAGTTTGGACTTGTTATGATATAAACTCAGCAAATACAATTAATTGATAAAAAATATGGCTACTCACAGATTCACTTGACATGAATAAGCTACAACGATAAAGGAATCTTAACACATTTCAGCCGGGATGGTTAAAATGTTAAAGATCCTTAAGATCGACCCCTGCTCATAACTGTCCATTTTTGTGTTTGAAGGATCTTGGAAAAGCCCACTATGCCAAGCCTGCAGTGAGTAAACATACAAGCACATTGTAACTCATCCACCCCCACGCTCTCCCGCAACATAAACCTCCTCTCTTCCATTATCTCACTACTAAAGCAATCACACTTTTTCCATTTGATTCCAAATGACGACGTCCAACATATATATTGATAGTCATTAGTTTGAGTTCTGTGTGACAGTTAGTTATTGTTTCCTATTTGTCTCTTTAATTTCCGTTTGCAATGTGCCACAGCCTCCAAAGCCAGACGATCTGGCACTAGTCTGCTTCACCTCTGGGACCACAGGTAAACCCTCCATAGACTCCAGAACACAGACTCTGTACATGTGAGCACATTCAAATGACGTGCTACTGCATATTGATGTCTAATCCTGATTGTATGTCCTTCTAGGGAACCCTAAGGGTGCGATGCTAACACATGGGAATGTCATCTCAAACACTGCAGCCTTCCTTGAGCTAACAGAGGTAAACACCGTCAATATTGACGTGGTGCATTATTGTAAAGATAACTTTAAACCTCACCCAACAACTTCCGGTGTGGTTGTTTGGAACGGATAAATAACGACAACAACATCAGGGGGTGTTGTTGGGGTGTTGGATCTGTTAACTGTAGAAACATGCAGTCAACAAGAAATCCTTCCTGCTTCCTTCAGCTTTTCTGAACAATTCTTTCCCTTTTCCTTCCGTGTAAAAATGATGCTAGCTCAATGACGGGTTAGGCTATTGCCTACACTGGGTTAGCCATTTACAGACTTTAAATTGACGGACAACCGATACCTGCAAATTGTTCGCGAGGGTAGGACTTTTGAGACTAAAAGATAGTTTTTAAGAAATTGTGTAGGTGTATGGATGAATACCTCTGTTATATTTTGGTTGTTTTTTTACGTCTTTGAACCCTGTCCTTAAAAAATATTGCTTTCAGATCTCCATTTTGGTTTTAACCTAGCTCCATAGCAAATTAACTGGGACGCTTTCTAATATTCCTTTTGAACTGTGCTATCTCAGTTCACACTCTCTTTCTCCTTCTTCCTGTGCCGTTCCTCTTCTCTGTGGTCTGACCTTCATGTCTCATCTCCATGTCTGGGCCTCAGAAAGACCTGAAGCTATGCACTAAAGATGTACACATCTCCTTTCTTCCTCTGGCCCACATGTTTGAGAGGGTGGTGGAGGTATGCCTTTATTGACGTTTGTGTCGGTGTGTTTACGTGTGTGTGTTTGCATGTGTGTGTGTGTGTGTGTGTGTGTACTTGCATGTGTTTGCCATGTGCTTCACAGGTACATTGCAAGCTGACCGCCCATGATGTTCACATGTCCTTCCTCCCGCTAGCACACATGTTTGAGAGAGTGGTCGCGGTATGTAGATACATACACCAGTTTCTTTCTTCAGATTGTTGTGGTTTTAACTCACGATTTTTGAATTGGTGCCACCAACTTTATTCCAATAGTTTGATATTTATATGAATTATTGGCAAGAGGATGAGGAAATCTTTCACCGACAAAAGTAAAAAAATTAGGATATGTGTATTTGCCTCATTTAAATGCATGTTTTAATGAAAAATAAATAAAACAGTGACATCAACTCAACAGACAGAAACGTATTCTGATCAATATGTTTGATCATCAGCTAGAGATGAAACCTATTCATCTCTAGCTGTTTACCGCTTGCTCTCAACTCTTGTTTGTGTTAGTCATTACTAGTTGCCTTTGGGGAAGTTCAAGGATGTAAATAAATCCGTTCTGGAAATGTCCTCAGGTGCATGCAAATCAAATGTAGATGATTTTATGCAGAGCATCTTACTTTGTGTACATTGTGCATGTTAGCATGGGCAGCTCCCAGTGTCTATACAACCCCTAATCCTGTCAGCTGCTCCATGAGTTAAGGCCGTGCTCTTAGCAGTCGGGACAGTCGACCCATTTGTCCTTCAACTTTCGCCCAAGATGATATGCATATCATGTTACGTTATATAATATTATATCATACCATATCATACAATCATGTTTTTCTGCTTCACTAAACATTTGGAGCTGGCGTTTGTTTGACCAATGCACTGTTAACCACAGTTGAATCCTGATTTAGGAGTAAAACCTGTGACTAGATTTTGCCAAAGCAACAACCACTGTTTGAGATTGTCAGTGAATACATTCCTGTTTGATTTGTTTTTAATATATTTTGTTAAAAAATATATATTTACCGTTACGTTATTAGTTGATGACTAAAATAAATTCAAACAAAAGCCATGACTCACATTTCAAGATGTTTCAAATACGTTTTTTCACCTTTTATAAATTGTTTTACCAAAGTCTAGGAATTCTTAAAAAAAATTAATCTGCTGTGAGTTGAGACGTAGGATTCATCCTTGCAAAGCAGCGCCCCTTAGTGGCGCTGTGTGTTACTGCGTCGGTGTGTAACGTGTCTTGCCTTGTGATCCAGGGGGTCGTCCTCATCAACGGGGGCCGCATCGGCTTCTTCCAGGGGGACATCCGTCTGCTGATGGACGACATGAAGATGCTGAGACCAACGGTCTTCCCAGTCGTTCCGCGTCTTCTCAACCGCATGTTTGATAAGGTCAGAGGAACAGGAAGTATGGGATTATATTAGTCTCTAGTTGTGTCCGTGATGATAATGGCTGAATGTCCTCCGTCACTACAATGTCGTCACTATCTCATATCACTAGTGAAGCTTGATCAGATCGTTTTTACCAGTCACTCACCTCATACTTCAATGTAATGTACTCTGGAATATTACTTAATTCAATCTGATCCACTTTGTTGACATGCATGCTTTTCTTTACACATGCAATACATTTGACTCTTTCCCTCTCAGTTTACAGACATCACATTTAAATGTTTATGTATAAAACTTTGTGTTCACAGATATTTGGTATGGCCGGGTCTCCGTTGAAACGATGGCTGCTGGACTTTGCGTCCAGGAGGAAGATGGCAGAGTTTAAAAGTGGTGTGGTGAGGAAGGACAGCATTTGGGACAAATTCATCTTCAAGAAGATCCAGGTGAGAATACCACATACAAGTTCTGTCATGTCGGAGATGTTTTGATGGAGGATTTGGTCGTTTTATTAAATGTACCTTCTGGGATCACTAAAGTCCATCTTATCTCATCGTATGTTATCGTAAGTTTAAGTTTATTCATTTTAATTGATCAAGAACGATTGCTAATTCTCTGTGAAAGTTCAAAGCTGAATAGAAGCAAAATCCATCCAGTAAATGGCACCACACCTCTTCAGTGTAAAGAAAGAGGTGTCCATTATTCTGTGTGTGTGTGTGTGTGTGTGTGTGTGTGTGTGTGTGTGTGTGTGTGTGTGTGTGTGTGTGTGTGTGTGTGTGTGTGTGTGTGTGTGTGTGTGTGTGTGTGTGTGTGTGTGTTCTTGGTTCTGCCTCCAGAGCGGACTGGGCGGGCGGGTGCGGCTGATGATAACCGGGGCTGCTCCAGTCTCCCCAGCGGTCCTGACATTCCTCCGCACGGCCATCAGCTGCCAGGTCAGTCCCGCTACCACACACACCCCTCACCTCTTCTACTGTACACCCCCCTCACCTCTTCTACTGTACACCCCCCTCACCTCTTCTACTGTACACCCCCCTCACCTCTTCTACTGTACACACCCCCCTCACCTCTTCTACTGTACACACCCCCCTCACCTCTTCTACTGTACACCCCCCTCACCTCTTCTACTGTACACACCCCCCTCACCTCTTCTACTGTACACCCCCCTCACCTCTTCTACTGTACACACACCCCTCACCTCTTCTACTGTACACACCCCTCACCTCTTCTACTGTACACACACCCCTCACCTCTTCTACTGTACACACCCCTCACCTCTTCTACTGTACACACCCCTCACCTCTTCTACTGTACACACCCCTCACCTCTTCTACTGTACACCCCCCTCACCTCTTCTACTGTACACACCCCCCTCACCTCTTCTACTGTACACACCCCTCACCTCTTCTACTGTACACCCCCCTCACCTCTTCTACTGTACACACACCCCTCACCTCTTCTACTGTACACACCCCTCACCTCTTCTACTGTACACACACCCCTCACCTCTTCTACTGTACACACCCCTCACCTCTTCTACTGTACACACATCTAATGCACACAACCGCTTGCTTTTATGTGTGCTTCATGTTTTAATTAAAAAAATATGAATGTAATTTTAACAATAATTTCCAAGAATGTGTTTTTCATAATATTCGTAAATGCTTGTCTAAAAAGCAAATTCTATTTAAATGAACATCCAAATATGGCAACTTGAGACGGGCATTTGACGTGTTTATTTTACAGACGGCAGCAAAAGTGAAAATTGCCAATGGATATCGTCATGAACTGCAGCACTAACATCAGCGTGTCTTTCAGTTTTATGAAGGATACGGCCAGACTGAGTGCACTGCCGGCTGCTCCATGACGCTCCCCGGGGACTTCTCCGCAGGTAAGCAGCTCCCAGACACATCAACGATTAGCGTAACGGAGAACCATGGGAGAACGGTTCCTCACACCTCCTGCCCCCCAGGTCACGTCGGGCCTCCTCTGCCCTGCAACCTCGTCAAGCTGGTGGACGTCCCTGACATGAACTACCTGGCGGCCAACGGGGAGGGCGAGGTAAGAACCCGGTGAGAGCCCGGAGCCCCCCAGTGTACCCAGTGTACCCTGGGGCACCCTGGAGACGTGCGCCGGAAGAACAGTGGTGTGAGACTCTATGGTCTCGCTGCTGAGTGGGAGCCAATCACGAGACACTGTATGGTGCTTTTAATGGTCCACAGTTTCTACCTGTGGTGGTGGTGGTGTTGTTGTTGTTATTATCACTCCCCTTATTGTGTGTCTGTTTTGGGCTGGCCACTTCTTAGTGATGTAGGGCTGAAGGTTATGGGGGGGGGGTAGTAGGGCCTTCTTTGTGTTGTAGGGCTGATGGTTATGGGGGGGGGGGGGGGGGGGGGGGGGTAGGGCCTTGTTTGTGTTGTAGGGCTGATGGTTATAAGGGGGTTGGTCCTTTAGGTCCATTTATATAGGGATTTCCAATGCACAAAGGAACTTTATAACAATAATACAATTGGAAATGCAGATGGTAGCAGATCCTGAACTTTCAGTTTCACCATATTGAGCGATTTGTTTGCAAGTCAAACAGTGAAAAGCAAATAACAGCATCTGAAATATGAACCGTCCTCTCTATCCTAGGTGTGTGTTAAGCTGTCCTTCTCCCCACTAGGTGCGTCTTAAGCTGTCCCTCTCTACCCTAGGTGTGTGTTAAGCTGTCCTTCTCCCCACTAGGTGTGTCTTAAGCTGTCCCTCTCTATCCTAGGTGTGTGTTAAAGGACCAAACGTATTCCGAGGGTACCTGAATGACCCTGAGAGGACGGCAGAAGCTCTGGACGAGGACGGCTGGCTGCACATGGGGGACATCGGGAAATGGCTGCCGGTGAGCAAACACCCCCACAGAGTGCCTCGCTCATTGCCCCCATAACCAACGGAAGGTGCTCCCACTGCCCGCCATTAAACCCCTCGGGTGGGAGCTGAACACCACAACCCTTGTTTCATTATGGGATGGCAGGGAAACGCCAAAGGAATCACTGCAAGTGAAATTGTATTTGTGTCGAGCCCCGTCTCAACGTGTCCGTCTCCGGTGTTCACAGAACGGGACCTTGAAGCTCATCGACCGGAAGAAGAACCTGTTTAAGCTCGCCCAAGGAGAATACATCTCCCCCGAGAAGATAGAGACCATCTACAACAGCTGTGGGCCCGTGGCCCAGATCTTTGTCCATGGAGACAGCCTACAGGTAGGCTCCACCTCAGCATTACCCAGATGATGCATTATATACTGTATCCACTCTATCAGTATCTACATATGAGGTGGATTTTAATGAGACATGTGGGAGGATGCGGAAGGGGTTTAAATGTTTGAGGGGTTTATGCTTGAGGGGTATATAGGATTTTTTCGGGGGGTTACGTAGACAGAGTATATAGGGTACAGGTATATAGACAGAGCGTGAGGGGTATATGATCATTTATTTAAATCTTGTGTGGTGTGTCCAGGCTTTCCTGGTGGCCATAGTGGTGCTGGATCCTGAACTGTTACCGGGCTGGGCCCAGCAGCGAGGCATCGAAGGCTCCTACAAAGAACTCTGCCAGAACAAGGTCGGTTTACCTCCCTCTGTCCATCAGCCACGAGAGCTGGCTGGACATCACCGTGGATTCTAACATACCTTTTCCCGATGTTAGGAGATTAAGAAAGCCATCCTGGAGGACATGGTGATGCTGGGGAAGGAGGGAGGGCTGAAGTCCTTCGAACAGGTAATCATTACTGCCAAAAACCAACCGATGGTCCCTCATCGTCATGCTATAGACGTTGGCCGGTGTAGCCTCATGGTCATGTCCACACTCTGTGCAGGTGAGAGAAATCCTGCTGCACCCGGAGATGTTCACGGTGCAGAACGGCTTGCTGACGCCGACGCTGAAGGCCAAGCGCTTTGAGCTCCTGCGTCAGTTCAGGGAGCAGATCGACGCGCTCTACGCCAGCGTGACGATGTAAAGGCTGCTCCCATTTCAGAAGAGCAGAAGCAAAGAGAGACAATCATTTAGCACCTATTGCCTGAACCAAATAGATGTCAATGGAAGGACCCTCGCGTAAATATGGCTGTTCATCATTCTCCTATTAACTGGATCCTTCGGCAAAGAGGATCCTATTTTTAACAAGTTGCAGCAGAGCGGATAATAGGTCAACTAAAGTAGAAAGTCAGACATTACGACCTTAATACGACGCATTAATACTGTAGGACATTAATTAAGATTGAATAGTGCCACATCTGTGCCTTAACTGAACCTTAAACGTCCTGTCCCGCTTCAGGACGGAATAAGGATCTTTGTCAACAACCAGGAAGTTGCAATGAACCTTTTAATTTTCAACAAATGGTGGTGCGTCATATTTAATATTTTGAGTTGATATTTAAAGTTGTCATAGTACTTGTAAATAATATATGTAGAAGAAAGCAAGTATTTGTAAAGGGTGTGATGACCGGCACTATAGTTATTCCCTGCATTCTCTTGAGGTCACAGTGACTAAAAGGAAACGTCTAACTTGGCTGTTTACCAGCGCACGAGACCACTGCTTCATAAACCAGTTGTGAAAACAACCTCCGTCCCTCAGCAGCGTGAAATCCTGTTTCCACAAAAACTTCCCAGAAAAGGTTGGACCACGGACATAATTTGTTCCCAACAAGGGTATGAAGCAGAGCTGGTATGGTAGAAAGCAGCCGGGCGAGTCGGTGCCCTTTGAGGTCAGGCTACAGGGCGATCACGATCCGGTGGCAAACTAAACTGTTACATGTAGCATAAGTCTGAGCGTCTGAGGCCTGATAATGTCATGCATTCATTTCAGCCTTAGGATGTGGCCAATTGTTTTGTTTTTTAAATATCAATATTTACTGAGATCAATAAAACCACTGTCACCATGCTGTCATTTCATAATGGTCTATTTTCATTTGATTTAAAATGTCTATTGGCCGGAACTTCTGTTTTGTTTATTAAAAGGCCTCCCTTTTCTTCTAAAGAAGTTAACAAATTAAGCTATCATTTTAGTTCTCATTACTAGTACTTAATAAGTGCATTTATAATCAGTGCATTTGTAGCAAAGATGTAAATCTGAAGAACTACAGACCTATTTTTGCATCATTCAAAACGCATCAATGCGTGTTGAAGCACGCATTGATTGACCAGCAAAAAGTCTGTTTTGTTTTTGTGTATCTGACAGCATCTTTAACTCTGACCACTTTACAAAATCCTCACATGATTTAGACAAGGTCACATTTGTACATTACGCTACAGGCATTTATTGAAATGCTACATCAACCATTTGGTCAGAACAGTTAGAACATAACATTTATTCATAGAATTATACTGTATAAGCAGTGCATAAGCAGCGGACTAATTAAAAGATTAATTGCAATCCATTTATCAATGGCGAGAAAACGTTTTCCATTCAACCAGATTCAAAATTGGTCATGAACTCAAGCAGAACCTGGTCGGTTTCAGAGGCCGCCTCCGGGAACTCAATGCTTTTCTCAAAGTCTTCCAAGGCCTCCACGTAAGCCTGGTCGTTGGCGCCCTCTGCCCAGTCGTCAAGCACCGTATCAGGCTGAGGAGCTGCGCTGTGCGGGGCCGTCCCTGGAGCCTCCCTCAACCCTATGTTACCAGCAGCATCCATGAAGTACCGCTCCTCCTCCTCCTCATCCTGGGGGGGGGACAAGGTTCAGGGCTCATATATTTGATCGGTAAATTGGTGCACAATAGTGAATTTGGCAAAAATACGACCTATTCATTTCTCTAGCTAAAATGCTCAAACAAAATGGCGTCGCTGCTAAGAGATCCTCACCTTTTTCATGAGGTAGCTGACACATATCTCTTTAGGTAGAGGATAACCTGCAACAGGACAAATGCTTCATTATATATTTTCGCTAACCTCTTTCATGCAGTTGCATAAAATTAAGATTCATTCCAGAAGGAAAATGAGCATACATGATGGACCATCATAAAGATGGACTGACTTGTTCTCATCCAACAGGCATACATGAACGAATGAGAAGGTGGTGCTTTACTTGAAGATCTGAACGCCCTGCACGCCGGGTCGTGACACTTCTGGTACCAGATCTCCTCCTTCAGGTCCACCAGAATCCTGAAGAGCCACCAGGGGTCGGAGGGGGTAAACGGGGCGTCATTAAACAGGAGAACGTACTCTAGACAGAGGTCTCTGATGCCGCTTCTATTCCCATGAACCATTGCCTCCATCCAGATCCATTGTTGAGGATTGTATTATTGTTAGACAGTTAGATATTGTTTCGCCTCATGCTGTTTTTCCCCTCTCTGACCCCCACTGTTAGTTGAAGACGCCTTTTCCCTGCTCTCATGCCCCTCCCTGCCGGATCCCTTTCTCTGACCCCCACCTTTAGTTGACTAAATCCCCCCACCTCACTTTAGTCTAACAAAGTATTTGTTGGTATTCACCTTCCTCCTTTTCTCAGCCTCCTCCCTGCCAGACGTTTGTCTCTAACCCCTTTTCATTCTTAAAGCAAGTGATCAACGGATGACCTGAGTGGTTGGTATTACCATAAACGGACCCTTATTTTGTCTCTCAGCCCTACAACAGATCCCTATCTCTGTCCCCCGCTTTAGTTTGATTTAATTATTCCCCCTCAGGCAACAGGTCAGGGGCAATTCTTGCCCTGGTATCACACTTCGCTAAAACCGTTAGCCTAGAGCGGTTGTAGGTTTGATTTGAATAACGGTAACCCAATAGGTATTAGTGGGTTACACCCTTTTGTATGATAACAGGTAACGACTCGAGGTAACCTGTGACGTGCAATCAATTTGGAAGAAAACAACTTGAAAACCCCAACTCTAGGCTAACACCTAAACTAAACAACCTGAACCACCTAAATCCAAATAAAAACGTTGTCCCAAAACCCTCCTTAATCCATGAACTAAAGTAAACCAATGCATCAAAGGAGAGGAGAAAACACCAGAAAAGTCCTCTGTCTGGTAACACCAGTGTTTCTACGGTTACCGGGGGATGCTTACATGATGTTATTGCTCTTGTGGAAGCGGCCCACGTTCTCACACCAGCGATAGTTCAGAATGCTGTAGACCAGCAGCTGCTCCCCAACAAAGTAGTTCCAGCGCCTGATAACTGTTCAGGAAACAACGACAAACGGTTCCCCATCGTTGATTAAAAAAAATAAAATATTAACAGACTCATCCCACAGTGATTGTGTGTCGGGTTGCTCTCATGATTCTCTGGGTGACTCCCAGACAAGAAGGTTGTGGGATTTAACCCCTATATCAGCAGTCTACCTGTAGGTAGCCAAATGCCTAACAACTACCATCTCCGGGTTCCAGTGGTTTGCGGCTGATAAAACTAGTTAATGAGAAATAACAGATTATTGAATAGGTTCAATAACATGTCTGACACAATTATGATGGAACCTACTTTTTCGCTGTCACCATCAAACTCAAACTAAAATAAAAAGAAACAATTCACCTACGATCTCAACCAACCCAGACATTTGTTACGTTCTCCCTAATGTCACCTATTTGAAGAGTAGGCTGTTGTCAAAGTAACGCTGCTTGCTTTAAATCACAACCAAGTGGATGGTATAAACGAACACATACATCCCTGAACGCCGTCCTTCTTGATCACAGTCAGCACAAAGTCATCCACTTCTTTGTAAGGGGAATACGCAGAACCACCCAACGTGCCTGTAAACCAGGACCTGCGTTAGGTACAGCTTTCAAATCTTAATCCAAGAAAGGCTTAAACATAGGCGTAAATCGACGATATCTCCGCTCTTATTTTGAAGTTACCAGGAAGTGTGTTTCCCGGTGGCTGCTCAGCTTGCTGTGTGTTGGATCTCGTCGTGACTCCATCGGGCGCGTCCCACGTCAGGATTCTCTGGCCGGTGTAACTGAGTGCAAACACAGCAACAAACCGAGACAGTGACAGGAATTTTAGTAATACTAGTAGTATCAAGGTCAACTGTGTTCCATACTAGCACTAAAAACATCAAATACTAACCAGTTGTTTTTTCAGATTCCTATGGCTATACACACTCGGTTCAGCTGCTTTCTTGAGAGGAGGTCAGGCAGCGCTTTTACTTTGAAGTCGCTTTGCATTAAAGCCTAATGAGAATCTAGATGTAGTTGCAGTAGGAGTATGAATACTAGTGGTAGTAATAGTAGTAGTAGTAGCAGTAGTAGTCATAGTAGTATGGTAGTTCAAACCACAAGCCTGTGTCTCTGGGTGTACCTAACATTGCAGACCAGCGATGCCAGGAAGAGATTCTGCTCTGGGGACAGGTTCTTCACAGGCCGGGGGGAGAACAGGTTGTCCTCAGCCACGGTCAGAGCCACGTTCTTTCCCACCTTGGATGACTTGTAAAGACGGAAGTTCCGGTTCTTTGTGTAGACACCTGGTTCAATGGATCAAGACCATGCCTCTTTATTACTGTTAATGTTACAAGTAGTTAGGGTAAGGGGGTTAATGGTGGGCGGGGGGGGGGCATGCTTGTAGACTGCGGATGCTGGGAGTTATGTCAACTAATCAAAACTCAAGAGTTTTGTTAATTTATTTATAATTGAAAAAGGTCAAGTTAGCATTTATTTAAGTATGTCAATTTATATTCATTATTCATTACAATCTAAAACATACAAGTTTCAGTTATTGAGTGGAAAAAAGCTGTATTTAACTACTGCAGGTCATATCGACTGGTAATGGTTGACTTACCAAGATCAACGAAGAGGCCTTCCTGGCCCTGTTTGCCCTTCACCTTCAGGCAGCTAAGGTCTCTGGGGTCCGGGGTCTGTCCGGACCGCCGTCTCTTAGCCATGGGGCCATGGGGGGTCGGACCGTCCTCAACAGAGCTTTCCTCAGAGGGACCAGGCCATCTGCTCAACCGACAGAGTAATTTCATCAGAGTTCTACCGGTGTGGCTTGAAAACACGGACGATTATTGATTATTGTTATATGGTCGTTCAGCAAACATGTCAACCCAGTGCCACCTATAGGGAATGAAGATATGGGCCATTGTGGAGTGGCTATGGGATCAAGGATCAATACAGGTGATGTTGGAGACATTGGGGTCTGATCCCAGTGCCTTAAGTATGGGATTCCAACACCTAGCTTTGGATGGTATCACATGAAAAATAAAATGAAGACAAACCCTGGGACATCATTCTCTGCATCACTGTCAGGGTTTGCCAAAGTGTTTGTTTTCGGAGTGAGGATGCCATGGACGAATTTACCTAAAATATGAAGGTGAGAAAGAGTAACTATGACAACGTCTCACACACACACACACAAGGAAGAAAATAAATATTAAACATACAGTATAATAATATACATATAGTGTAGTACTACACAAACAGTTTACTAATATTCATATAGTGTAATATCATACACACAATATAATATATAGGGTCATATTACAAACACAGTATAACATACATATAGTGTAATATTACACACAGTATAATGTACATAGAGTGTAATATTATATAATATTCACATAGTGTAGCATTACACAGTCAGTATAATAAACATATAGTGAGTTATTACACAGTCGTTTATGGGAACAAACAACATTGCCATGGGAACATACCCATGTGGATGTTGTCCTTAAACGCGGCGCTCGAGAGACAGAAGATCAGGTGCCGGCTGAACTTGTCCTCCGTGCTGGAGTCCAGATTGAGAACATCGTGGGCTGAGCACGCAACCCCATACACCTCCATCAGCCGTTCACACACATACTGATACCACGGACGGACACACACACACATCTTATTTATGTACATCATTTTTCCATGAAGAACAAGCAGACATATTGTGCTGTTACCTAGACATTTAGCAGACGCCTTTATCTAAGGCAAATTTGAATAAATTCTGTCATGTTTTAACCATTAGATTGGATACTGGAGGAGGAATGGGTCGTAGGTAGTGTTGTGCTTGGGGAACCACCCTCACCTGGACCAGGAAGCACACCATAGCTTTCCCATCGAGCCCCTGATTGCACAGCCGGTGAAACTCCAGGTCGAAGTAGAGCTTACAAACAGCGCCCTCTGGAATCACCTCGTAGCAGTGCATCAGGGAGTGCTGGAAGGTCCTGGAGGCGTTAGGAAATATCCTCGTCACTGACGCCTCGCTTCAACTCACTCCCTCACTCATAAACCTGTAGTGGTGCCACAGCTCAGTGACACACACACACACACACACACACACACACACACACACACACACACACACACACACACACACACACACACACACACACACACACACACACACACACACACACACACACACACACACCTGTAGTAGTGCCACAGCTCACTGTAACTGGTGACCAGGTAGATCCTCTGGCCCGTGGCAGCTTTTTCTTTCTCGAGAGCAAAAATATGCACATCCTTGAATAGAGAGAAAAGAAAATAGGTCAATCTGCCTTCATGGTCAACAAACACTTCATGTCATTGACACCATACACAAAGATTCCCCACACAGTCAGAGCACGTATACGCGTATGAAAAGCTTTCAGTACCTCTTTGCACGTATGTGTGAAGCTCATTGCCAGGTTTTGCCGAGGGAAGAGCTTCCAGACCGAGGAGGGTTGGCATGGCCATAGCCGGGGTTTGTACGGTGTGGTCAGGGGAGTCTTGTGGAACGCCTGGGCAAGCCCTTCCACCTTCTTTACTCGCTCTTCCCACTTCCTCATCCTCCCTTACTTACCGCTACACTATACCGCTTCACGGTGCATTACACGCCTACTATTATTGTGAACAAACTTCTCGTTCATAGAAATGCCTTAATGAAATTATCTGAGTTCAGGCTTTAACCCTCCGTATACATGGGTAAATGGTATATCCAAACATACATCTTAACGTATTTCAATAACAGCAGGGTACACTTATTTATTTACATCAATGGGTATTAGTAATTATCTTACGCAAGCTTGCGGTACTGAACGTAGATTCAACAGATGTGTTTTCTGTATCTGTTTTTCTTGTAGAAGTAGTAGTACTGGTAGTAGTGGAACACGTCAATGGTAGTAGTACTACCAGAGAATGTAATAGAAAGACGGGCTCTGACGGGCTCTTGTACCACTGTCGTTAAGATTTGTTTTCATCCAAGTTGGCGGGTCATTTCAAACGTCATTTCCTGGAACGCTGGAAAGCTATCTCACTTCCGCAGTTTATTTATAAAAAAGTTTTGACGAAGCTCGAAGGAATTTCATAAAAATGTAAGCTGAAACATAAATTGAAACATACTTTCAACGTTTAAATTTATGGTGAAAACCACTTGTAATCGAAATCCAAGTCCTTTTCTCCTTTTAATGACGCTGATCTAGAAACACTTTTATATGGAAGTAAACCAGTCTCATTGTATTTTTGAAAATAAAAAGCCATTTAATTTTAAGCACTGAAAATTAATAATATTTCTGCATTGAAATAACGTGTCAGAATTGTTTGCCTCTGAATTTAACAAATTTAACAAATTCAAAATCCAATTTACGTAAAAAATTCAACAAGCCAAACTCGGATGCAAAATTCAATTCAATTCTTATTGGTCCATCATGAAATTCAGTGTTCACATCCAGGGACCCAAGGAAGAGCAATCGATCCTAGATGCTAGATCACGGTCAAACAAGGAGAGCGAGCGAGAATAAGAGCGACACTTGTTGGATAACTGTCACTCTAATGCGGGAAAGCACATAAAGCATGTGCAAAGCAGGTTTTAGCCCTGTCCAACGCAGCAACGGCTGTTACCCCGGATTCCGATGTTACACATTTTCTGCAAAATGCACGACTTTGAAATGTAGACAGGCATGAAGTCGTTCACTTGTGGAAACATGCACAAGTGTATGGTGGTTCTATGTCTTTGCTAATTTAGTTTGTGCTTCTGGAACACCTAAGTACCAATAGATACAACCCTAACTCTTGATATCTAGAGTATAATCCAAGTGAATAATTAAGTGATCAATTAGAACGAAAAAAACACAACATGATGAAATGTTCTGTGGCCCTTTACTCTTGAACATAACTCACGTCATCTGTGTGACATTCACAATAGGCCAAATTCTGTCTTTTGTCCATTATTTCCTCAGAGAATTTCCACATGTCATTAGTGCTGTAAAATGTAAACATGAAGGGCTTCATGATTGATTCCTTTTCATCATCTTCGACTTTTTCTTTCCACAACCTCCCATAATGCAGAGCAGCCTCAGCCTGGTTCTCCTCCCCTATGGACAAAACATAAGGCAGGTCCACTTTGGCAGCGAACAGTTGATGGTTGGCCTCAACCCACTCTGCTGCATGTCTGCAATCCCGAAGAATGCGATCTTCAACCGAGTCCTATGGAGAAGACAGAAAGATGTTTGTACCATAGCTGCTGCACTAACTGGTGTGTCTACATTGTCATGGCCTAGGGTAACCAGACAATGAGGGAGGACGGAGGCGTGATTCTAGTTTAACAATGATCAAGGTCATTTGATAACCCATAACAAAAAGAGATCAAACAACTGCAGCGTGGCAAGCAGGTGGAGGTGCCAACAAGGAAGGGGCTGGACTGCTGGAACAGGGCGCACCACATAGGCCACCAACAAGGCCACTCCGCCCCCCTTCATCAGTCCTCATTGGGAGACAGGCGGACCAGTCCTAATTGGGAGACAGGACAATCATAGGCAACGTTGTCAGGTCTGACTGAGACCTCAGCCTGCTGCTCTTCTTCCTGAAAATATATCGATAAGCAAAATGATCAGTTGTAATATTCAAAACACAAGCTCCAAAAAGAAGAAAAAGAAAATATCACATCAGTGCCCTCCTCTAATATGTCCACCTATACATATTAGAGAGCTCACCATATTAATTTTCCAATCATGCATTACTTAGACACTTTATTTTTAAACTGCAGACAGCAGGTCTGACCTTAACTTGTGAATGGCATATTATTTAAAGCGACCCCACAATTGGAAAAAATATTGGTAAAAAAAATAGGGAAATGGAAATGCTGGTTTCTGACCTGAAACAAAAGAAAAACTCTCAAAATTTAAATCTGACCTCAGTTATGTCATCCACCTTCCTTTTCTTCAGCCTAAACACTGGTGGCACCTCACCTCACAGGTGGGCCTTTCCACCACATGTTCCGATTGAATGATGAATCTAAAAAGGATATAAAATGCATCATGTTTGAATTATAGTACATTAACACATATCACGTCTGTGAGTTCAGAAAGACAAATTATCAACTTTGAGACGATGGCCAGCTATGCATGGACAGTTTACAAAAATGTTTTATAACGTTACATACAAACATGAACAGTTACTTTACGTTATGCACTAAAAAGTTAATAATCCCTGAGAACTTGAAGTGTTGATACTAACTGCCATTGGTGAAAGTTAACTTTAACGTTATCTAACTTAGCTTCAAAACGACAACCCAAACCGACATGTAACATTCGGTAATTTAATTTATTAATGACTTCTACAACGTTACTATTTTACGGCACCTATATTGACAAAGAACACAAGAAACCATGCATTTACTTTCTGTGGATGAGCAAATTCAGCAACTCACGGTACGCGGGACACATGCTGTCGCTGGTGGGACTCCCTCGCAAATGCAATTTGAATTTAAATGGGCGTTTAAAAGTCCGCACTTCCGTCCTGACAGTGGAGGTGTACTGACAGTGGAGCCTGCACCGGAAGCGACCTCACAGTGGAGGTCTGCAGCCTGATGCCTCTCAATTCTGCGACCCACCGAAAAGTCTGACCCAGGGGGCGCTGTGGTACATTTTCTGCAACATGCGTTATAACATGCGTTATAACAAAAACATAAATAAAACATAAGATCTCCCCCCACCGGTGGGTCTTTCTTTTCTTGATACGAACATTAATTCTTAAAAGCATTTTACACAGTAGCCTATAATAGGAAATGCTCAATCAGCGTAATTTAACATTGACTGTAGCTTTTTATGGATAAAGAAGCAACGGCGAAGGACCGTACTATACGCCCTATCCATTGTATGGGTCTGTAAAGTGCAAATCAAATCAATAAAATGTATTTATTAAGCACCTTTAATAAAAATGTAATTGGTTGGGAGGAGATCTAATGTTTATGTATGTTTTTGTCATCCCTATGTCTACGCTTCAAACTCGTGCATACTGCAGAAAATATGCAACAGATTTTGATTTTGTTTAAATATGCCGAATTGTGATATTATGGGTTATTATTGTTCAGATGATTTAGCTAAGCTAGCTAACATCTGCTAACGTCAGCAGTCTCTTGTTGCCATAGCAACAGTAAACATTTACATGGACTTATGAGCTGTAAATAGAGATGCACAATCAAGCTGTATATACCGATCAGGGGTCTCATTTTTGTTCGGCGGTCACGGGATTGGGATCACTAACAACAAAAAGCAGAGTGGGTGGCAACATGTTGCTGCATCAGTGAACTCTGTCAGTGGCACGGAGCGCACAGTCCCAGAATTAAAAAAAGAAGTGGTCTGACATAAAGGTACATATTTTTATGTACCAATAAATCGTTATGGTCCCTGAAGACCCTCTCCCTCCGAATCCTGCCATTTGCATGGTCCTCCAGCAGTGCCATATATGGTGCAGCATTACGCACGGGGCTCACCGCTGTATCCAGGGTTACGGTAATAAGACTGGCTGAGAACACCTTGGATAATAAGATTGTAATCACCCACGTAGAATTATCTTGAACATAACCCCTTTTTAATGCCTGATTTGTCATGAAAAGAGGAACGGACAATAATATAATGATTGTGATGAGTATGAGTATGTGGCTTGGTTTTCCACACTTGGGATTTAATTGACATTTGGTTATGTGTTTACAGTGTCTTATTAAAACATTATGTTAGTGGCACATGTTGGACAGATGCTTTATTCCATGCTGTCGCGCCGTCAGTGGACAGTATGTAGGCCTAGGCCGTTGTGACGGGATTAAATATAGAGAATTTTGATTTTGAATTTTCATTTCGATTCTAAGTAGATGTTTCTGGAGTTATAACTGCGAAATAACACAGTTGACTTAAATTATTCTGAGTAGGCTACATAGATTTAACGCATGATACGGGTTGAAATTAAATTTATGAAGGGCGATGATAAAACATAATCGTTCTTCTCACTCTACATTTCTTCTGTCTGACTCCAGTTCACCACCACACCGTCTGTGTCGCCAATTCTCTTTTTTCTCCAAACCATGCGTACGCATGGGTCAGAGTTTGCTTAGGGCTGTGCACATTCTCCCGTCAAGTTTGTTTTTTATAGCTCACAACCTTGGCGTGGAAAGTCGTACGCCACTTTCAGCCCCGTTTTGTGCGTACGCAACGGTTATAAATGAGACCCCAGATACTTTGAATTTTAGCACAAAATACAAGTAAACCTATAGGAAGTAATTCGTTTAATTTGCAATAACTGCTATTGAATTTATTGTAATCATTCAATTCATTTATTGTTTACTGAGGTGATGACTATTGCATGTGGTGAGAGGAATTCAATAGGCCTAGGCCTATGTGTATTTTTAAAGGTTTATGTGAAGAAACATATGTGTGATAAAATGACAACTGGTAATTCATAAATGTCTCTTATATTCTCTGCTACCATCATCTCCTGTCAAACAGGTTTTCCTGACCTGCTAGAAGTTCTTCTGAGAGAGAGAGAGAGAGAGAGAGAGAGAGAGAGAGAGAGAGAGAGAGAGAGAGAGAGAGAGAGAGAGAGAGAGAGAGAGAGAGAGAGAGAGAGAGAGAGAGAGAGAGAGAGAGAGAGAGAGAGATATTATTATGCAACTTGTTTTGTCTCAGATTGAAACAAAAGGTTTGATTATGATTATTTCCTGGTTGAAGATTTCCATATTGATGTTAATTTCAAACATCTGCATATCTTTTAACTTCAATTAACAGTTATGCTGGTATACAGGCCCGGGCTCTTTTGAGACTTAAGTCATCCTTCATGACAGATACATTTGTTCACTATGTGTCACTACATCACAAAAAGGCTACATGGCTTGGCTACATATACTTGTCAGTACACAGATACTGAGTTCAAGTTGTGTTTGCTGTTTTTTTTTGCAAGTCATGAATTTGGTGAGGAGTGTAGCTGGCTGGCTAGGGACGAGGAAGTAAGTAAATATAACCATAAATAGAGATTTTTTTTTTTATCTATAGCTGTGTGGAAAAAGTCTAAGACATGAATTACAGGTCTGAATAGATATGCATTCTCATGCGTGTATGTGCACATGTATACATATATGTCCACATACACGTATATGAGAATGCATATCTATCTAGACCTGTAATTCATGTCTTAGACCTTTTCACACAGCTATAGATAATATATATTTTTTCAATTCTCTATTTAAGGTTTCATAATGACTGAGTCACTGTTAAAAGAAATGAGTTTCAGCTCTAATGCTGCTGTAATATGTTTTTATTTAGATTATTTGTCAGGATATTTTGTTATCATTGTCCGAGTCTGGTTTTAACTAATGCAGGGCTTACACCAAAAGATTTTCACAGTCACAGACTAAAATCTGCAAGAGACAATTTAGTGTGGGATCAAGTGTGATATTTAACAAGGGTTTTGTAGATCTGTAGATATGGGTGGTGGAGATGCAGCGACCACAGGAGGTCTGTTAACTTCCTGTTCGGGTTTCACATCTGTCTTGTCAGCAGCACCAGAGACAAAAACTTGAAAAACAAAAACAAAAAAAAGCAACAACTGCTATTTCCAGTGCTGTACTATTATTCGGATGCATGTACTTGATTAAATTGTTTTAATCAAGTACATACAGGGTTCTTCCCGTTCATCTCGTCCCACCCCTAGTGCTGATAATGTAGTGGGCTGATCTGGACAGAAAATGCCAGGGCTGAATTTCTGTCCCAGTCCACCCCCTGACTGATATGTATTTCGAGCTAGCTATCACAAAAATAGACTGGACTCTGAGGTTTTGCTAACTTAGTGTAACCTGTTGGAAGGTAACGACGATAGCCATCAGCACGAAGTTACATTAACTTTGGCAGATTTTGACATTGATTTAACAAAATCTATTTCAATGACAGTCCAGTACTGCGTGGGTTATGTTAACGTTGTTAACATGGTGGTAACCTACGCAGTTAACTTAACAAGTAACAGTATTTGATTTGGTACAATTCTTCATATCAAACATTACATAAGCAAGCTTACCTGATCGTATGGGTCAAGGGTCCAGAAATGAGATGTGTACTGTGCGGTACGTTGGTCTACCACCCGATGATCTCCCGGTCAACCAAAAATGTATGGATTTTCCATCATATCTCCCTACTCCCGGTCAACTATATATCGATGCATTTTCAATCATATTTCGATGCATTTTTCAATCATAATTCCCAGTCAACTATATGTCGATGCATTTTCAATCAATATTTATTCAATGTTGGCTTGCTGTCTGGGATGTCTCCAACATGTATCTGTCCCCCACTAACATGTTTCCAACATGTACAGGTATATGTCCCCTACTAACATGCATCTGTCCCCTATTAACATGTCTCCAACATTTATCTGTCCTCCACTAGCATGTCTCCAACATCTATGTTCCCTACTAACATGTCTCCAACATGTGTCTGTCCCCTACTCACACGTCTCCAACACCTTCGGTATCACCTCATCCACAGGGAGTGCTGTAACTCTCAGTCAGAGTTAGACACTCTGCTGCCCTGATGGAAAATTCATCAGCCTCATTTTGCGAGTCATAATTAATTAGTAAGTAATAAAACTAGTTAGCTGGAAATTGCTTCGCGTCATTGCCTTATTTATTTGTCAATGATTTCTGCACAAATGTAAGGCAGAGCTATTTCTTTTATTCACAAACAGATTTTATCCTACTCATTAACAAGAAGGTATTATGTTGAAATGGTCCAGCTCCCTATGGATAGGTCCGAAACAATGCGTGCAAAATACTTGTAAGGACCTAGATCAGGCATCTCCAAACGGCGGACCGCGGTCCGCGTCCGGACCAAGTGAAGGTCCTATCCGGACCCATGACCAATTTAAAATAATAATAAAAAAATAAAAAAAGTTTTTTTTTATTTTTTTTATTTTTTATGATTTCACTATACAAAGCATGATTATGTTAGTATAATCATTTCTCACTGAAATACAAATTGAAAGGCAGAATAGTCTGTAGTACAGCATAAAAACAGCAAAAAGCAATGATCTTCACAGAGCGAAGATCATGCACTCACCGAACTCCCCCCCCTCCCTCCGTCTGTCACGGCATGTGCGTAATAGCGTCACTCAAAAAATAGCCAATCAAATTTTTTGTTTACCGGAAGAGCGATTTGGAATGAGAAAATGGCTTGCTCGAAAATAAGGAAAGTTGACCCCGAAAACAGACTTTTTAAGGATGAATGGACTGACCAATACTTGTTCATTGTTGTGTCTTTTATGTGTTGAAACCGTGACGCTGATAAAAAGCGGGAATATTAAGCGGCATTACGAATCCAAACACAGATCCTTCGAGGAAAAGTATCCCCAGAAGTCAGAAGTAAGAGCGTGGAAAATATCTGAGCTGAGAGCTCAGTATGAGAGGTCTACGCGTGTCTTCACACACTCATTTACAGGCCAGCAACGTGCAAATGAATGCTCACTTAAGATTGCATGGATTTTGGGGCAACATAAAAAAACCTTCAGTGACACGACTGTTGTGAAGGAGTGCTTGAACGCCGCTGCCGAGACGTTACTTGAAGGTAAACAAAGGGATGAATTGTGTGAAAAAATAAAGCAAATCCCAATGTGAGCTGCAACGACAACCAGAAAATCCGAAATGTTATCAGATGACGCACTGTCACAGCTTCATGCGGCTGTTCAGAGTGCCCCATCCCCAGCCATTGATGAGACTTCAGATGTAACGGATAATGCCCAGCTTTTGGTTTGTGTGTGATTGTTTCATCAAGACAAGAAAGAGATCTGTGTGGACCTGTTGGGTCTAACACCACTTGAGACACTGTTTTGCTTACTTGAAGTGAAGGCCTAAGGCTCTTTTTGTTTTTATTTGAAATGTAGGTCTGGTGTACCTGTTTTGCTTACTTGAAATGTAGGCCTAATGCACTTTGTGTTTATTTGAAGTGTAGGCCTAGTGTTCCTGTTCTGCTTACTTCACATGTAGGCCTTATGCACTTTTTATGTTTGTTTGAATTGCAGGCCTAATGACCTGTTTTGTTTACTTGAAATGTTAATATGCGTTACTTTGTCTTACTAGTTTTTCATGGTTAAAAGTAAGCTATTAGGAAATTGAAAATACATCTGAAATGATAAGGAAATATGCTGTGTTGATTGTATTTGACAAAAAAGAAGGCCATTAGGACGTGGAAGGTTCGGACCTTTCTTGGAAGGAATTTTTAGCAACTGGACCTTGTTCAATTTTAATTGAAGACCCCTGACCTAGATAGTCGTAAATCATTTGGCCTCTAGGGCGTAGCAAACAAATTGTCAAATAAAGAACTTCAGCCTTGCTCACATTGGATATTATTGTGTTTTTTACCTTGTTTTGAGTTTGTTTTACTGACAGGTTCAGAATGATGTGGTAAGCAAAGACAATGAGTGTCAGGAAAACACCGGAGAAAGCTTTAAGAGGTTTCCTTTCCTGCTGCTGCCTGTATTTCCTGCAAGCCAACTTTAGTGGGCCAACTGTTTGTATGAAAATGTTTGCAGCCCTTTTTGAGTTATAGGTTGTCTACTGTTTTGTGCAACATGGGCGATTTGCGGAAAGATAAACCACTTCACACATTCCAAACATATAAAAAAAAACTGACGCTTTTGCCAGGATCGCTGCTTAGACTCACTTAAAGTGATTTATAATATTGTAATATTGTAAATTAAGTAATGTTGAAAATGTCCTTGTTACTATTCCACAGACCAGGAAAGAGAGCTGTTCTATTTTGAGATGACCTTTTAAGCATGTGTTTGTTTGTATTTATAGTTTCTAGGGAAGCATTAGACTGAGATCTGTGAAGCAACAACAACCCTATTTTTTTTTAAAAATAACATTAGTCTAGAGTTGTTATAGTTATGAGTATGATATCCACTCCCTATGATAGGAACCGACACTGGCAGCTCCCCAGTGCAAACTGGGGAGCAGTGCAAAATTCCATAGGAAGAAAAAAGGAGTTCCTGCTCTGGCGAGCCTTCCCACATTCGGGTCCAGAGGGAACATCTCCTACGTGCATTCTTAGAATATCCTGTCCACTACTTGGATCGAGGGCTTTTGCTTCCCCCCCTCATTGCTTCCTACCCCTGCAGCGACGCGCAACAGGATTTCAGCCCGTAGGGTATGTCCCCGAGTTTGCCTTCATTTACTTTCCTCGTTCTGTCATGTCATGTTGTTGTCGTGATATAAGGGTTCATGGTAAAATGGAGGGTAGGATATCCTGGAGGGCAGCCACATTCTGTCAGACAGGGGCGTACCAGATTTGGATAGCACGCTATCTTCGTTGACCAGAGCTAGGCTTCATTATCAGATCGCTCCATCTCTCACATTGAGATGACCTGTTCTCCTGTTTTTCTTTTCTGTATCTTATAGCACAGAACACCCCCTGGGAAGATGTGGGGGAACAGAGAATCGGTCCTTGCTCTTGTCGTTGTCGCAGCTCTTCATGGCACAGTAAGTGTTTTAACTCCTCTTGTGAACCACCTATATTTGAATATAAATAGAAATGCATTTAATGTTAACACCTATTGTATTTGGGATCATTAACTTTGGAACTTCTTGAAAGCATAGACATTCACTGTATCTTGAAATTTAACCATGGCAACAAAAAAAAAGCACTAGAATATTTGATTAACTCATGTTCTTCTCAAGTTGTGTAATGTAAACTAAAAGTGTTAATTGATCACAGTTAAACGGTGCAAAAGAACTGGATATGGCCGTGGATTCAGTGGACGACCGGTATTATGGATGCCGTGCCGATGCCCTGAAGGGACTGCCTGACCAGCTGAAGGTTGAGCTGGCCGCCAGCCCAGAGTTCAAAGTGGCCTGGGAAACCGAAAGGGGTTGTAATGCGGTTGTGCCCGGAGGCCTACCGGAGCACAGCCAGGCGCTGCGGGCCTACTTAAACGCAAAGAAAGCATTCAAGGACAAGTTTAACAACGCTGTGGCAACCATGGGCGGCAATCACAGCTTCCCCTTCTATTCCCTCCACTTCCTGCTTACGGACGCGATGATGTTGCTGTCAGGGAAGGGGGGCACGAACAGGACCGTGTACAGCGTATCTCGGCAGTTATACACCGCGAAGAAGGGCGCAAAGGTGAAGTTGGGCGGATTCATGTCAGCCTTCAAGGATAGATCGCTGCTGATGGAGGACCCTGATTTGGAGGGAGGGGTTCTGTTCAGCATCACGAGCTGCCTCGCGGCCAACCTGGAGATGGAATGCGGGGACGTCGAGATGCTCCTGTTGCCCGCTGAAGAGTTTACGGTGGAGGACATCCACAAGGTTGATGACGGGGAGTACGTCAGCCACACCAGCATCACTCTGAAGCATTCCGGTTTTTCCTCTAAACACAACTGTCACTTACATGCTCGGTGAGCCCCGCCCCCAGTTTGGTCTCCTCTCTTTTTATCCACAACAGGATTTTTGTCTCTATAGTTAAATCCATCACTGAGCTGCTTTAGTCATGATTAAGCATTGTAGTGAGACAGAGGAAAATAAACAACAAAAAAAATCCCCCTTCGCTCTAATGATAGCTCACATTTAATTGATGGGCAAGCCGGGTTCCACGAACCAACCCAGAGGTACAGTGATTGGTCAGAAATGTGCCAAGAGTGATGTCAATCAGAACATATTCACTGACGAATGGCAATGGCATTTTTGAAAAATGACATCAAATTACAGCTTTAAATTTTATATCAATATCAATAGGTGTCTTCTCACTTAATTTTCTTTTTTCTCTAGAGTTTAAATTAATACTATGGTTTTTAAAACATTTTGATTTCTCTCCTCTTTCCTGATAGGCTCCAGAAAGGAAATTCCTCCACCAAAGTCGTTGGCTGCTTATGGGCGGTGTACCTAGCGGTTGCTCTCTTCGGCCTGTTAAAATAGTCCTCAAACACACTTTTCCATGGAGGAAAGGAAGCCGGGGGGGGGGGGTTAAATTGGTTTATTCTCCTTGGACATACCAAGAATTGAACTCGATCGGGGGGGGGAGGAACCGATGATGCGTTGCGCATTTTTCATCACCCTCTGCAATGCTTCCCGGTCAGAGACATAACATCGCTGTTGATCTTCCCTGTAGTCAGACTGCTTTCTGATGTCTCCTCCGCACGCTCCCCCCACATGTTATTCTCTATAGGCTGGATATCGTCCCCTCCCTGGAACACATTTTATCATGTTTGTCATGTATTATGCTATTATGTTGGGTTGTGAGCAAGCAAACACACCCTAAAAGTGTAAGGCGATAGAAGTTATATGACGGTGGAAGGGGTGAAGAGAGAAAGCGCTCAAATGTTGCCAATGATCCTTGACGCCCTGTTCCTGAGTCTTTGTTTAGCTGGGCGCCTGGTCAAGGCTGTGTGAGTGGAGATTACACTGGAAAGAATCCAGGAGCTCAGAGAGATGAGGAGGAAGTGGGAGAAGTGGTTGGTAAAAAGCCTTTGTATAAGGTTTCAATCATCCACAAACGTGCTTGTTTCAGGATCACAAAGACAGACTAGTCGAATATTGAATCAATCTCAATAATGTTGCTTTATAAAATTCATTGGAAAAAGTTTATTGCAAGTAAATGTAGACCTAAAGAAAGATGTGGTAAAGTGTTTGTGTGTTGAATCTATTTAGCATATTCTTTAATCCCAGAAAGAGGCAGCAGAGAGGTGTGGCCGGAAACCAGAAACGGCGAGGGGCGGAGTTACGCCTGAGAGTGGATGAAGCTGTCAGAAGGGGATATAAAAACACATTAAATGCACATATGACCAACCAATTTAGTTTGATGTTGTTTATTTAACATGAAATTCATATTAAGAACAGCTTCTGTAGTATTGGAAACTACAGCAATAAGGCTAATTATTATACAAACAATTAGATATAATAGTAATAAAAAAAAAGTTATATTTACCACTAGGGGATACAATCATTGAAATGGACAAACTAAAAACCAATTTATAATAAATAACATTTTAAATCCTGGAAGGAAATTATAACCAAATTACAGACTGATTTGAAGAGCTTTCCCAGTTTTTGTTAAAATAAATCATATCAGGCATGTAGGCAGACACGACAACGCCCAGTTTTTCTTGAAATTGATTTTTCAGGGCAAAAGAGCGATTCCGAACTAAGATCAGATCATGTAATCCAATTTAACATTTGATCTAGATCAAACTTGCCCTTTGGGTTTTTCAAAAATTTGAACTCGGTTTTGGATCTATTGGATCCAAAAAAAACAGGATTGCCCTGATCCCATCGGAAGGGTGGAGTTGGTTATCCTAACATTAGGTTTTTGGATCACAGCGATCCTATCCAATGTTCCTTTAAAAACTGGCATAAAATTAAAATGGATCAGGTGATCCTGGATAGCAAAACATGGGATTTCCAAATCCGGATAAATTTGATCCAAACTTAAAAAATATAAAAACTGGGCTTTTGCCAGACTTCGTGGTATTGGGTCCTATTTTCCCTGTTTCTCATCCAGACGTTAACAGTAAGAACTGGCAACAGCATTATATTCAGCAAACTCAGATTCTATGCAGGCCCCATTGCAAACCCAAGGGAACCAGATTCTCCACCCTGAGGAGCAAATCACCTCAATCTGCCATGGAGTAAGGGAGCTGGCAGGATGCAATTATGGCTTTCAGTCTTCCATCTGATATCAGGTCGGTCGGATGAGTGACTAACTTCAGCAGTTAATGGCAAGTCTGGCAATCATTGTCCCGTCTCTGCTTCCAGCACCAGCTCTGGCCAATGACTCTGTTCCTGTTCTTCCTGTACCTCTTCCAGCTCCCAAGCAAGCCCCGGTTCCTCATCTTTCCCGACCGGAACATTTTTCCTGCGACTCTGGGAATTGCGTTCCTGGTCTAGTGTGGGCTACATTTTGTGTGGCATGCGCTTTCTTTGCAGACGGAAGGTGCAAAGGTTACAAGGCCAAAGCCGAGTGGTCCTGGAATTCTAATTCGAGGCAGGCGGCGGGCTTCTGATAGCACCATTGAGTTGACAGTGGCAGCGGCTGGAACCATTTGGCACCTCTAGAGATTCCTCCGGACCTGGATTCTTTATTCGCCCTTTATCAATAGTAAGCTTGATTACTGCAATGGTCTCCTTACAGGTCTCCCAAAACAAACTCTGAGGAAGCTTCAGCTTGTTCAGAATGCTGCTGCTAGAGTTCTAACAAAGACCGAAAGATTTGATCATATTACACCAATTCTGAAATCGTTACATTGGCTTCCAAGTCAACAAGTCAGAGAATTGATTTTAAAATCATGTTGCTTACCTATAAATCCCTACATGGTTTAGGCCCAAAATATTTAACTGATATGCTTCCACTACATCAGCCTTTTAGACCACTAAGAAGCTCCGAGACCAATCTGTTAATTATCCCCAGAGTAAACACAAAACATGGGAAAGCAGGATAGTTACTACGCAACAAATAGCTGGAATAAACTCCCAGAGGATTTAAGACTTGCCCCAACTCTGAGCACCTTTAAAACAAGACTGAAGACTTTTATGTTTGCTATAGCTTTCTGCTAAATAACTTTGCCTTTATTTTCTATTTTAATACTAAAATGCCTTTTTAACTTTCTATTTTTGCATGTGTTTTTCTTTTACTTACCTATTATTATTTTATTGTATGACACTGTTTATATGTGAAGCACTTTGAGTGCCTTGTGTATGAAAAGTGCTATATAAATAAAGTTGCCTTGCCTTGCCTTGCCTTGCCTAGTCATTTGGATTGACAATCGTCTCCAAGAGGGAGGGCAGCCGGATACCGTTCACATTTCTTTATGCCCCTTGTCTCCTCATTGCTTACCGAAGGCTGACTCTCATCATCTACTTACTGTTCGCATTTACTGTTTGCCCTGTCTATTGAAAGTTAGAGCTCACCCCTGAGGAGGGCACTGGTGTGCCGTACAACTTCCTCTGTTTATCTCCTCCTCCTTCGTCACTCGTGCTCAGCGCTAGTCGACTCTGGGGCTGATGAGAGATTTATGGATTGGAGGTTAGCTAAGAGACTTGAACTCAATTGAATTCCCTTGCCCAAGCCATTAGTAGTTAATGCTCTGGATGGTATTCCCTTTTACATCCTATTATTCTGGGTTTTCCCAGCTCACCAAATGTAACCTTCAGTCTGCATTTGTCCCTTCTGTCCACAAAAATAATGGATTAGGCGCTTTTTTCTTTAAAGTTGCACCAGCGATTATCCGACCAATGAGGATTTGATCAAACAAGTGCATCGACCAACCAACTGATCAACCGACCAGAACTCGACAGCCCGAGTGTTCACTTAGTAATTTGGGACAACATGCTTGGTAATTTGGGACACACAGTTGCATAAGTGTCGGCCCTTGCTTTAAACACAAATTATATGTTTCACATAATATTTTAAAAAGATGATTAATTCATGAAAACCTTGCATTGAGCTATTCATCTGGAATCAATTTATACAAATATTTTAAAACATATTCATAATTATCAACTCAACAAATATGTCCAAAATATATCTTAAAGTTACATTAAAAAAACAATTGGCATCTTCCTCTTTATTAGACATGGACGCCGTTTTTGTCTATCACAGAGTATACCCTTATCCAGAAATCCAGCTGAAGCGTATCATTTCTCTAACCTCTTGGTTTTTGGGGTCAACTTTCTTTTTGATGCTGATTTTCTGTTCAGTTTCCCGATACTTTCCGCCCCTTGGAATGTATAGGAACCTTTGAAAGACTTTCTGTTTGGATTTGTGCGGCCTCATGTCTTATAATGCTATTGATTCCAGTTGTAGAATTACAAAATCAGTTAATTACTTTATCTTAATTGCTTAAGATAAGGAATAACATCCAAGTGGTAAAACTAAAGAGCTTTAAAAAACATCATCACAGTTTCGACATAATTGGTTCAAGGAAAGGAAAAAGTCAGTTCCTCTTTCAACCCCACTTATTGAGAAACATCTATATAAAAAAAATTATATATTTGCAAACATATATCAACATTAATTGTTATATACTTTTACAGTATATAATATGTTCAGATATTAGTTATATATATTACAATGTAAAAGCACATAAAAAGAAAAGTTAAAAGGTACGCCAAACGATTTTTTCCCAAGTCAATAAAATAATTACAAATCATGGACCTGAATGGGACTGTGAACATGCGTGATTTCCGATATGCAATAAAGCAACATTGTTGTTGCTAGGGTCATGTCTACTTCCACTTTTCGCTAAGATCATGTTTACTTGAATTTATGGTTATGTCCACTTGTTGCTAGGGTCATATCTACTTGTTTCTACTGTCAAGTCTACCTGATGGAGTGCTTTAAGTGAGGGAGGAGGTCATGAAACCAGTCCTCCCAGGACCTCCCTACTCCTAATGCCAACAGAGAAGACAAGAGGACAAAAGGTGTTCATGTGTGCGTTCATCAGTCAGAACCAGGGAATGTTAAGACTAACAGGGGCTTACACATTGTGATTTGTTGGTTTGATTGCTTGATACTAAATAGCCATGGCAATATGTCAATCAGATTATTTTTATTAGAATCTGAATCTGTGCAATCCGATATTCTGCTGCTGCAGTAAAACCAGGAATTCTGTTATACAAAGGAGTGTGCATGTTTTGAAAAAATAAATAAAATACACAAAAAATACATTAAACAGTGGGACCACCAACACGTATCAATGCACTGTGATACTTTGATGAAATTTACTCAATTAAAGTAAAATTACTGGCATGAAAAAAAGTAAGAATTCAAATAAAGCCATTCAGGAAAGAAAAAAAATCTGCGTTTCACATGTTCTCAAAGCCAATGCTTAATGGCAACGATGTATCTTGATTTTCCAAAAACTAACCACTTTGAGACTAAATCAAATCAGCGGGACAACACGAGTTTATAGGTTTGTGCGCAGTGGGCAGGTGTATAAATAATTATTCTCTTGAATTCTCCTTCCTTACATTTATTGCTGAAGGGGACATGTTATTAATAATAATAATAATAATACATTTAATTTAGAGGCGCCTTTCAAGACACCCAAGGTCACCTTTAAGGAGCAGGTACTAGGGGAAATGTTATTGAGGAGCAGATAGGGACTAAGGGACATGTTATTAAGAAGCAGGTAGGGACTAGGGAACATGTCATTAAGGAGCAGGTAAGAGCCAAGGGACATGCCATTAAGGAACAGGTAGGGAATAGGAGTGGGTAGGGACTAGGGGACATGTCATTTAAAGGTGGGTAGGGACTAGGTTAATGTCATTAAGTAGCAGGTAGTATAACGGCTTGGTGAGCAACAGGGAAAATAGGAGTCAATAGCACGTTTCAGAGTCAAAAGTATCAGAAGAAAGAATGTTCTTTGCTAGAAGATCGGTCGGTACAAATGCTGCGAGATGACAAAGGCGTAGTGGGTCGTTACACTAGTAATCAGTTGGTAATCACAGAGGCACAGAGGAAGGGAAACACACGACTAAATACAGGAGGGGAATGTTAATGAGGGACAAGTGGAAAAAAACAAGGTGAGTGAGGACAATCAAAGATGTGGGAAAAACAAGGACAGGGAGTGAAGTAATCAATGAAAAGGGCGAGATGTGACATTACCATCCCCCTCTAGTGACGGCACCTAACGGCCCGGGCTGGTTCAGATGGAGGAGGTGGAATCCTGATTGAACCGCTCTGTCTGGAAGTTGGACTGGGGGTGATACCCAGAGGAGAGGCAACCTAAAAAGCAATAAAAAGGCTTTCTAGAAACGGAGATGAACTGCGGACCACTATTAGCCACCACGTTCATGGAGTTGGAAAAAAAAGAATAACGGAGGGCAGCTGAGTGAAAATGAATTGTCCTCTACCCTTAAAGGCCCACTATGCAACTTCGGGCATTTCTTCGCTGTTTTCTTGGTTTTGGCACGCACATTTCTCTACACAGCGCCCCCTAAAGCTTCGTAGTAGATATTTCACAACACTGTCGTAACAACTCGTTGACGTCCCTTCCCCATGCTCTTCTACGCGGGCCATGTGCATTTGTTTTCAAAGAAGCCGGCGAATGCGCGGAGCCATGTCCGAAATAGATGTTCATAAAGTGTAGGCAAGGTTATACATTTTTAAAATGGTGTATTTGCATTGCAATAAACATAAATCCATCATTTTTTATAGTTGACGGGGAGAATTTATACCCTAGGTTATAATTATTTTATCTTAGGTTGAACAGAACAATCAGTGTAAGAGGTTTGGCCAACATAATAATCGAAATAAACAAGAACCTGGATTCGGGGATTCAGTCTGTATCTGGGGGACGAGACAGACGAACAGCAAAACACCCATGGAAACAAAGGTGTTTATATGGTTGCAACCAAGCAAGCTAGAAACAAACAGGGCTCACAACAAAACGGTCGAGAAAACAATTTTTACAGGGCTCACAAAAATGGTTGAGCAAACACATGTGTACAGAGACTATCAGAATCAAGAATATTACGCAGACAAAGTTCACCCAAGGGTAATTTCAATTTCAAAAGCAACACGGCCGAGTCGGCGTCTGATTTGCAGTCTTCTTTTTCTTTCAGTTCACGCTATTCCTGAAAAGCTTGCCCAACGTTTACTCGTGTCTGGCCTCTCTGTCGGTCTGTCTCCCTTTTCTCTTCTTCTGTTCCTCCGACATTGGGTTTCTCTGTCTCTTTTTAGTCGGCTGATCTATGATGAATATAACAATCCATTAGTTACTTGTGTTTATATCGAGCCGGTTCCGTGTTTGTGGGTCTGTGCCGTAAAGCAATTCGTTACTGTAGTGACCATAGTAGTGACCCTTGCACAGAAGCATACGGCCGACATCTTTCTTTTTTCTGGGTGGAAATAGTAACATAGTTACGCCATTAAATGCGTTTATGGAAACATTTTTAGCGAGAAATGTGCATTTTACTTTCAGAATGTTCGCTCGGTGAATGTGAAGGATGTTTGGTTTGATAGTTATGACGAAGAGTGAACGCTCCGTTCACTTGCATGGACAGAGTCTCTGGCTGCTAAGCAACCTCAACGTCTTGGCGGACTATTTCTCTGCTGATCAACACTACGAATGCTGGAAACACACCAGACACACCATGTGAAGTTATTTAACCCGATTATCGTTATTTATGAGTCCTTAGCCCAAGTGAAGGAGTTCAAGTACCTCGGGGTCTTGTTCGTGAGTGAGGGTACTATGGAGCGTGAGATTGGCCGGAGAATCAGAGCAGCGGGGGCGGTATTGCGTTCGCTTTACCGCACCGTTGTTACGAAAAGAGAGCTGAGCCGCAAGGCAAAGCTCTCGATCTACCGGTCGATCTTCGTTCCTATCCTCACCTATGGTCATGAGGGTTGGGTGATGACCGAAAGGACGAGATCGCGGGTAAAAGCGGCCGAGATGAGTTTTCTCAGAAGGGTGGCTGGCGTCTCGGGATAGGGTGAGAAGCTCAGTAATCCGTGAGGAACTCGGATTAGAGCCGCTGCTCCTTTACTTAGAAAGGAGTCAGCTGTGGTGGTTCGGGCATCTGGCAAGGATGCCTACTGGGCGCCTCCCTTTCGAGGTGTTTCAGGCACGTCCATTGGGGAGGAGACCTCGGGGAAGACCCAGGACTAGGTGGAGAGATTATATCTCAACACTGGCCTGGGAACGCCTCGGGATCCCCCCGTCAGAGCTGGTCAATGTGGCCCGGGAAAGGGAAGTCTGGAGCCCCCTGCTTGAGCTGCTCCCCCCGCGACCCGACCCCGGATAAACGGATGACGATGAGATGAGATCGTTATTTATATCCGAGATTATTTAATCTAACCCGATCTAAACTCTATCATGCACCCAAACACGGCGGCGTTTGGGTTTCCTACCTCGGACAACAATTGCCTCGCAACTGGCTGTTTATATCTAGCCGGTGCCATGTTTGGGTGTGTGTCTGTGCCGTAAAGCATTTTCGAAACTACAATCTGACTACATTTTCGAGGATACTTCCGCTGCGTCACATCCGGATTGTGTCGGTCCGAACAGATCAAGTTGCATATGCGCTTTTTCACTGGAGAGGCGACATGGGTAAATGACACACCCACCAATCAACCCAGAAATGGATGCAGAACCATCAGCATAACTCTCAACCTGCATACTTAATGTAATTTTGGCTAAAAAAGTTGCATAGTGGGCCTTTAAAATGGTGGTGTTAAGTTCCGAGGGTGGTAACCCTGTGACGAAATCCAACAAAATGTCCGACCAAAGGTGATCAGGCACCAGGGGCGGACGCAGGAGAAAAGTAGGTGTAAGGAGACCTTGTTCCAAGCACAGGACAGGGGGCAACATATTCTTCAACTACTTCTTCTCCATGGACGGCTACCAGAAGCCTTACTTAACCAACAGTCTGCTGTATTCCAAGGTGGCAGGACAGGAGGGAGGTATGGGCACAGTGTATGACCTGAGCACGATGAGGAGCAGGAACAAACAATCGGTTCGGGGGACAGATTTGAAGTTGTCTGACCCCTTCCTCATTGCCCCAAGGGACAGCCCCTACCACGCACACTGTAAAAGTTGAGAAAACTCAAAATGTTTGAGTTTTGAGCCCAACAAAAGATCCTTTTCTTCTTTAGACAAACTTGTTATAGTTATGCCAACTAAGATTTTTATATTTTACAAAACTCAAAAAAGTAAGTCAGGGTTGTTAACTTAATATTTCAAATTAAGGTTAATATTATTTAAAAAAAAAAACATTTCAAAGAATGCAAAACAAGTTTTAAGTTCACTTTATTAAAATTATTAATTGAAAACTTCCATTTTACATTTCTGAATGCGAGACAGCAATAGAACAAGCAACATGTAGCTAGTTGAGCAGCAGAGAATCGCTGTCTAAATGCAGCAAACCAAAGTGCAGAACAAGTTTGACATTATGGTCAAACTTGTTCTGCACGAGACGGAAGCCCAGTTTAAACGGTGACGCAACTCTCGTGCCTCATACACCGCACGATCCCGGGAGCTGCCTTTTATTTATCACACACCCACAACACACAGCGCACCGCACAGCCAACTAACGGACATGCAAGTCTCGGTAACGGTGCTGGCAACACTACACACAATAAACAACACACAAACAATAAAGACCCCAAACCCGTTAACCCCACCCGTAAACCTAACAGAAACAAATTGACAAAAGGCAATAAACCCCTTTTTCCCAACCGGCATCACGAATACCCAGACTCCCCGGGGGGTAGGAGTCGCCACACTATTTACCATCTGAAAATTCCGTTAGGAAACCCTGTATTTTCCAAAGTGTTGAAATGCACATGTGTACCTTATTTGGCCAAGCCTCAGACAGAGTCTGACTTAAACCTGTGTGTCTTGCTAACAAAGATACTACAGTGAGCCCAACTCTTGACCCAAAACTCAACGTTGTTGGTTATGAACCCCTCCACTGCCGCACGTTTTTCCACTGTTTTCATCCAGAACTGTGTTATTCCTGAAAATGTGTCAGATGATACTGAGTCACTGAACTGTTGGTTTCTCAACTGCTGTCAAACTGCCTTAGACATTGTGGCTCCACATAAAATTAGACGGCAAAAAACTAAATCGGAGGCTGAACCCTGGTTGAATGAAACCACCAGGGCTTCTAGACAGGAGTGTAGAAGAGCTGAGAGAAAGTGGAAAAAGGACAAACTGCAAGTGTCTTTCCAAATTATGCGAGATTGCTGGCGCCACTACCAGTCGTCTGTGAGAGAGGCCAAAAGAAAATATTTTTCTGAGATCATTTTGTTAAATTCTCACAAACCTCGTGTATTGTTTTTAAGGTAATTAACTCTGCTCTGAATGCACCACAGGCGTTGCAAATTGAGGGGTCTCCTGCTGTGTGTGAAGACTTTCTTAGGTTTTTCATTGACAAAGTGACATCTGCTAGAGCACTTATTTCTCCACCTGCTATTGATCCCTCAGTCTCAGCTCCATGCTCTGTGTTCTTAGAGATGTTTGAGCCTGTAACCCTGTCCTTTGTGGAGGAGATTGTTGGCCACCTGAAGCCCTCAGGTTCTCCAGCTGATATTGTTCCTCCTCGACTTTTTAAGGAGATTTTTCCAACTATTGGACCTTCTTTTACTGCTGTCATTAACAGTAGCCTATCATCGGGAGTTGTGCCGGCTCAATTTAAACATGCTGTTGTGCAACCCTTGTTAAAAAAACCTGGACTTGATCCTACTGCTTTGTCTAATTTCAGACCTATCTCCAAACTGTCTTTTCTGTCAAAAGTCCTGGAAAAGATTGTTCACTGTCAACTCATGGACTATATAAATGGACAGAACATTATAGAGATTTTCCAATCTGGTTTTAAAACATTACACAGCACCGAATCAGCGCTGCTTAGAGTTTTTAATGATATATTTTTGGCTACTGACTCTGGCCATAGTGTTGTCCTTGTGCTCCTGGATTTGACTGCAGCCTTCGACACAGTAGACCATGACATCCTCATTGCTCGTCTGGAGCAGTGGGTGGGTGTCAGTGGCACAGCACTAAAATGGTTCAGGTCTTATTTAACCCAGCGGTCTTTCTGTGTTAGCCTTGCTGAGCATGTGTCCTCCACTGTCCCGCTATTACATGGGGTTCCGCAGGGTTCGGTGCTTGGCCCCCTTTTGTTCTCCCTTTATTTGCTCCCACTTGGCTCAATTCTTAGGAAGCATGGTATTTCTTTTCATTGCTATGCTGATGACAGCCAGATTTATATTCCTCTTAGAAAGGCAGAAGCATACAGTATTAAGCCTTTGTTAGACTGCCTGCAAGACATTAAAGCTTGGATGTCCCTAAACTTTTTAAATTTTAATGAAAAAAAGACAGAGGTTATGGTTTTCAGTGGCTCTGGTGTGTCCCCCCTGGTTGACCTAGGCTACCTGGAACAGTTCCGTAGGCCAATCTTAAATAACCTGGGGGTTAAGGTGGACACTGACCTCAAATTTGACACCCAGGTAAAAGCTGTGGTGAAGTCCAGCTTCTTCCAGCTAAGGCAGCTGGCCAAAATTAAACCAATGCTTCAGAGACAGCATCTTGAAATAGTAATCCATGCGTTTGTGACCACCCGGCTGGACTACTGTAATGCACTTTACATGGGGATTAGTGAGGCCTCCATTGCCCGCCTCCAATTAGTTCAAAATGCCGCAGCTCGTCTCTTGACTAACACTAGAAAGTACGACCACATTACACCTATTCTGGCTTCATTGCACTGGCTACCTGTACGTTTTAGGATTCATTTTAAAATACTTTTATTTGCGTTTAAAGCCTTAAATGGCCTTGCCCCACCATACCTCTCCGAGCTGCTAATACCCTACACTCCTAGCCGTTCTCTTAGGTCAGCTGACCAGCTGTTTTTGGCCACACCCCGTACCAGGCTAAAACACAGAGGAGAACGTGCCTTTGCGGTAGCAGCCCCAAAATTGTGGAACACTTTGCCACTCCATATTAGACAAACTACATCCCTGTGTCTTTTTAAAACCTTGGTAAAAACGCACCTTTTTTATTTGGCCTTTGGACACTAGATGGCGTGTTGTTGTGATGTAGAAGTGTTGGGTGGGTCATGTGTTTTTACTTATTTTTTACTTATTTTATCTCTTTTTATCTCTTATTTTATCTATTTTTCTCTTGTGCAGCACTTTGGAAACCTTTGTGTTTGTTTAAACTGTGCTATATAAATAAAGTGGATTGGATTGGATTGGATTGGTTGGACTAAATTGCATTGCACAGTTGACGTGAATACTTAATGTTTTATATTCATTTTACTCAGAAATCATAATGAGACCAACAATTTTAAGTTTTCGTTTTTACAGTGCACGAATAGGGCAGGATATTGGAGCAGAACTAGGGTCAAACAGGCGAGACAGAGCATCAGGCTTGATGTTCTTCAAACCAGGATGGTAAGGAAGAGTAGATAATACTATAATAAAAAAGAGCCCACTGTCTGGCGTTGCAGCGTTTTGCGGTCCTGATGTATGCCAGGTTCTTCTGATCAGTCCAAACCAAGAATGAACTCTTGGTTTCCTCCAACCAGTGGCACCACTCCTCCAGGGCCAACTTGACAGTCGACAGCTCCCTGTTCCCCACGTCATATTTCCTCTCAGCCTTGGGAGACCATTGGAACTTGACCTTAAAGGAGGCAAGGGCATGCATTTTGGAAAAAAGTGTCGAATAATTTGCAGAACCCGGAAAACGCCTATAAACCCCATAAAAGGGACAGTGGGAGCGTGGAATTCACACTTCTCATCCTTAATGTAAAGCTGGTGGTCGAGGAGACGCTGCAGAACTTGGTGAGAAGTTGAAGATTTTATCCATGTAAACGAAAAGAAAAAGTTCTCCATACCATGAAACACAGCGTGTTGGGAGTGCTGAAGGGGTCCTCCATTTATCCCTCCCCTTATCAATTATGTCATCATAGAGAGGCAAAAGAAAGACATCACGCATAGGAGAAAGACATGACATACATAGGTGATGTCATAAGGAATAGGGACTAGGGGACATGTCATCAAGGGAGGTAGTGCCATAGCAGGTAGAAGCTATGGCACTTTTGCAGATGAGGAAAACCGAGCAGTGGCCTGGATGACAATTTTGAGCACCCACCCAGCGCTAAGGAATATTGGCTGCACACATTATTACACCGTGTTCCCATTCTGACATTCTCTGGGGATTATCGTTGAAAGAAAGGCCATTACACACAAGGAAGTAAGAGCAGAAGAGGAGAGAAGACAGTCATCAAACGGTTTATTCATTTCATTACAATGTAATTGAAAATACATTTGACAATGATTCACAACACGTTCAGCGGATATCCATCAACCCTGGCAGGACTGATTTAATATATTTGTCATCTTCCTCTTTGCAAGACATGGACACACGTCGTTTTTGTCAGTCACAAGTATCTTCCCTACAATCGCATAATTTAGGGCTTTCCAGTTAATCACGTTGCCTGGGGAGTAGTTAAGGTCCTCTACATAGCGCTGGATCTCACAGGGAGAGAGGACAAAGTTCCACATGTGGACATCCGTCATCATGCCGACGAAGCTCTGCTTAATGTCAAATCGCCCACCGTGGGAATCCTGCTCCTGTAGGGAAAGGTTTACGAAGAGCCATTTAATGTAACATTTTCTAAAAGATAAAAGAAAACACATATATATATCATCACATTTATTGATATATAGTACAATAGGTATTAATTTATAATGCTACCTGTCCTATCATGATCAAACTGGTTGATGATAAGGTTCCATCAGTACAGTATTTTCTGGCACTAGGTCTTCCATCCAGCCAAAGCTGCACCACCCCAGTATTTCCATCCCAGGTGGCACAGATAGAGTGCCAGGTGTTCAGCTTGTATTCCTGCTCGAAAAAGGACGCGGAAGAATCCTTGACAAACAGCTGGAACCGATTTGCTGTTTCCTCCTTAAAAATCAGGAAGGCATTGAACAAGGAGCTAGAGGACATGGAGAAGAGGCCGTGGCCTCTTTTGAGGTCTGTGAAGGACCTTTAGAGAAGAGCAAACAAGACCTGTTAGCCAGTAGCCAGTATCTAACTCAAATAGAAGGAGCCTTTGTACGTATGTCTGTCCTTCGGTTTCCTCAACAATCAACCATTCGATCGCCTTCCCGCATGGCGGGTGGATTTCTGACGACTAAAGGGAGCGTAGCGTCAAGTGGGAAGTGGTTTGGATGAGAGGTTCTCTTTTTTTAGCAAACTGAAACTTGACGTGACGTGTTGCAATGTCAATATAAAGTGGAACAAATAATATATAAAATGGCATTACTTTCATAACTATCATTAGATAAGTGCCACCGTACTACCTGAGACAGACTGTGATGGCTGTCAACATCTCGCTTGTTGGGATCAGCTTCACATAGTCCGTTTTGGTTTCCTTTGAAAAGCTGAAGGTTTTTCCTGTGAGATCTGAAAAGACAAGCAAATGATCTAGTTATGAATGATGATAAACACTATTTAACAATACTTAACCAAATGTGTGTTTGTTCCACATGTAGTTAGTGCACTGGATTTAACTCACCTAGATGAGTAGTGTTTTTATGGTGAACCCAAAATTCACCCAACTAAGTGCAATGCCGCACACTAACTGTCCATAACTTTCCATCTGTTGTAAATCTACGGCAGTGAGGTTAATGGCAGAAAGCAACCACTACTGAGATGAGCTCACCTTCAGGGGCTGCTTCGCATACGGTCAGAACCACCACTATTAGTAGAGACTTCATCTGGTACAAATAAACACACAAATTAAACTTTATTTTGGAAATTGGACAATATAATTGTTGTATTTCAAATTATTATATCCAAGTCAATAAAGAAGTAGTTCATACAATACTTTTCAGAGCCTCACAGACTTTCAACAATATTCAATAACTATTAATTAACATTAGTTAATGCACATTATCTAATATTCGACCAATAATGTACCAACTACCTTCCTCATACCTACGCTAATGCGGTACAATATGTGATTTACTGTATTAACTAACGTTAATTAATGGTTAATTAATGTAGCCTTATTGTAAAGTGTGACCAAAACAATCTCCTTATTTTAAATCCCTTTGTTTAAAGTAATGACTATTGTGTTATAACCTACCTTGTGTTCTCTGCCAGGGTCAGGAAGTTGTGTCAGAGAGTGGAGGAAAAAGTTGAAGCTTTTAATTTCACTTCCAGGTTCTCCTACCGTGGATTGTGTTTTTTCTTTTCTTGTGCAACTCAATACCATTTGTCAGCACTTTTTTATGAATGGTTTTCATACTTTTTGAAACGGTGTATGTTAGTTTGCAGCCGATTAAATGTCAGCAATGACTAGCAGTCTCCATTAAGTTGGGGGAGTCTTTCAAACCATATTATTATTAAAACAATGAATATTTTTTATATTATTCCTAATTTATGTTATTTATATGATAATATAGCATATCACTGAAAAATGTTGTACATCAGTCTGCATTTGTCCATCCTGTCCACAAAAATAATGGATTTTGCGCTTTTTTCTTTAAAGTTACACCAGCGATTATCCGACCAATGAGGATTTGATCAAACAAGTGCATCGACCAACCAAATGATCAACCGACCAGAACTCGACAGCCCGAGTGTTCACTTAGCAATTTGGGACAACATGCTTGGTAATTTGGGACACACAGTTGCATAAGTGTCGGCCCTTGCTTTAAACACAAATTATATGTTTCAAATAATATTTTAAAAAGATGATTAATTCATCAAAACCTTGCATTGAGCTATTCATCTGGAATCAATTTATGCCAATATTTAAAAACATATTCATAATTATCAACTCAACAAATATGCCCAAAATGTATCTTAAAGTTACATTATAAAAACAATTGGCATCTTCCTCTTTATTAGACATGGACGCCGTTTTTGTCAATCACAGAGTAACCCTTATCCAGAAATCCAGCTGAAGCGTATAATTTCTCTAACCTCTTGGTTTTTGGGGTCAACTTTCTTTTTGATGCTGATTTCTGTTCAGTTTCCCGATACTTTCCCCCCCTTTGAATGTAATCAGTTAATTGTATTTAATGACAATAATTTTTCTTCATCCCTCCTTAAGATAAGGAATAACATCCAAGTGGTAAAACTAAAGAGCTTTAAAAACATCATCACAGTTTCGACATTATTGGTTCATTCAGGGAAAAGTCAGTTCCCTTTTCAACCCCACTTATTGAGAAACATCTCTATGAAAAAAATTATATATATGCAAACATATATCAACATTAATTTTAATATACTTTTACAGCATATAATATGTTCATATAATAGTTATATATATTTCAATGTAAAAGCATATAAAATGAAAAGTTAAAAGGTACACCAAACGCAATTGTTTGTTGTGATTTTTTCCCAAGTCAATAAAATAATTACACATCATGGACCTGAATGGGTCTGTAAACATACAGCGTGATTTCCGATAAGCAATAAAGCAACATTGTTGTTGCTAGGGTCATGTCTGCTTCCACTTTTATCATGTTTACTTGATTTTATGGTCATGTCCACTTGTTGTTAGGGTCATGTCTACCTGATATTAAGTGAAGGAAGCCGTGATGAAACCAGTCCTCCCTCTGTGTTAAAGACACAGAAGAACCCTAAACAGTAGCCGCATTGTACAGAACAGGTCTCAAATGTCATCATGCCTACAGAGACAAAAGGTGATGCCTACAGAGATAAATGGTGATGCCTACAGGGACAAAAGGTGTTCATGTGTGCGTTCATCACTCAGAACCAGGGAATGTTAAGACTGATAGTTGACAGGGGCGTACGCAACACATGTGATTTGTTGAATTGTTGAGAATTGTTGGTTTGATCGCTTGATACAAAATAACCATGGCAATATGTCAACGAGATCCCAGCGTGGATCCAATATATAAAGAATGGATTAGACTATGGATTCAAATCAGAATTAGAATCTGTGAAATCTGCTATACTTTTTACTTTTGAAAGTTACTTTTAACAAAGCCTTTTCACACATTCTAAAAGTGAATGCTAAATGTTAAGAATTTGTCTTGATTTTCCCAAAACAAACCTCTTTGAGGCTAAATCGAATCAGCTTGACAACAGGTGTTTTTATTTCATTTTCTGTGCAGTGTACAGACGTAGAGATAATTCTCCTCTTGCCTGTAGTCTTTTTCCACACATTTATTTCTGAGGGAGACTCAAATGTATTCGTATCCACTAATGACATTTTAAATGTAACTAGGTAGATCTTTCTTTGTCAAAACCTACCTAAAGTGGAAATCTTCAAGTTTTTGTTTTAAATAAATGTATGTATTAATCTAGCCCTAGCATTTGCAGTATACTATACGACAGAATACCCCTGATCTTAAGTCTCCCTTATCTTAGCCGTAGCATGCCTGAAAAGGCTCCACTGCTGGGTACACCTGATGTTTAGTCTTCCTTAACCTAGCTGAACCAGATACACCAGATTTAAGGTTTCCATTATCTCAGCTGGAAAGGGTTGACCACATGTTTCCACAGCCAGTGAACAATGGGGACGATAAAATAGTGAACAATTCTCTACTTCAAAATGTCAATAAACGCTGTTGACAGAGTGCCAACTGTAAGAGAAAAACTATGCCAGTCACTCTACCTCTAGGTAGGTTAACTCTATTCTTCTCTAACTCTCTCCCTCAGTCTATTCTTTAACTCATACGTTACCAAATAAGATGGCTGACTCTTCCATTTCCTGTGTGTGTGTGTGTGTGTGTGGTGCGTGCGTGCGTGCGTGCGTGCGTGCGTGTGCGGGTGTGTGTCTGTGTGTGTGTGTGTGTGTGTGTGTGTGTGTGTGTGTGTGTGTGTGTGTGTTGCTCCTTGTCTCCATGTCCCCTATTCCCTACCTGCTCCTTAATGACATGTCTCTTAGCCTCTACCTGCTCCTTAATGACATGTCTCTTAGCCTCTGCTCCTTAATGACATGTCTCTTAGCCTCTACCTGCTCCTTAATGACATGTCTCTTAGCCTCTACCTGCTCCTTAATGACATGTCTCTTAGCCTCTGCTCCTTAATGACATGTCTCTTAGCCTCTGCTCCTTAATGACATGTCTCTTAGCCTCTACCTGCTCCTTAATGACATGTCTCTTAGCCTCTACCTGCTCCTTAATGACATGTCTCTTAGCCTCTGCTCCTTAATGACATGTCTCTTAGCCTCTACCTGCTCCTTAATGACATGTCTCTTAGCCTCTGCTCCTTAATGACATGTCTCTTAGCCTCTGCTCCTTAATGACATGTCTCTTAGCCTCTACCTGCTCCTTAATGACATGTCTCTTAGCCTCTACCTGCTCCTTAATGACATGTCTCTTAGCCTCTACCTGCTCCTTAATGACATGTCTCTTAGCCTCTGCCTGCTCCTTAATGACATGCATCTGAGTTCATTGTTGGTCACTTTGGATAAAAGAGACCAATAATATGAATTATAAATAGTCAAGCATCTGAGTACTCATGGAATTGTCTGAGGGCTCATATTAGTGACAGTGGGGCGGGGTCCTCTTGACACACCAGGGTGTGCACACTTTGATTCACACATGGAATGCTTCTCACGGGTGAAACATTTTGTGTGTTTTTGTGTGTGTTCGTACGTGTGTCACTTCCCCATTGTTAGCGTTTCAGTGAGCTTGCTAGTTAGCATTACAAAATGTCATGGTTGTTTTGAATCATTGCTTCACATAGCATTTTCTTTTTTTTGTAAAGCTTCTCCAAAATTTCTCTCTCATTCGCAGGTGTCTCACTGTCATTATATTGCAAATTCAGCTGGTTGCACAACACGTGTGTGTGTGTGTGTGTGTGTGTGTGTGTGTGTGTGTGGTTTAGCGAGTCAGCCCAGCAGTCCTTCCTATCTCTCTCTCTCTCTCTCTCTCTCTCTCTCTCTCTCTCTCTCTCTCTCTCTCTCTCTCTCTCTCTCTCTCTCTCTCTCTCTCTCTCTCTCTCTCTCTCTCTCTCTCTCTCTCTCTCTCTCTCTCTCTCTCTCTCTCTCAACCAGTTAAAAGAGATCAGTTAATAATCAGATACTACCACTTACACCTATTGTTTTTAATAGTGGTTAACGGCTCCATAAAACAAAATGATAGTCAAACAGCTTTTTGTAGAAATAAGGACATTATTATCAATGATTAACATCATTAACAAAACGTTTACATATCAAGCCAAAGTTATGGATATTTTAAAATTATCAGATATTGATATTGATTTATATTTATAAAAAGCACAAAAATAACACAATTGTTAATATTTAAATACCATTTATTTGAAAAACACATAGGTAAATAAAAAAATCACTAAGGGCTGGAAATGGTTGTGACGTGGGGCTGGTTGTCAACCATGACCCACACTCAGAAAACAAACACGCACCTCATTGTCTTCCACATACTCTCTTTATCTCTCTCTCTCTCTCTCTCTCTCTCTCTCTCTCTCTCTCTCTCTCTCTCTCTCTCTCTCTCTCTCTCTCTCTCTCTCTCTCTCTCTCTCTCTCTCTCCCTCTCTCTCTCTCTCTCTCTCTCTCTCTCTCTCTCTCTCTCGTGGTCCCCTCCGTGTTCCCCACAGACCTCACAATGCCCCCCCCCCAGCAAAGCCGGCTAGTTCCAACCAGTTAAAAGTGATCAGTTAATAATCAGATACTACCACTTACACCTATTGTTCTCAATAGTGGTTGACGGCTCCATAAAACAAAATGATAGTCAAACAGCTTTTTGTAGAAATAAGGACATTATTATCGACGATTAACATCATTAACAAAACGTTTTCATATCAAGCCAAAGTTATGGATATTTTAAAATGATCAGATATTGATATTGATTTATATTTATAAAAAGCACAAAAATAACACAATTGTTAATATTTAAATACCATTTATTTAAAAAACACATAGGTAAATGAAAAAATCACTAAGGGCTCGAAATGGTTGTGACGTGGGGCTGGTCGTCAACCATGACCCACACTCAGAAAGCAAACACGCACCTCATTGTCTTCCACATACTCTCTTTATCTCTCTCTCTCTCTCTCTCTCTCTCTCTCTCTCTCTCTCTCTCTCTCTCTCTCTCTCTCTCTCTCTCAAAACTGTACACACATACTCACCTGAGGCCAGTCTGTCCCTCGTACACCTCTTGAACGGACAGGTCTGGGTTGGTCCGTTCCTCGGACACTTAAAATACATTACGGTGACAGGACCAAATCAGCACCACAGAAGAAGAACTTCAAGGTAAGTTTAGTAGATCGCTCAGCAACTCACTTCAGCATTAGGCTACCTTACCCAGTACCCTGCTGTGGTACTGGTCGTATGAACCATTGGACACAACAATATACGATTTTTTTTATTAATGTATTGGGTGAGTTCATTCATTTAAATAAAATAATCACATAATTCGGATAATTCAGTTATGTTCTGTAACATATGTACCTATTTGCTAAGAATATACAAGATTATAAAATGTATTATATTTTCTAATCAATTAATAAATATATATATATTGATATATTTCATTTATTCGTTGACCACTTTTTACAGTTTCCATCTTATAGTAAAAGTATTGGTGTGTGTTATGTTTCTCTCTGACTGTCTCTCTCTCTCTGCAGGTGTAGCCACTCTAGCTCGTTGCGCCTGGTTAACACAGCCGTTCAGATCCCGAAAGGCCAACGGATCTCCCGCCTGGATAGTTTCGGAAATCCCCCGAACGGGACACTGTGTATCTTCCACTCAGGGCTCTCTCCGTTCTCAGCCCCCCTCCTCCTCCTTCATCATGACCTCCACACACACATGCTCCCTTATTCCCCCCCTGGTGTTCTTCTCCTTCCTGTGGTCCTCAGCGCTCTGCTTCCAGCCTCTCTTCTCTTTGGTGGGAGATTCCTCCACTCACCTGGAGATCACACAGAGGGCGTTGCTCTACAAGTCAGCCGAGGTGTGTCGGGCGTTGGCCTCCGCAGAGGGCCGAGACTTCAGCCTGACGGTGGGTATTCTTATGGGAGCCGAGGGTCCTCACCATAGACATATATACAGTACATACAGTACAGACACCGCATTGACTGCTTTCACCTGTTCCCGCCATATAGAGAAAGACTGGCCTTTAAACAAATACAAGGAAACAGGGGAGCTGCAGTTTTTCTGAGTTAAAAACAATTTTAGGTTTCCATTTCTGAACTGATTTCCATTTATCGTTTTTATATTCATATTAAATCATAATATATAGGAAGTAAGCAAAAAATATTTATAAGGCACATTTAAAAGCAGCTTTCACTGGCCAAAGTGGCGTATATGGTGCAAAGAGACATATAAAAGAACACATACCACACACATAGCGAGTACATGAAAAACGTAAAAATAACAACATATCATAAAAGAGGAGGAAAGGCCAGGGAGAAGAGGTGTTTTGAGCCTAGATTTAAAGATGGTTACGGAAGGAGCGTCTCTAATTTAAGGCGGTAGGTCATTCCAAAGGCGGGGGGCAGCCAGAGCAAAAGCTCTATCACCTCTCTGTTTTAATCTAGCGCGTGGAACGTACAGGAGACCAATGCTACATGATCTAAGGGACCTGGGAGCTGATTGGTGGTGGATGAGCTCTTTAATGTAGGGCGGGGCCAGGTCATTCAAGTAGGGTTTTAAAATGAATTCTGTGCTGGATGGCAACCAGTGGAGGGATGCTAGGATGGGGGTAATATGATCCCACTTTCTGGATCCAGTCTGGACCATCTGAAGGCACAAGAGAAGTGATTGAGGGAGTCCTGGGTAAAGGGAGTTGCAGTTATCCAGCCGTAATGTGATGAAAGCGTGCATTACTTTTTCCAGATTGTGAAATGATAAATGGGGTTTTATCTTAGCAATGACTAAATATATGTATAGGGCCCTGACTCTTAGGGTTTTCTTGATCTGCAGTTCCCATCATTACTTTTATCTCTTTTTTATTTGTAGTCCTCTACTCCCCTAGTTTACTTTGTACTTTGTAGCTCTCTGTTCTCAGTTTTTAGTTTATCGGATCTCCAGTTTGTTATTTTCCCGCCCCTCAGTTAGTAGTTTACCCGCTCCTCAGTTTATAGTTGACCCGCTCCCCAGTTTGTAGTTTACCCACTCCTGAGTTTGTAGTTCTGCCCCTCCTCAGTGTGTAGTTTACCCACTCCTCAGTTTGTAGTTTACCCACTCCTCAGTTTGTAGTTTACCCGCTCCTCAGTTTGTAGTTTTCCCACTCCTCAGTTTGTAGTTTTCCCACTCCAGAGTTTGTAGTTTTCCCGCTCCTCAGTTTGTAGTTTTCCCGCTCCTCAGTTAGTAGTTTCCCCGCTCCTCAGTTTGTAGTTTTTCCCCTCCTGAGTCTCTATTTTTCCCTCTCCTCAGATAGTAGTTTCCCCGCTCCTCAGTTTGTAGTTTCCCCGCTCCTCAGTTTGTAGTTTCCCCGCTCCTCAGTTGGTAGTTTTCCCCTCCTAAGTCTCTATTTTTCCCGCTCCTCAGATAGTAGTTTCCCCACTCCTCAGTTTGTAGTTTTTCCCCTCCTGAGTCTCTATTTTTCCCGCTCCTCAGATAGACGACAGCTTGACGAGCTCCGAGGTGCAGCGGGCGTGCTCCACGAGCGGATCCACGCTCCTCTCGACCGTCATGTTCCAGACAGCCATCACCAACATATACCTGAGCAATGCCGCAATAGACGTGGCGCTGGCGCTGGACGAAAGGGTCCACTTCGACGACGAGGAGTTCCAGGGAGGACGTGATGTCATAACAGCAGGTATAGGGGCAGGAAGTATGGGCTACAGGATTGTGTCAGAATAATCTGTGTGCCATTTGGTTCCTTCCAGATTGCCCCCATATTCAACCCATTAGAATAACTGTTGAGGGGAGAATTTTACTCCCTGTTAAACCATTTAGTGTTAATGTTTACCTTAACTACTGAGAATCTGTTCCTCATAACATAACTTCTACTTGTGTCCGTGATATCTACTACACTACCCATGAGCCCGAATTTAACGTCACTGCTCCAGACAAATGTCAGACCAGCTAAATGCGGGAAACTGACACATTCTGAGAAGCGTGATTTTCTGTACTAACCGAACCACTGCGCTGATTCCATTAAGAGTCATTTCATTCATATTCATTCCTGCCATTACAAGACACTACGAATAAATCCCTACAACTGGTTTGAAGGAATAATCACAACAGAACATCAATGCAAATGGTGGTAGGAAGTTCCTACTAGGAACGGGTCTAGCGGTTCATTTCTGCTTCCTAGGCGTGTCTGCAGTGAAGGCCAGCGTGAAGCTGGAGAACTTTGTGGCTGGAAGGCTCAACCTGGGATTCGTCTGTCACACACTACAGGTGGGCTAGAGGGAGTGAGGGGAAGGATGGAAGAGCCAGTGGGCGGAGGGAGGGGTAGGTGGAGGGGTTGATGGATGGAGGGAGGGGTGGATGGATGGGGTTGGTCAGATGATGGTAGGTGGAGGGGTGGCTGGATGGGGTTGGTCAGATGATGGTAGGTGGAGGGGTGGCTGGATGGATGGGGTTGGTCAGATGATGGTAGGTGGAGGGGTGGGTGGATGGATGGGGTTGGTCAGATGATGGTAGGTGGAGGGGTGGATGGATGGGGTTGGTCAGATGATGGTAGGTGGAGGGGTGGCTGGATGGGGTTGGTCAGATGGTGGTAGGTGGAGGGGTGGCTGGATGGGGTTGGTCAGATGATGGTAGGTGGAGGGGTGGCTGGATGGGGTTGGTCAGATGATGGTAGGTGGAGGGGTGGGTGGATGGATGGGGTTGGTCAGATGATGGTAGGTGGAGGGGTGGATGGATGGGGTTGGTCAGATGATGGTAGGTGGAGGGGTGGATGGATGGGGTTGGTCAGATGATGGTAGGTGGAGGGGTGGATGGATGGGGTTGGTCAGATGATGGTAGGTGGAGGGGTGGCTGGATGGATGGGGTTGGTAAGATGGTGGTATAGTGGGGGGGTGGATGGATGCATGGAGGGTGGAGAGATGCAGGGAAGGGGGGAGGAATGATTGTTGGGATAGGATGGGATGGTGACTCGAAGTATGGCGAGCATGTTTTGCTGGTAGAGCCCCGCTGTAATCTTTAATTCTTCTCCCAGGACTTCTACAGCCACAGTAACTGGGTAGAGCTGGGGAACAAAGCCCCGTACAGCACCCTCATCAGGCCAGACCAACAGCTGGAGAACTTGGCAGGTAGGCAGCCCTCCTGGCCCCACAGCTAGGGTTTGAAAAAGCATCACGTTTACACAAAGTCTTCGTGGGCCAAAACAAACTGGGTGAACAAATGCATAGGAGGATAGTAAGTGTTAAACATGGCAAAACAAGCCAAATGGTATTCCACCAACCAACGCGTTATAAGACTGCAATACACTACAGGTACAAAAGGCTTTACAAATAGTTGTTATCCTGTATTCCAACGATACCCACACTTGAGCGGTTTGACTCTTAAAAGAGGAATGTGTCTTTGGTTCAGCACCATTCAAAGTTGTAGTGTTCTCCTAAACTCACTCTAGGCTCGAGCGTCCCAACCTGTCGGAACTGCATCGATGGGGACTGCACCGACAACATCCTGCCAGATGTTCTGCAACAGGGACTCCTCACATCTGGCTACTTCAACCTGTTCTCCTCAGCCAAGCCAGCAGGTACCCAACCACTAGACTGTTAGGTCATTTAGGACTTACCCTTTCATGGCGTCAACACCCAACCCACGCTTGACCCTCTCAAATGCCACTCACGGTCAGGCGGAAGACCCAATAGAACCTCATGAGAGGCCGACGCCTGGCACACCTGGGTAGAGCATCACCACCCATGGCATCACCATGCAGAACCCATTTTGAGCCAATCAGACCGATCCCAGCAGATCACGTCTGATCAACCCCACGTTTCCCCACCAGGTAAGTGCAGCCATGGTGGGGCGTTCGACAAGACCAGCCTGCGGGACCCGGTGGGCGGGATCAGCAAGGATGACCCCGGATCCCCCCACGGGGCCCTGCACCACCAGGCCGCCGCCCTGGCCGTCAACGCCACCGTAGAGCTGCTGGAGGACATCCGATTGGCGGTGGGGGACAAGAACTTCCTGCGGTAAGGCGTGGGGAACGCTAGCAGCTAAATACAATTGAAAAAATGCGAACAATTTATCTCTCTATCGGCCTCTAGCTCTGGTTACTATAATGTAGCACTGAGCTTATTTGGTTTATTTTATGCACCGAAATGATTCTTGCACTTTTTGAGGTATGTCTTCATTGTTGAATGCATTTACTGTAAATCGCTTTGGACAAAAGCTTCTGCTATTGTATATACATTATATACAATAAATGTAATAGCGTATGTAGTCTGCAAGTTATTTAAATAGCACTAATTATCGGATAATCTATGTAATAGGTTTGCAAGGTTCAATTTCCATGTAATGTTTTTAAGGGAGTCTCCAGATACTGGAGCACACCCTTACGTAAAAAGTATTCAGAACATTGCGGTCTGCCTCAATACGATATACTTCAAACTAGTGCTCAGACTTTGATCCATTTTTTGTTATTTATATAACTTCTTATACTTAATAAATTAATTAATCTTATAATTGTACGTTTCTCTTGTAAAATAATGTCTTTTAATGATTGTCCCTTAAATCTCTTTAAATGCTTTTCCTTAAATGTGATTCCTGCCTACTGTAAAGCGCTCTACATGGTTTCTGTATTGCGGCAGGTGCCGTACAAAAAGACTTCCCCAGCCTTCGACAAGCCTTGAGGCTGGTAGTGAATAGTGGTTAAATTGGATCTAATAGTATCCAGCACCAGGAGCATTGCGGCTGACACTTCAGGCAGCCATGTTAGGACACGTTTCAGTTCACTTTGGCTCGATCGGGCAGCTGTCTGAAGCGAGCGAAGACGGAGCTGGTTTGAAATGGACGTGTGTGAAATTGCGCGACGCTTTCCACTAACCCAGTGGTTTTGTTCTGAATTGGGGGTGACCCGAACCCTTGAGGTGGCTGTGTTCTACATCCGTGCTCCCCTGCTCTGCTCTGGCCTAGGTTGATGGGCCTCTCCCAGTCTTCTGTGCTGTGCTTCGTCATCGACACCACGGGCAGCATGAGCGATGACATCGCCGAGGCCAAGCGGGTGTCCTTCTCCATCATAGACAGCAAGAGAGGAACACAGGAGGAACCCTCAGCCTACATCCTGGTCCCCTTCAACGATCCAGGTCTCTGTCTGGCTGCCTGGGTGTTGGTCTGCCGGGCTACCTGTCAATCTGTCCGTCTGCCTGTCTCACTGTCTGTCTGCCTGTCTCACTGTCTGGTTGTCTGTCTGTCTGGCTGGCTGTACGACCAATTTCAACCAACCGTAACCATGAAACCAATATTCATTCACCTTTGTGATGTCCAGGTTTTGGCCCGTTGCTCATCACAACAGATGCAGATGTGTTCAAAGCAAACATCAACCGGCTGACAGCATCTGGAGGAGGAGATATACCAGAACTCTGCCTTTCCGGACTGCAGGTGGGACTCGTATATTATATAGATACTAGGGCTGGGCGATATGACGATATCATACCGTGGACGATATGAAAGTGTCTACCGGGAGAGATTTGGCCATATCGTTTATACCGAGAGAGAAAAAAAAAAAATGGCGGTGGATGGAACTGCGCCACAACGGGGCCCTGCAGCAGAGTGCTTAGCTGTAAGACATTTAACTATTCCCAGAAGAAGAAACTTCACCAGCCAATCTTGTAAACATCAATGTTTACAAGATGTTTGCACTATATGACACTGCAGTTAATGACAGATTGTTCGCTACTTACTCCTTTGTAAGCATGGAAATTCAAGTGCAAAATAAAAGAAAAAACTGATCAAATGTGAGGCATGGTTATTTTAAGCCATTTATTATTTTAATTTACTTCAAAAATACCATATCGTGATATATATCCATATCGTGATATAAAATTACTCATATCGTGATATAAGATTTTGTCCATATCGCCCAGCCCTAATAGATACAGATATATATGTTCCATAAATTCATATATTCATAAAATCAATACGATTCAGGATACTTGGAAGCATATAGATAGACTGCAGACATTTGGGTGCAAAAAAAAACATTCTGGTGTGGACACACCCAATCCATTAGAGATATTATTAAGACAAATATCTAACTGTTAGGTTTGCAATTGTTGGTTGAAATATCAGCCTCCCATGTACACGGTCCAAATGTATTGGTAGATGCCGTGAAAAGGGCATCTACCAATAAATCTAGTGTGCTTATGTTTTAAACCCCCCACTGTTTATGAAAGCAGTATCAGCCATGAAAGGTTAGCTTGGTGCATTCCTACTGATAATGGGAACAAATACTGACTGAATACTGAAAAGTTTTTAGGACTAAAAAGGTAAAAGCAGTTCATTCATGCTGTCACTAGAGTCCCATAAAATAATAACTCTGTAGCGAGAAGAAAATTTGATGGAGCTGTTTGAAAAAAGTTCCTTGTTGCGTCTTTTGACGTCTTCATTGTTCTTTCATTCATATTTTTCTTTCTTCTCCATCTTGAGTACCTGATGGTCTGTGAGGCATGCCAACTACCTTCTAACATGTTTTCATTGGTCCGTGTTTCCTGTCCCTGCGACCAGCTGGCCCTGGCAGCAGCTCCTCCCTCCTCTGAGATCTTCGTCTTCACTGACGCTCCTGCAAAAGACGCACACCTAAAAGGTGCCATCACTGCCCTCATAGAGAGCTCCAAGTCTGTGGTAAGTCTGGCTGTCTGTCTGTCTGTCTGTCTGTCTGTCTGTCTGTCTGTCTGTCCGTCTGTCTGATCTGTGTCTCTTTGGGGGTGGTTCATCTGTGGTTGCATGGGGAAAACACTGTTGATTGTCCAACTACTTTTTCATATTGTTCCCACTTCCAGGTGACCTTCATGTTGACAGATGTAACGGCCAGTCGACGGCGCCGCCGTGAGGCTCAGGGAGGGACTCTGCGGGTCATGAGTCAATTAGATGCCCAGCTGTACCGGGAGCTGGCTCAGGCCTCTGGAGGACAGGCCATAGAGGTCACCAAGTCAGACCTGACCCTGGCCACTAGCGTCATAGAAGACTCTTCAGCCCCCGCTGTGGTACGATCGTAACCTAGAAACCTGCGGCACGAACACAACTTGGCTGGGCTAACCCAACAGAAACCAAACAAACTGCAGCATAAACATAACCTGCCAAGCAGTGGTTGCTATTTTGGCAAACTAGCTACATGTACAATAGAGGAGATTTTAACAGAAATCAATTGTATGTTTGTAACCTAGTAAGGTTTTGGAAAGACATCCAAAACAGACATCAACCTGCAATACCAGCACAACCTGCAGTACAAACAATTTAAACATGCTTCAAACCACTTGGAAGGTGCTTGAACACCTTGCATTGCAGCATGTGTAGGCTTTAGCTAGCACTCGCACAATGAAGCCTACACATGAAGGTTTCTGCTATGTGCGGAACTTCATACTGAACTGTACTCCATTCAGTAGTTGACCTGATGAGTAGTGTGTTGAGCTGAACACCTGTTCTGTTCTCACTATGGCAGGTCACGCTGATCCAGGCTATAAGGAAGCCAGGGAAGCCAGACACCTTCAGCTTCCAGGTGGACGGATCCATGAGAAACCTGACTGCCTATATCACAGGAGCTGCTTCCCTCACCTTTAACCTCACAAGCTCCTCAGGTACCACTCACTCCATCCAATATTACTGACTTAATAATCCCAGAGCGAAGATTCAGAGATATGGGACATTTTGGCTTGTTAATTTCTTTGGATAGGCAGTATCATTGAAAATATCAGTGACATCGCCTTTTTTTAAGTAATACACAGTGCAGATATAGCTAAGCAATGCATTCTTCTTTAAGCAGGACAACATTAAGAATGTTACCTACTTCTATAGGTTAAAGGCATGCCAATGTCTGCTGATTAAGCGTTAATGCAACACACCTGAAAAGATCTTATTGTGGTTACGGAAATCACATTCATATTCTGCATAGAGGTTTTGAATAATAGCCATTATTTCGTCACCCTCCAAGGTATACTTACCACGCGCCAAGAGATTGTGGAACAATGGTATATGCTCCTGTAGAAGCCACAAGTTAAATAAAGGTTTTCAGAAAAACATGATTTATTCGGCATGTCTGCTATATGCAAGTGCTACATATGATATAGCAGTGCTATACAGTTATTTGGCTAGGATAAAGGCTATGAATAGGCTACATAACGTTGAAAGAATATATAACTGGAAGAGGTAACTGAATTCATGTGTATTAAAAACTAGTAACGTTATTATTACCTTAAAAACCCATCTACCGTGTCTTAGCCAACACACTCCTAACACCTAAGCGGTGATTGCAATCAGGAACGAAGCACTGTACCATGTCGACGCCAACACTATAAACACTATATGGAACAATATACATACACACAGTCAATATATCAAAAGACTTTCATTAAAGATGGTATCAGCGATTCTACGCTGAAACATAAATGATCACATTCATCTGATCTTTCCTCACGATCCGCTAGCTGCCCGCCCCATAAGCAGGCTGTCAAAAAACTCGGTCTCTCTGTGCGCATCCTATATATGCTCCGAGATTGTGCACAAAGACAAATGGTACCTCCAACCGCTCCAACAAAATCAGTGGTATAACAACCAATCACCGACAAGGGGTGGGTGTTGTGGGGTTTTGCGCTGCGATCATGATTGTTTTTACTGGAAGCACGAAACAGGGAAGGGAGGGGCGAGCTGACTCTGTTTGGGATCTCGCTTCAAATACCGACAGAAGTGACGTCACCCAACTTCACTGATACAACCTTTAACAATGTAAACACTAAATAACGGCTAAGGTTCAAAGATGCAAGAACCGCACTTGGGTGGTAAGTCGTCGGAAAAGTAGTTCCTTCACTAATGTACACAGGCTTGTACCGAGAGCCGTTTATTTAATTTTTATTTTGCTCCGAATCAAATGTTTTATGTTCACGAATAATTTGTGGGATAAATCAGGCTTTAAACTCTTTATATACCGATTTTCTGTAAAGTAAGATGAGAAGATGAGGGGATATTTACTTCCGGAACCAGAGCTGTTCAAAAAGGGGGGCGGGCACTGATGCGTTCCAGTGAAGGGGACTTTATTTACAGGTGGACTGGCAGCGCTCCAGGCCCAGAAAAACTTGAAAGCTATTTCTCAAAAGCTGTTGGTCGGGTGTTCGGCTCACCTTTTTAAGGCCCAATCCCATTTCTACCCCTTACACCTTCCCCTTCCCCCCTCCCCTTACCCCTTCAAAACAAGGGGGAGGTGTAAGGCGAAGGAGTTTCTAGCCCCTACCCCTTCCCCCATTCCCCTTCCCCCTTCAAAACAAGGGGGAGGGGTAAGGGGGAGGGGTAAGGGGTAGAAATGGGATGCAGCCTGAGTCTCACCTGAGTACTGGAGCACTTTTGCCGGCTCTGTACTATACTGTGTGTACCTGTTGTGCAGGTACCTCCCAGGGCTCCAGCCAGCCCAGCGGCCCATTGGGAACCTTCTCCACCGTGGGCAACCTGAGACGCTTCAGCCTCCACACTGACAATCAGACGGGATTATGGGAGATATCGGTTAATTCCAATGATCCCTACTCGCTCAAAGTCACTGGTAAGATTTTCAAGCCCACAATTGGCCCACAAGCCATAGATTATCAACCAATCAATGAAGCATTAGGGTGTAACGGTATACATCCTGTCTACTCAGCATTTCATTGATTGATAAAGCCATTTTAAGCCATTCCGATCCAGATGTCCAACTATTTAAGCAATGGTCTATGTCGGGCTGGGTCTGTTCCAGGTCAAAGTTCAGTGAACTTCATCTTTAACCTGATGGAGGTGCATGAGGGAGGCCACGGGGGCTACAATCTGAAAGAGGGCCGCCCGCTCACAGGTGAAACCCTGCTGTCTCCTCCACTAGCGTGGGAACCAAACCTTCAAGGAAATGAACTGGTTTGTGTACAAACTGGTTGGTTGGTCTAACTAGTCTGTGCTTCTGACTGGTTGGTTTGTCTAACTGGTTTGTATTTCTGACTGGCTGGTTGGTCTAATTGGTCTGTGCTTCTGACTGGTTGATTGGTCTAACAACTGGTTTGTGTTTCCGACTGGCTGGTTGGTCTAATTGGTCTGTGCTTCCGACTGACTGGTTGGTCTAATTGGTCTGTGTTTCCGACTGGCTGGTTGGTCTAACTGGTTTGTATTTCTGACTGGTTGGTTTGTCTAACTGGTTTGTGTTTCTGACTGGTTGGTTGGTCTTATTGGTCTGTGTTTCTGACTTGCTGGTTGGTCTAACTGGTTTGTATTTCTGACTGGTTGGTTGTTCTAATCTGTCTGTGTTTCTGACTGGTTGGTTGGTCTAACTGGCCTGTGTTTCTGCCTTGTTGGTTAGTCTAACCGGTTGGTTGTGGCATGTTTTGTCTATCTAAATTCCATTGTAGTTTGTGTCCAGCCGCTGAGTCTCGATTTCTCTTTTCTCCTCCAGGAGGCAATGCTAGCCTACTAGTGACAGTGACAGGAAGTGACGCCGCAAAGCTCACTGAGGTTACTCTGGTCGAAGGCTCAGGGTCACGCCAGGTCAATGGATCAATTCGGGTAAAATGCGGAATTTGAATTTCCCACTTTTTTTTCTCTCACTTTTTCGAACCACCGAGCGACCCTGACTCGTGTATAGAACCTCCATGCAATCAATCCTCCACCTCTGGCTTTAGAGGATGCAGTCAAGTGTTTTGGTTCCTGCCCTCCACAGGCGCTGGGCAACAGTAACTACCTGGTCACCTTCCCCAACGTGCCAGAGGGGGAGTTTTCGGTGCGTCTGAGGGGTGAAGAGAGTGCCAGCACCCCCTCAAGATCCACGTCAGCCCCCGGCACCTTCCAACGCCAGGCCAACACCCAGATCAAGACTTCCAGCATCTCCGTCTCTGTGAGCACTCCCTCTCCTCCTGACCAGCCCAACCTCACCACCACACCCCTCCAGTGTAGCCTCAGTAGCTCCAGCCACTCATGTGCTAACACCTAAAAACTGTCCCATCGAATGTAGTTCACTTCTCCTCTTCCACCACTGCATAGACCCTCTGTATTTATTATTCATTTTTATTTGTGTTGTTGTACTTCTCGCTGTGCTGTCTTGCTCCGTGTGTGCTCCCATGAATCTGTAAAGCCACCTTGGTGTGAGAAAGGCTCCATATAAAATAAACGTATTATTATTATTGTTATTATTTAGTAGTGGTGGCCAAACAGTTGCTTAGAATAACCCAAGTGTGAGCGGGCATCCGAACCAGCTCACCCTGAATGTGTACTTGTGTGGTTCAAGGTCCAAGCCAACGCCACCTCAGTAGAACCGGGCTCCACCATCTCAGTCCCCTTCACCGTCTCCTCCACCGCCGACGGGGTGGTCAACGCCAGCGCGACCGGCACGTACTCTGTGCGCGTCAGCAACGACCAAGGTTACACCAGCACGGCGCCTGCCACCGTAACCCTGGGCGACGGGGGAACAGCCAACGGCACGGTGGAGCTGATGGTGCCAGGGACCGCGGCGAGCGGGAGCGCCGTGACGCTGACTGTGGAAGCAGCTAAGGACGCCGACGTCAACTACGCTGTGCTGAGGCTCGCATTGGCTGCCAAGGTAACGCCTCAACCTTCAGCTTTTATGTCTTTTCAAGCCAAAAGTTGTTCTTATTTCGGCCATACGTGGTTTGGCTAATGTCTGAGTGTTGGATAATTTATTTCACATAAATCACTATCGTTATCTAGCATCCATTTCTGTCCCAAGCTTCCAAATCGTGATTAAAATCTAATTATTTAAAATTTTAAATATTTGTCCCCGACCGCAGGTGACGGATGTCTCGGGGCCCGTGTGTCAGATGATCTCCATATCAGACGCATGTCCCTCCAGCTCCGCCCTCTGTAGCTCCGCCCAGTGGCAGTTCTCTGCCCAGTTGACAGATGGGGCAAACGGAACCGGCATTGACTCGGTCTCCGTACGCCAGGGGAACGGGACGCTAAACACCAGCAAGCAGGTGGGAGCGGCCGGAGAGAACGTCACCATGGTTACCTTCAGTGCCTCCTGCTGTGCGCAAACAGTAGAGCTGGTAGCTGTGGACCAGGCGGGGAACGTGGGCACTTGCAGGGGACAAGCGAAAATCGAACAGCCCACCACGCTGGCGCCGCCGCCGGGCATCACTACTGCCAGTGCAGTTCAAACAACGTCCACCGGGTGGCGCCCTCTGACTATGTCTTCGTTTCTGTGGATTGGTGTCGCCGTCTCCCTCCTCTCGCTTTGAATTGGGTTAAACGGTTACATTTTTGGGGCTGTAGGCCTACTGGATTTTATCTAAAGAAAATACTATTAAGTTTGATCACCCCTTCAGTCTTCTGTCCTCTGCTATGTGCCATTTATGTTAGACTCTACTTTTTCTATTAATCCTAATATGTCCTCTTTCCTCCTCACCCCTCCTTCCATGGACCTCCCCTTTACTCTGTCATCTCCTCCCTGGTTATCGTGGACAACCGCCTTATAATAATCTCATTATAATATAACCAATCAGAGACAGCCTAATTAAAATCAGAGATAAATTCAGAGACACCTAAATTATAATAGTTTCAAAATCAGAGTCAATGAAGTTATAATAGTCGTTTTATAATCTCACCGATCAGAGGTAACCACATTATAATAGTTCCATGATATAACAAGAGGCAACAACGTTTATAATTATCTCATTATATTATGACCAATAATAATAAGAAACCAATAACCACCAGTTACTGTATAATTTATGCAATGAAGTAGGCTACTTTGTACAGGTTTTACTGTTCGGAATGTCATGTTTTGTCTTTATTATGTTGAGTGTTTTTTTCTCCCCCTGTCCATCAGATGTTAATAGATGTTCCACCTCGCTTCGCAGTTCCTGTCACTCCCGTCTACAATCACTTAATTTCCCTCACCTGAGCTTTCTCTGGCAATCTTCCCACCTACACCTCATTCCTCCATTAGTCTCTCCCTTTCACCTGTTCTGTTGGTTCTTCGTTTTTGTCATGCCCCTTGTTCCTCTTGGTTTCTAAATTGTACGGTTTTATTTTGTCTTTTCATGAAATGGAGATCAAGTATCTTTATTAAAGGCTCTTTTTTGTTCCGTTTTCTGAGTTGTCTGCAATTGTATTCTATCCCTCCTCCTTGCACATGCTGGCCCGCCATCACCCGACCGGCTGGTGTGCATGGTTGGTTTAAAGCAGGAAAGTGCCCAGGCAACACCTGGCACATTGCTTGTAATGTGATGTACATAAATTGAACGTAGTTCTCTTTATTTCATAATATACAAAAGGAGTGGATGCTTTTATTAGTAGGCTATTCAGCTTCAGACTGTTGGCCGACACACTTTACAGTGGGTCTACACTATGGGGTAAAAACGGACCATGAGAATGTAATTTTAAGAGCAGAACAATCCGAAATATTTGACGGTATTTATAAATTGGTTTTGTAAGAATAGCAATATACTGCCACCTTGTGGTTTTTGCCTAAATTCGCTATTTGAAGGCGGGCGATACCTGTCTGGATGATTGACACCTAAATGTGTTGCCCCATGATGGTCTGTATGAAAACAGCTGGCATTGTGTGGAATCTTGAACATACTTTGTCAAGAATCGAGCTGTTATTGCGTGAAGGCATCTTTATTTTTCCATACCTTATCAAGAGACAAAACCGGCAAAACTATGTGGTGTTGAAAACTTAAATCAATCGTGTGCAGCTATGAATATGTTGCAACGTGCACGTTTTTTTAGGAATCCCTAATAACGTCAAGACACCATTTGTAACTATTTTGAAAGGCTTCTTCGAAATCCTTACATTTGATATGGCAATTAAATGTATTCTTAATTATTTTGTAGCAAGGGTTGTACCAGTCCTGCCTCTTGCCAGTATGGTGTTCCGAGATTCAATGTCATATTTCTTCGTTCGCATTTCCAAGAACTGGCTTTTATTGTCCAATAGAAAAACGTATATTTCTAAATAAAAGCTCCTCCCATCAGACAACGTTACAATGCCTTTACGTTTAAAGGAAGCGGAGACGCGTGTTCTCGTTGCACACTCTTATTTTGATAGCAAGGGGAGGCTCCTACAATGCTTAGTCATGGTGAGTTATAGCTTTCCCAGTTCTTGTGGCGTACAGCTAGGCGGACAGCGATGGTGGATCTAGATTACGTGAGTTTGTTTTTGTCCATATTCACATAGTAACTGTCTTGGATAAATGTTCGTTGACGGGACGGAAAATGTATTTACAACCAGAAACATATGTAGTACAGCCCCTTTCTCTATTACTGTAACGTTACGTATGTCCACTCTTGGCTGTTGTGGGAACGTTACTGAACGATATCAGTCCTTTTGCTGTCACTTATATTTCCGAGGAAGACTTGTGATTTGAATTCCCGTGATCTCTGTTTGTCGGGTCTATTGTGCCTTCTGTTACACTTTTGTTAGGTCTCTTTACACGCATTTGGGCGTTTTATTATTTCTGGCCAACCTAAAAAACTCGAGGATTTAGATCCCAGGCTGACGCTGTCCTTTGTATGAATCATACACACATGGACAAACTGCACAGAAAGCATGAGTCGATGCATGCCATGTTCAGTTCTTCCTCAATCGCGGCTCACATTTTCGTACATCGAGTCCCGTGAATCTCTTTTCTGATCCTGTGCTTGGTAAGTTCGCGATGAGTCACCGAGGAAGGCTCTTTGCCAAATTGTTTTTAAACGTGTACAAGTGTCCGTTCTTGCATTCCCTTCTCGCTTGATTTTATTCTCGTTCCCAAGTGTGCCGTCATTGCTTACTTGTCCATGGGCAGTGTAGTAATGCACGTCAAAAGACACACTGGCTCTATTGAATTGTTTGAATACATGAAGTTTTGCCATGGTGGAACTAACTCCACTATTGTGCAATTTGCACCGTGCACTGTTGGGCTTTGTTTGACAGCTGTTTCCCGAGCGTATACGCAACACAGATAGGCATATACTGAATATGAATCGCAACAATATCAATCGAATAATATTTGGCGGGAATGAACTCCTTACGATGGACTACAGTCTAGTCAAATTTCATACAGTCGCTCGCAGACCGCGCTCAGGCCTGCATATCAGAAGCATGCTGCGTGAAACTATTTAACCGAGACGAAAAAAAAAGTCGCCCTAAATAGAAGTCTCGCTACTCTTATGCAGCAGCTGTATATGGGTTATTCAGTTGATGTATATCTGGGGTTCACTTGAGTCTAATATGTATACTGTCAATAGCAACGTGTCGATGTGTCATCTCGAAACTTCAGTTATAGGCCCATATTTTATAGTTTCAAATAGCTGGAATCGTCTCATATTCAGTACACTGACCTAGTTAGGCCACTACTGTACATTAGGCGAACGTTGCCCCCTGTTCTCGGCCTTTATCACCTCGTGCAGTAATGATTACAGACCGTGTACAACCCCTAGGTGCTGGGTTATGTAACTCAACATCTGCAGCACAATTGTTGCTGAGTAACTGTGACTGATTCCGTTTTAGAAACCCAGGACGCAACACAACAGACCAATCAAATGTTCTTATTGGGGTGTGTGTGTGTGTGTGTGTGTGTGTGTGTGTGTGTGTGTGTGTGTGTGTGTGTGTGTGTGTGTGTGTGTGTGTGTGTGTGTGTGTGTGTGTGTGTGTGTGTGTGTGTGTGTGTGTGTGTGTGTGTGTGTGTGTGTGGTTCTTATCCATTGACGGCCCCACTATTCCTGTGTTACATTTATGGAATAGCTGGCCAGGAATGTTGAATTGTTACCAGTCAGGAATCATGTCCTACACGCATGTCAACATGGCTATGGGCAACAAGACAATATCTTCAAATTTGAAGGCAAATTATTAAACCATGCCTCATAGAATAGAAAAAAATAAGTGAAACCAGATTTGCGCTGCTACTGTTTTGACCTATCACAATTCAGATAAGCTCTGGTGTTGGTACCTTGGAACAGTTCACACTTCCAGCCAAGTGGGTTTGGACCAAATGTTCTCATCCATTCACAGACACTGGAACACAGAATACATCGTCACCGTTATTCAGTACAGGAGCTCGGTTAGCGGATGGACACAGTCACATGGTCACCATGACCAGCAGGAAACTGGGTGTGGAGACGTGACCGTAGTGGAGCTCTCTTGTGTCTCACTTCTGGACATGCTTCTGAGGTTCTTCAATTTAATAAATTGGTATAATTAGCAAAATTAGCTTTAGCATGTCACTCCAATTTAAATGCATATTGGTATCTATCTAGGGCCTGTGTAGCCGTTTTAGTTTTGAGTAAAAGTATTGCTGATTCACTTCTGTCTTCTACATAAAGCTGTATAAAACGGTGTGGAGTTTAGCATCTGGTTTGGTTTCACCATTCGTAAATGTATTGAAAACTTCCCAAAATGTATAGACATTGAGTATGAAAGCTGGGCAATCTCAAGTATTCGAAAGATCACTATTGAGAAGCGCAACATATCAAAACAACTTCAGTACTAATCGTTCTCTCTCGCTCTCGCTCTCGCTCACTCTCCCCTTGCTCTTTTTCAGTTGTTGATCACAGCTGACGGCTTCCCTGTAAACACGTTTCCTGAGTGTCACTGCTTCTAGGAAGGCTTTTCCAGAGAAATACAGCTGCCAAGTCTCAGCCCCAACTTCTGTTCACGTCACTTCTGGCACGTTGCGCAACCTGGTTCTCCCACCCTGGCAATGCAGAGTTGACAACACTTCCACCGCTTGGACAAGTACATCTCACGCTGCCGTTGGACCTCTAATGCTCTAGAACTAATGCAAATCTGATCTTCTTTTCTTTTTTTTTTTACTACAACCTTTTTGGTAATTATTTTCAAGTTGGTCAGCAAGGCATGAACTTTAGTGATGATGGAAAATTATGCGAAAGACGCGCGTTCAAGAGAACGTTTTCTTCCTTTGTTTGACCTGCGTGTTGTAGTGTCTGAAGCCGAGCTTGAGGTCAGAAACGAACCACAACAACTTTCGAACAAACTTCCAATCCTTGGAACGAGGAGCTGACTGGTGCTTGGATCTAGTCCTGTTGTACCTGGTGTTTCGTACCTGGTTTGACTTGAAACCCTTCATCTCGCTTTCCCTGTCGGATCACACAACGGGGACGGAGTAATCCTCGGACACAGCGGCCTTGCCCTTCCCTGCTTGTCCTCACTTTCTCTTTGTCAATGAAAGAGAAGGTGGTGATTGCTGCCATTTAGAAGTATTCTGTTGTAATTTCTGAGAGGGCATCATGGTTGTTCTGAAAGGCTGAGCGAAGACACCTACAACAACTGCCCTCTGATTTGAAGAAAACCTCCAAACAAGCCCCGCTGGAAAGGGTCCGGAGCCCTCCCTTTCCTTCTCCTTTCGTACTGTACAACATCCCGCGTGCGCAGGGAGGATGTCGGTTGATTCAGCGGGTGCCAACTAGAGAGGACGACGACGACGATGACGACAAGGGAGAAGGAGGAGCAGGAGCAAGGAGGGGCGACGATGACGGAGTCCATGACCGAGTGCAAGGCCCTGGTGACGCCGTCCACCCGTAACGGCCACCGGGTGTTCAGCTACACGCTGGGCAGCCACACGGCGGCCGCCTTCGCCATCATGAACGAGCTGCGGCAGGAGCGGCAGCTGTGCGACGTGACGCTGCGCGTGCGCTACAACGACCTGGACGCGGTGGACTTTGTGGCGCACAAGGTGGTGCTGGCATCCTCCTCGCCCGTGTTCAGGGCCATGTTCACCAACGGCCTGAAGGAGTGCGGCAAGGAGGTGGTGCCCATCGAGGGGATCCATCCCAGGGTGAGTCGCACAAACCTTCCCCCTAGCTCTACCCTCACCCCTCCCCTCCGCATGACACATGATGGGTGACATATTTCCAAAATTGCTGCATGGCCGCAGGTCAAAATACATTTCTGCTAATGGTTTAAATATCACAGACAGTGTCTGATGTGTTTCATGTTTATATTTTATAAAATGAGTCGTTTCCATACAGTTCAATCTGATAAACCACTATTGGATTCTGAACATATCATTTTTTTCCCTCCCAAACGTTTAGCATTTGTGTTTTTAGCGTTTTAGGTGGTGAACACAATGAAGCGTGAGGGCCTCAAAGCCCTACAAACGTTTGTATTTGAGACTGCACTAGGGCTGAAAGATTTGGGAAAATACCGGTAATCGAATTGCGACTATTTAACCAATATTGCGATTGCGATGTAATATGCGATTTATTTTTTAAATGTTTTAGGTTCCTTATGTTCTGTATTATTCACAAAAAATGCAATAAATCATTCTTGAGTATGACCAACACAACATTGGAGGCAGTCACCATATAAACTGCTTTTTCCTTTAGGCCAGGCCCATGTGTTGAGATTAATAGATTTTTTTTTTTTCTTTATTTAACTATTGAATTGTAAAATAAATATAAATCTTACTGACCTCCAGTCAGCAACAAATCACACAAAAAAATTATATATATATATATTTGGAAAATATACGTTTTTTTTTCCTTTCAATCGCAGCCTTTGCGATTGCATATCGCGTTCTATTCGTTCTATTCTATACATCGCAATTGAATTTGATTAATCATTCAGCCCTAGACTGCACCGAGTAGCCTTGGAAGTGGTGTTCATCAGCTGTCCTTAAGCAGGTTGTTTAAACATAACCTAATATGTATGCAGTGTAAAACAAAACGAGACTCATAATCATTTATGATTTATATCGCAGGCAAGTACGTGTTCAGAGGATGGGCAGCAGTCACTGTGCATTTGTTAAATAAAGATAAAGACACGCAACTTTCTTCAATCCATTGGTTATACGTTGATGTTCAGTTTCGGATTGCAAAGTTTCGATCCCATGATCGAAACTTTGGTCAAACCTCGCAAATGTGTTGTATATTAATCGCCTATGTATGTATTAGTTCCTGTTTGCCAGCCGGTGTGGTTGGCAGCCTTGTATGCCATGCTGACTTCCTGCTGCGCAGGCCACACAGAAAGTCCCCCAGTGAATCAAATAGATTCAGCGTTGTGATAATAACCAGGCAGCGTGTGATTACACCCCCGCAGGACACGGATATGGTTGACACACTGTCAACGCTACACAGGGATATGAACACCACGTGAAGAGTTTATGTCTTCAAATGATCACTGTGATTGAGTGTCTTTCAATGCTCACCTGCAAACCGTCCAATGGTCAAAACACTTTGGACTTTGATGTTTAAAGTCGAGGCTATTTTGACAGTCCGCACTATTTGTGCCAGTAGATACTATCCATTCTTCTATTCTTGTCGTAGTTCCCCTATTCAACCAGAGATTTATTTATTTTTTTACGATTTTTGAGTGCTGATATGATTCTGTAAATATTGCGGGACGATGTACAATAAGTAGTGTGGTTTACGGTTGGGGTAGATGGTTCTATAGGTCTGTAACCATCCCAGGCTGCACTAATTTGAGTTAGACACTTGGGTCCTGGGTCGTTTACTGATCCGGGCCTGATAAGTGATTCATCCTACGAACGCTCCACAGCATACCCTAACGCAAATCTTTTCCTCCCCAAGATTGACTTGGTTAACTCGCCTGACCAAACGCACCACAGCGTTGTTGTTAATTACATTTTTACCACCTGATGAGTTTAAGCATACTCTATTCTTGGACAGGGTATGCTACCAGGCCCCTCTTTCATACATTCCTGAGATACACACTCTCCCACACACAATTAATCATACAAACACCAAGTTGTCCTCACGAGGAAGGTCCACAACAACTAGGCCGGGGAAAATCAAGGAGGCAAAAGGACATGTGCTGAACATGCATGTTTCTTTCAATCCAATTTGAGAAACGACAGTGTTCCTTGTTTACCTCCCAATTTGACTGCTTACCGCAGTTACTACATTTATTTTAAAAATTAAGTTTGAACTAGAAATTAACGCTTATGTTGTGAAAGGTTTCCGACTTAAATGGTTTATGTTGTACTAGTGCAATATCACTTGTATACTTATAACCCATTTGGCCGGCCAGTTTAAGCACTTAAAGCCCTTTAGCTCTGATGTACTCTTTGCGTAGTTAGTACAGTACAGTTAGGCTTTGTAGGGCAGTATAGTGGGGGGTCATTACACAGTCCTGTGACCATCATGTTTGTAAAAGCCCCTCCCTCCCTCTCGGACCTCTCACTCTACTCTACTTGTATGTTTTAATTTGTTAACCTCAATGTTGTGGGTTCATCCATGTGGTCATCTTTTTTTGTTGATTCTTATACTTCGTATTTGCGCTTTTATTTACAGACGATTTGAAATGTTACTTTATTTAGAATTGGTGTTTGTCACCTGGGCAAACTACCTCAAATAAATGTTATAGTTTAAAGATAATTTAACCTCATACATATGTTTATTATCATGCCTGTATTATATCTGTTAAAGTTGAGTTAAGTTAATACGGAGACAATCCATTTTTAAGTCTATACAGTTTGAGTTACTTTTTGAAAGCTTGCTCAAAGAGATTCGAATTAACGACTCAAATGCTGCCATCAAAGTTTTTTTAAGGTTCAGAAAGTTTGGAAAGTTATAGAAGCAAAGCTCTGGTGACGCAGGCTGATTTTCCAGTCTGTACAAAGTTGTTGTTTTTTTCAGCCGTCTGCCACCGGCTTGGTTGATCAAACCTGATGAAAACAGGATCAGAACCACCTGATCCCTACTGGGACTGGAGAGTCCCAGGAGAGATCTGACCCAGCCAGTGAACCAAACACAACGGCGGTCAAAAAGTCTGCCAGTCCCAACCATAGTTGCAGCATCCCCTTGAGTGAAATCTCTCATGCGGTTTGATGCAACGTTAAAGCAGAAATCCGGTGTTAATTGTATCTGGGATATGTTTAATATGATAACGAGTTGGGATGTTTGTTTGGAGGCAAAAAGGCGCATGTAGTCGCATTCTTGAGTTGGCTGTTTTTAAACGATTCTACCAAAACGCTATAAACCTGGAATGATGGGGGCATGTGTTACAAAATCGCTACTGATGGTATTGTGTGTATAAAATGTCCATTTTAATAAATAAAAAAACGGTACTTATAAAGTTATAAATGCCTCTTTTTATATGTTAAGACCCTTATTGTACCATCAAAGAAGTGTTGGGCTACTTCTAGACTTTTAAGTGGTTTAAAATAGCGATTTAGTTTTTACCATAACACATGCCCCCATCGTTACAAGTTTAAAGCGTTTTTGTAGAATCTGCTAAAAACAGCCAACTTAGAATGCGTCTTGCGCTTTTTTGCTCAAACTAACATTCCAACTCGTTATCATACTAAACATATCCCAGATCCATTTTAAACTGTATTTCTCCTTTAACGTACAGGTTAGGTAACGTTGCTCCATTGAGGACTGATGGTAGGCTTCAAGGCGTCAATTCAAATCAATATTGTCAAATTCCGGTCAAGGTTTCCATGTTATTGTAAGTAATCCAAGATCAGATCAGTTTAATCACGCTTGATCAAGTTTAATCACGCTACAGATCCGTCATTGCTTTTTAATTGAACACAAACGAACAGACTGATGCATATTGACTATGGGCAAATCGCATGATTAGTTTTATTCATATTTCAACATTCCTCTCCTGTACCCCAGGTGATGGAAAGGCTGATCGAGTTTGCCTATACTGCCAGCATCTCTGTGGGGGAGAAGTGTGTGATCCACATCATGAACGGTGCGGTCATGTACCAGATCGACAGCGTGGTCAAGGCCTGCTGCGACTTCCTGGTGCAGCAGCTGGACCCCAGCAACGCCATCGGCATCGCCAACTTTGCCGAGCAGATCAGCTGCACGGAGCTGCACCAGAAGGCCAGGGAGTACATCTATATGAATTTCAGCCAGGTAAGACCAAAAATCACCACTCTTCGTTGATTCATCTCTGCCTTCATGCAAGCCTATGTTATACGTATGGGGCTCCTGCATTGTCCAGACTATTTAACATTTTTATGAACCCAACCGTTTGGGTCGGTTCACTGGTCCCAACCTGACGTCCGATAAGTAAGATATCTAGAAACCCAACAGAAAGACAGTGTTGGTAACTCCTGTGGCAACATACTGCAGCGAGGGATGGATGGATTCAAACTTATTGAATTTTCAACAGTGGTCTGTTAATTTGAATAGATGCAGTACAGCATTTCTATTTTAGTCATGTTTTTAACATTCGGCAACGAAGAACCTGCTTTATTAACACTTCAACAAGCTGCAGTCGTGACTTGCCCGTTTTGAGTTTCGCTTGCACATTATTTTTTACACTCCTGACTTATCACAGGATGGTTTCACCCGTCACTCTAATTGAATGTTCATAACCTGGTCACACCAGTTGTGCGTGATCTGTCAGGTCTGTTCCCGTGGGGATTCTAACCCATCCCAGAGTTGTGTTGGGTTGAGGCAGTTTAAAACCAGACCCCTTGCTTCTTCTGTCTTGCACATCATGTTTGCATCACCACGATAGAAATCCTATCCTTTTTAAAAACGGCTTTTAGCTTGGCCTATATACAAACATACGTCCACAAACTAATGTACTCCACTCCCACTCATATCTCATGGACCTGACCACTGTAATGTAAGCCTTCTGTTTGGACACTGATGTTGCTAGCACAGTTGTCCTATGTGTAATTCATCTGGATATTGAGTGTCTGATAGAGGTTTGCATGAGGGCATGGTCTGTTGTTTTGTTTTACACATTTGCATATATTGTTAACCTTGCCCTTGCAAGTCTTGTAATAAACTGCTTGTATTTCACGATAGATGATTTGAAAGATGTCTGTAATTAAAGATCAATGTTTTTTTCTTGGTCTGCTTCTGTGGGTAACGTTTCAGTTCAGTGTTCACTGAAACATTTCCTTGTCTCGTTCGTGCGTCAATAGTGAATTATTTTTGGAATGAGTCGGCATGATTTGCTTTGTGTTCTTTGACAGGGTGTTTTAGGGTCTACACCAATATCGTTTTTTAAATGTAACTCCCTAAACATTGATGGCCGTTTAAAGTATGTAAAACATGATTATTGATACTTTGCTAATCCTTGCTACTACAATTGATTGCTTGATCGACTTTCTACCTTGTGCTGCTTATTATACCTCAAAGAGCAACAAGCAAGAAAGTGCAGGCCTACAAAAATTACACTTACAATTTCATAGTGTTTATTGCAAATTTCACAAGAAAGTGATGTGGGAATGCTATCTGGCTGAAGGATACCTATGTATTCTATGTTATGCAAAGCCTAAACCTTTGTTTCTTGCTCCGTGTCCAGGCAGGATGACTTGCAAAATTCTTAACTGTTCAGGAAGTAGCTGTAGGGCATTTGGCTTTTGGTCCAGGACCATAATATAATGCAGATGCCATCTCCATTACAGAAGGGTATTGGTTAAACTGGTAGTTTGGTGGCATTACTGTGTCTTATAATCTGCTCTAGAGAGGTTTAGATTCCACAGTTAATGTCTTGGTTCGGGCTGGTTTCAGGAACTGAAACACCAGGCTGATGAAAGTGTGTGTTTGTGTGTGCCTTGTCCCTTTGTACACTCCGGAACTGAAATGTATGTATTTCATTGCTGAGCTTTATAACGTGTCACGCTTAAGGAAGATTCAACAGTCCTTCAGAAAGGATTGGATTACTTATTCTACATTGTAGGACATATGTTTTTGTTAAATTACCTGGAATAGTCTGAATTGGGATTATGAACAGAATGAGGCCTAGAAATGTAGTATATCCCTCTTTAATGGCCTATACAGCTTGACTCTCTTTTTTGTTTATCATGTGTTTCATCAAATAAGTTAAACGATTGATTTAAAAATGGTGAACTCAAGTTCGTCATTGGGATGAATTGGGTTCATCCCTTATCCCCGGATCGCGTTCCCTTCCTTGGCCATGTCTCAGTCCTGTCCTCCCCCATGCGTCTGCAGGTGGCCACCCAGGAGGAGTTCTTCAACCTGTCCCACTGCCAGCTGGTCACCCTCATCAGCCGGGACGAGCTCAACGTGCGCTGCGAGTCGGAGGTGTTCCACGCGTGCGTGGCGTGGGTGCGCTATGACCAGGAGAACCGCCGGCCCTACGTGCAGGCCCTGCTGCAGGCCGTGCGCTGCCACTCCCTCACCCCCAACTTCCTGCAGACCCAGCTGCAGTCCCTGGACTGGGACTGGGACCCGCAGTGCAAGGACTACCTGGCCCAGATCTTTCAGGACCTCACCCTCCACAAGCCCACCAAGCTCAACTCCTGCCGGACCCCCAAGGTGCCGCAGCTCATCTACACGGCGGGGGGCTACTTCAGGCAGTCGCTCAGCTACCTGGAGGCGTACAACCCCTGCACGGGGGCGTGGCTGCGGCTGGCGGACCTGCAGGTGCCCCGCAGCGGGCTGGCGGCGTGCGTCATCAGCGGGCTGTTCTACGCCGTGGGCGGCCGGAACAACGCGCCCGACGGCAACATGGACTCCAACACGCTGGACTGCTACAACCCCATGAACAACTGCTGGCTGCCCTGTGCGCCCATGAGCGTGCCCCGCAACCGCATCGGCGTGGGCGTGATCGACGGGCTGATCTACGCCGTGGGCGGGTCCCACGGCTGCATCCACCACAACAGCGTGGAGAGGTGAGCGGCGGTCCGCACGGGGTCAGGTCGGATCGTCCGTGGAGACCGCTGACGCACTCATTTGCGCGCTCGGTCCAAACACAGTTGGCTCATTCCAGTCTAAACTTGATAACATGCAGACTAGCAGAACCAGCCTAAGCTTGTTTATATACGGACTAGCACAGCCGGCCTAAAGACCAAGGCTGGTTGTGAGAAAGACCAAGTCCACTAAAGACCAAGTCTCAAATATCTGGTAGAGGACAGCAGCGGTTGGACTGAACACGGATGATAAGTTTCAGGAAATTAATTCCAGAGCTTTGCGACTTTATTTGTTGAATGGCGTCCTTCCATGAGGAGGGAAGGACGCATGCCTTATGCCAACGGCATTGGAACTCTGAACTGGTGATTAATCCAGGGGTATGAACACTGACCTTTGACCCTCTTGCCTCAGGTATGACCCTGAGAGGGACCAGTGGCAGCTGGTGGCACCGATGATGTCGCGGCGCATCGGGGTGGGCGTCACGGTCATCAACAGGCTGCTGTACGCCGTCGGGGGCTTCGACGGCACCCACCGCCTCAGCTCCTCAGAGTGCTACGACCCCGACCGGGACGAGTGGAGTCCCATGTCCTCGATGCACACGGTCCGCTCCGGAGCAGGTGGGTCCTCGATGGGTGGGTTGAGGATCAGGGCCAACTGTTAACAGGGTGACCGTCCCCACCTTTTGTTTTTAATTAAATGGGAGATTTGATTGGTGATCGGAACAACATCGGTTAAGTAATGCGTGTTGGTGAACAAACTAAATCTGGTTAGCTTAATCCATGAATCCCAGCCATGAGAGCGTGATCTCTCCACTCCTTTCTCCTAATCGTTTCAAAGGCAACGCCTTCACAGAGTTGTAACTTAATGCCAACCCTTGTTCTCAATACATCCTGTTCCCACTTGCTCGCTACGAAAAAGGCTGAATCCTTTGGCCCTGGCCTCCAATACGGGGCCGGGCGGAGGCTCGGAGCTAGCTCAGAAACCCACCGGCTGTGGTCACTGCTCATCCCTGAAGTGTGGGCTAGAAATCCCCCTCTCTCCTTCACCCCCTCCAAGGTGTGTGCGCGCTGGGCAACCGCATCTACGTGATGGGCGGCTACGACGGCACCAACCAGCTGAACACGGTGGAGTGCTACGAGGTGGAGACGGACAGCTGGAGCCTCGCTGCGTCCATGAGGCACCGACGTAGCGCGCTCGGGGTCACCGCGCACCACGGACGCATCTACGTCCTGGGTGAGTGGACGAGGGACACGCACACTCGCACACGTTGCACTTTTCGCACACTTAACGGATGAGTTCACCAGGATAGACGAGTTGCAATTTTACCGTCTCAAAAGTGTCTCACTCCGACATTAGAAGTACCCGAAGCTACGTTTGGCTCATTTACCATGCATAACACTTCAGCTTTTCAACAAAGGATGCCAACTTTCTTGTGTCTGGCATAGTGCTGTCGGGCTCAACGTTCACCCAAAATATCCATCAATAAATAAATTCAATTGCTGCTCGCTCGCATGCTCTCTCACGCTGACATCCTTATTGCTGTGTTTCTGCACCAGCCTTCACTGGAACTTAAGCGTGTACATTCACTATGTGCTATCACTATGTTACACTATGTTTTATGTTGGGGTTTCTTGACTCTGACTCTGAGTCCTAGTGAAAGCATATTTTACAACCCAGTTGGTCTGCCAACTATTCAGGCTCTTGCTTGATTTGACTGACTTCTTGTCAAACACGGATGGTTATACTGAAGGCAGCATTTAAATTTCATTTGGAAAAGCTGTACCTATTGGTCTCATTGAATTCCCCCGCACCACCCACCAAGCAGGAATTAAAGATGGCGTACTATCAGCGAATGGTTTTAATCAGACAAGCTTATGCCTCTGACTGTTAACAGATTAGGATGCGACTTGTTATGTTTACATATTCTGAGATCGATGCTTCAGATTAATCATTAAGATAGTGCTGGTTACATTTAGGTATATATAACATTCTTCTTGTAACTTTTCAAGTCGGTTGTAGACAAAAGGTGATGCATATACCTGACTCATCTTCCCCGCCCAGGGTTCCACCTGTAAATGATACATGTCTTTGTGTTTGCCCAGCAGCCCAAGCTGTGACACATCTCTCATAGGTGTTTGTTCAGTGTTTGGAAAATACCTCAATCAAGGAAAGAAATGCTATGTTGAATGACGCCGTTGTTAAACAAACAAACCGCAATGTATCTGTGCTTATCTCAAGTGCACTGTGCCAGGTATGAAGGGGAAAATGTCTGTGTGACGTGCAGATGTTAATCACTCGCTTGACATTTAATCAAGAAGTTTATCAATGACCGCCGTTGTTGAAGATCTTAAGCCTGAGGGGAAATGACCGTTGCCATGGTTTCCTTCCCCTCTACGACAGGCGGCTACGACGGCAACACGTTCCTGGACAGCGTGGAGCGCTACGACCCTGAGACGGACTCTTGGTCCGAGGTCACCCTAATGACCTCCGGGCGCAGCGGGGTGGGTGTGGCCGTCACCATGGAGCCCTGCCAGAAGGACCTCCAGACGTGTCCGCGAGCGGAGCGTGACGGGGGCTCGGCGTCCCCGCCCGTTCACCACCCCCCCTCCTCCTCCTCCTCTTCTTCCGCCTCCTCCACGTCGTCCTCTTCCTCCCAGAGACACAGCGACCTCCCTGAGAGGAACACGTGAGGGCAGGGGGGGGCGGTCTTCTCCTGGAGCTCCTGTCTCATCTCTTTCTCAGTCTTCCTCCACCAAAAACCTGCAAAAAACAAACAATCACAGATGTGCTGGATCGGCCTCCTCACCTTTAATCTGGGTGAGGATTTACAGTAAAAAAAGATTCTATACAGTGTCTCTTTGTTTAGTTTTTTGGACCAATTTGTCATTTAATGGTAAACAGTTCAGTGGGAATCGGCCACAGAACAATTTGTGTGTGTGTGTGCGTGTGTGTGTGATTGGACCAATGACTCCCCTGTTTTACCTAATGGGAGAGAGGGCTGTGTGCTCTGAAGGGCCATTCATTGGCTCAGGGCTGCACCAACAGCCAAGAATTCATTTTATATTTCACAACCAGCTGTGCGTAAAAACCAAAATACATGGAGGAAAACTATTTCATAAAATCTATTATTTATAAGGAGGGTGAGATGGGGGATCCATGATATCATTAAGTTAGTATCAGACAGCACAAAGCCGTTTTCCACGGCTGTAGGCTTCACTAGTCTTCAGATTTTGTTTCTTTGGGGTGCCGGACTTGGATCCTGCCTGGAACCCTGTATTCTGATTAGTGGAAAAACAGTGTACGAAAATCCTAAATCTCTGGCCCTATCAAAATGACGTCACAGGCTTTTTTTAAGCAAAAGGAAATCTGTTGCGTTTTTTTCAAAGTTTTGCATCCACACGCCAAGGTTTTCAAACTATCCTCGTCAACAAGGAAACGCAACAATTACAATTAGGGCATTTGGCAGACGCTTTTATCCAAAGCGACTTACATCGGTTAATACACACCGACAGCAGAGTCAACCATGCAAGGCGACAGCCAGCTCGTCAGGAGCAGTTAGGGTTAAGTGTCTTGCTCAGGGACACATCAACAATCAGTTAGGAGGAGCTGGGGATTGAACTAGCAACCTCTCGGTTACAAGCAACGAGATTGCAACGAGTGAAAGGGTGTAGTAAATATTTCAGGCAAGTAGTTGGCGGTGTAACCTTTCTACTTAGATATGCAAAAAAACGTCCACAAGCCTGTTTTAAACGGCTTTCTACCCCAACGTACCGTCATGGTTTGCTATAAGCTACGTTTTCGCCCCACGGCTGCGTTTTAAAAAAGCTTAACTCTGGAAGACTGATTTCAGGCATAAAAACCCTCTTATGTCAGGGGGTTTTTGGATGCAAGGCAAACCCGCAGCATAACTTCTTTGTTTTTAAAAACCTCTGGCGTCGTATGGATGGGCCTTAAAACAAATCTAACATGACAAATACAAATCACAGGATTGGACGTGAATCAAGGGAAATAGAAATAGCCCAACTCATAAATTGATAATGGAGTTGTTGGTCTATTCTAAAATACTGTACGTTTTGTTGGTTGTTTAATTTGGAATCTGTAGTGGGGAAATAATGTAGCATTTGGTTCACAGGACACCTTTTCCAGACAACAAGAGAACCAATAATTATAGATTCTGGACAAGGTGAATCCCACCACATCTGGACCCAGAACGGAAACTATGGGACACTTTTGTTAGCCAAACCTCAGAAGCTCAACACGTTATGTAGTCTGAAATTAAAATTGTGGGAAATAAAACTTGTAACAGCATTTAAGCTACAAAAAGTTTATAATAAATGTTTTTGTACATTGATTTTCAGTCTTCTACACAATTTAGGTTGCGATTTTGTTTTAATTTATTTGTTCTGACTCTTTGATTATTCTTGACCTAAACTGACAACTTTGTATTGAGTAGGAACGCAGTTTCGTTCAAACTAACTAGCATGTGTTATAACTACCAGGAAGGTCTGTGATAAGAGTTTTAAACATTTGTAAAAAACGTTGTTTGATTTGAAAGGGATTTTCTTTTCCCGTGTCAGTAGTTGGAATGAAAGAACACAATATTTAATGTCTGCTTTGTACATTTTTCAGCAAACCATTCTCTGTAATAAAAAAAGTACATCGTGGAACAACAGTTTTTATTGTACGCTTTTGCTGGAGCATTTGCCTACTATGACTCACTAGGGCTACCTTAATCTATTACTTAAATATCTCAAACTTAAACGTACGTCTGAATATTGCCACAAGATGGCGCATGATCTCCACTTTTTGAAAGTGTCGTTCGACTACGTCAGTAATAGCTCTCAGGTAATAAATTGAAAGCAAATTAATCAATAACCAACTTAAGATACATTTCTTGAAGTTATACACGATTCAGAGCATGTCTTTAGAACCTGTCACAAGAACAGGTAACTTGTTTTGCAGATGGGTAAATCCCTTCAACTTGTGAATAACTAGAAAACAACATTATGTAAACCTTCAGACCGAAACTAAACGTATACTTAACAGTGAGGCTGTACAGGTGGCGGGCCTATTTCTATTTCAAACCGACTGCAGTAATAATCTGTTTCGCACCGTCAAAATAACTGGATATATTAAGGCTTTAAATAATAACATACCACGACCATTTCAGGACAATGACGATGAATAGTGTTATGCTCTTCATATATACCCCATCTGAAGAGCTCCCGCAGACTAGACGGGCGCATGTTTGAACCGCGGAAGGTTACCGACTTGCATGCAATCCCATGTGGTTCTCCAGTCACAGTCAGCTTCATTTGAAACAATACCAAGAAGAAACTGCAACACCTGCCTATTATGCGCCTCCCAGTCATTGAAAAGTTGGTAGAGTTACAACTTTTGTAGAAGCTCAAAGTATTTTCTTCCCTACCAGACACCTGTGAATCGTCATAGGACGTTGGTAAGTTATCTTGACCAAACTTTCTTTACGGTTTTCACAGTCAACCTAGTTTAAATTAATTCGATCGATTAATGCTGGATTTAAACTAATTTATAAACCCACATTGCGTTTATATCGCAGCCGCAAGTAAACACGCAGGTGCGATCACTGCACTATCGTTAAAGATATGGTTAACACAGTTCAAACTATTCAAGCCTTCAACAAACAAACTATTGTACACTTATCTGAGATCCACTTCTACCCCAAAAGTGTTGTCAAATGACACTGAACTCACTCAATCTTTGTGATTTAAACGTAGTTTGTTGTTTATTATGTTGGCTATTAACGTTATCTAAAAGTTAAATGGTCGACTAAAGTTTGCCATTTTACGACATGATAAGCTTCATTCAAAGCCCTAGAAGTTTTTTCTCATGGACGTTTATTGTGATCGTTGTTGTATAACTTGTTCTTCCAGTTTGTCTCTTCTGTCTGTGGTAGCCTATGTATTCAGTTTCAGACCTACAGGAAGCCATCCAGGTGTATTCCTTTTAAGGGGGCAAAGTCAAATATTTCCGGTTTTCCGCTAATCTCGATTTACAAAAAACATTTTTATATATTTGTTTACATAGCGACATCTTCGATTCCAGTAAGTTATGTACTTCTTGTGATGTGATCCGTTAGAGCTCTCTGCTTGTTTGAATACCTGCCTAGCTGTTTATTCTTATCAGCTCCAATTACATGTTTTCTCTCTTCGCAGACCTCGGGATGATCCCAGTGGGTGAGTTCAAGAACTTTGCCACAGAACAGAATCCACAGTTCCGGGTGCTGAAACCGTGGTGGGACGTCTTCACGGAGTATCTATGTATCATAATGCTGATGATTGGTGTCTTTGGATGCACCCTACAGGTGAGGCCCTTTTAAACCAAACACTGTGCATTCTTGATCTTTTAAACTTACAATGCTAGCTTATGGAGGAGCAGTGGGTTTAGAGGAAATATCGCTCAAGGCCACTGACAACACTGCCAGCATTTGCTTTTAGAATTATATGTGCTTTTGAACTGCTATTATGTCACACATAGCCCCTGACAATAATATCCTCATCGAGATCCTTTGGACAGTGTGTTTTACTTGCACTGAATCCTGTTTGACCTCAATGGTGGATTATTAACACTGTGAAATAAGGTAATATTCTCTTGTTGACTCAGTTGCACTGGGTTCAGATTCAGATCACAACTTTAAGAGCAGCTAACCCTAACTTCAAGGACACATTAACCAGAGTAGGCAAAGCAAATCCTTCTGTTACAATCTCAGTTGATCCAGTTTGTATGCGTGCTTCCAGGGCTGCAACCAGGGGTGGACTGGCCATCTGGCATACCGGGCATCGTCCCGGTGGGCCGTTGACCCAATGTGGGCCGGTCCGGTCCGCTATGTTTTTTTTTTTCTCTCTCTCTAAATTCCCTCCAATTGGGCCGGCCAATGGGCAACAGAGGGCTAGCAGTGTGTGGCCAGCATCGACACAGATTATTGGTCTATGTTTGTCATTGTCAATCAATCATGGGCTGACAGGCTCAGAGAGCCCTGGCAGTGCTGTAAATCACAACAGAAACCAGGGTGGGCTGGACCTCATGGCATGGGCCATAGTCGTGGGTTCCGCGACTCCCACGAGTAAGTAATTCATGTCTTAGACTTTTTCTCGCAGCTACAGATAAAAAAAAAAAAATTCTCTATTTATGGTTTTACAATGACTGAGTCACAGTTGAAACAAATGCGTTTCAGCTCTAATGCTGCTACTGTCTGTAATATGTTTCTATTTAGATTATTTGTCAGGATATTTTGTTATTATTGTCCGAGTCTGGTTTTAACTAATGCTGGGCTTACACAAAAAGATTTTCCCATTCACAGACTAAATACTGCAAGAGAGAAATTAGCGTTGGATCAAGTGTGATATTTAACAAGCGTTTTGTAGCTATGTAGATATGGGGGATGGAGATGCAGCAACCACAGGATGTCCGTTAACTTCCTGTTCAGGTTTCCAACTTTCTTGTCAGCAGCACAAGAGAAACAAACTTGAAAAACAAAAACAAAAAAAAGCAATTTGCACTGCTATTTGCAGTGCAAATAGCAGGATGTATGTACTTGATAAAATTGTTTTAATAAAGTATATGCAGGGTTCTTCCCGTTTGTCTCGTCCCACCCCTAGTGCTGATAATGTAGTGGGCTGGTCTGGACAGAAAATGCCAGGGCTGAATTTCTGTCCCAGTCCACCCCTGGCTGCAACAAGCTGTGTCTGTCTGCTAATTTGTTTCAAATCTGACAACCCTGGGTACTCGGATAATATTGAATCAAATCAAACTGTTTGATTTGGTACAGTACATTTATTACATATTGTACCTTTTTAAGTCTAACGAAAAAGAAGAAAAAATGTGTCACTGTTTTGACACAACAACCTGTTGACTATTTTTTCAGTCATAGTACTTCTGCACCTCCCTCTATTACTGGAAGACATTTTTGGCTTGGGAAATAAGACAATTGACATTTTTCAGGAATTAAATGATTTGATCAATTAGTGGTTTGATAAAACAAATTCCTCATGTAACAAAGATGATAAAAAATGTAAGAAGGTTTGACGCATAATGTCTGTGTGGATACGAAGGTTCAAGCCATTATAACCAGTAGTAAAAGCTATACAAAGTTTTATCCCCTGCTCCACACACTATAATGACATTAAAATAGTAGGGAGTAAATTGAGTTTCGGAAACTCTTGTCTGACTTTCATTGTCACTGACACTGGCATGATTTTCCTGTTTGGTTAAAATAATGAGGGTATTCTCTTCTGCATTGCTCGGCCAATTGGATGCATTCTCAGGATGTAAATCTGAAATTTGAGAATGGTCAAATACTACTGAATACTTCTCAGCCTTTTAATGTTTACTGATGAACTTTATAATCAACACATAGAACAATGTATTAACCCAAAATGGGTCGGACTAATGAAGCATTTGTTTTTCCATTAAATATCCATTTTATTTTCGAGGTCCTAATTCCTGATTGGACAATAGCGTTTCTGACCCCAACCCTGTAATGCCCATTAATCCCTTCAAGAAACGCTGGGTGTTTCACTGCTCATGATAAAATATTCTTCAGATTAAGCTGCCAAGCTGTGTCCTCCATTCATTCATTTTGGTTCCTCCTCAGCTCACCCAGGACAAGATCTCCTGCCTGCCAAGCCACTTCAGCAGCCCCACTCCAGAGGCCATCGACTGCAGCCACATCCGCGGCTACGGGGAGAACGAGACCCGGGAGCACACGCTGGCCAACCCCGTGAGCCCCATCATCCGGGAGGTGTACGGCCGTAAGAACAACCTGGACATCCACCAGTATGTCTTTGTGAACCACTTCTGCTATGAGAGGGCTGTGCATTGGTACGGAAAGTACTTCCCCTATCTGGTGGTCATCCACACCATGATCTTTATGGTGGTCAGCAGCTTCTGGTTCAAGTTTCCTGGGACCTCGTCTAAAATCGAGCTCTTTGTGACCATTCTCGGGAAGTGTTTTAACTCCCCCTGGACCACGAGGGCCCTGAACGAGGTCTCCGAGGAGAGAAGCGAGGAAAAGCTGGTGACTCTACGGAGGAACACCATGTCGAAACCCCCAGCAGCGCTGGAGGAGGAAACAGTGGGGCTCCTGCGGTCGTCCTCCGTCAAGTCCAACTCTGAGAAAAAGCCCCCGGAAACTCAGTCATCGGCCTCGGTTCTGGATCGCAAAGAAGGAGAGCAGGCCAAAGCTCTGTTTGAGATGGTGAAGAAGTTCAGAACGCACGTGGAAGAAGCTGACCTCCTCTATGTTATGTATGTGCTGCAGACATCTTTCAAAGTGTTCCAGGTTGTCCTCATCATTATCTACAGTGCGGTCCTGGTTAATAACATTGAGATTGTGGTGCGTTGCTTGGTTCCTCCTGAGCTGACCGGTTTCGACATCTACTGCTGTAACCACAACAAGGCTCATCTGTTCTCCAAGCTGGCCTACTGCTACATCAGCTTTGTTGGGGTATATGGAATAATGTGCATCTACACCCTATACTGGCTTCTCCATCGTTCTCTAAAAGAGTACTCTTTTGAGCAGGTCAGGTTGGAGACGGGTGTTGACGACATCCCAGATATGAAAAATGACTTTGCATTCCTCCTCCACCTCAGCGACCAATACGATGCTCTTTACGCCAAGCGGTTTGCCGTCTTTCTCTCTGAGGTCAGCGAGTCCCGGCTCCGGCAGGTCAACCTCAACCATGAGTGGACCGCCAAAAAGCTACGGACACGCCTCTGCAAGAACACCAACGAGCGGATGGAACTCCATCTGTTCATGTTGCCCGGTTTCCCTGATACTGCCTACGATCTTCCAGAGGTAGAATCACTGAAGCTGGAGCTCCTCTCTAATGTGACCATCTCCTCTGGCATAGTTAAACTTACTGCTCTCCAGGAGCTGGCGCTCGTCCACTGCTCTACCAAGGTCCAGCAAGCGGCCTTGACCTGCCTTAAGGAGCGGCTGAAGGTCTTGCACTTGTCTTTTGAGAGTGCAGACCAGGTTCCTCTCTGGATGTATAACCTCCAGAACCTGCATGAACTACATTTAAGTGGCCTACTGATCAATGAGGTGTCCCGAAACCCTGCTCTGGAGTCCCTGAGAGACCTCAAAGCTCTCAGGGTCCTCACTATTCGCAGCAACCTCAACAAGATCCCGACCAGTGTAGGGGATGTTGCTTTGCAGCTGCGAAAGCTTTGCATATACAACGAATGTTGCAAGATTGCGGCTTTTAGCAGTCTGAAGAAGTTAACAAACCTGGAATCCTTAGAACTGATTGGATGCATGCTAGAGCGCATCCCCAGCGCCGTCTTCAGCCTGGTGAACCTCCAGGAGCTGGACCTGAAGGACAACAAGCTCACCACTGTGGAGGAGATCCTGAGCCTACAGCATTGCCGGCGTCTGGTGACTCTGCGCCTGTGGTACAACAGCATCAGCTACATCCCGGAGCACATCAGCAAGCTGCAGTTCCTGGAGACGTTGGACATCAGCTGGAACAAGCTCCAGAAGCTCCCTTCCAGATTGTTCTACTGCACCAAGCTCAAGCACCTGGACGTCTCCCACAACCAGATCACCGTGCTCCCGTCCGAGGTGAACATCCTGCAGGGCCTCCAGTACTTCTCGGCGGCCTTCAACTCTCTGGAGGTGCTGCCTGAGGAGCTGTTCTCCTGTAAGAAGCTCAAGACATTGGTTCTGGGCAACAACCGCCTGATCAACTTGAGCCCAAGGATACCAAACCTGACCATGCTGGTCCGGCTTGAGCTGAAAGGGAACCGCATAGATTCTCTTCCTGACGAGATCGGGGATTGTCCCTCGCTGACCCTCAGTGGGTTGGTCATCGAGGCTAACCTGGTGGATCTACTGCCAGCCTCAGTACAAACTAAACTGGGGAGCAGATGATTTGGAAGAACTTTTGATGTTGCAACATTTTGAGAAAACTGTAAAGATTTTAAGGAAAGGGGTTACATTATATTCCTCAACAAAGCACCAAGTGTAAATTTTGAGTTTAAAATATTTGACTACTGGTGTTTTTTTTTGTTTTATACATGCAGTTTTATCTATTGTAAATATTTTTTACTCAAACTATGTATTTATTTGAATTGTTTAATAACGACATGTAGCCGTAAGGTTTGGTTTAGACCTGCTACTGTCAGGTTAGTGTTACACAACAACAGACTACTTTACAAAGCGAGAATTTCACCCAATCTTTATTCTTAAATTGATATGCCAGCCAGTCCCAAGACGAAGGGGTACAAGTTGCTTTAAATGACACACGGAACATCTTGGTTTATATATCTCTTGACATAATGAAATAGTCCAGGATGCAGAGGATGCTTAGAGAACTAAGAGGTGAAAGACATTTTAAATTACCTGAATATTAATGCATTTTGGGAATATACAATAATCAATACACTGATATTAAAAAAAGATTCGAACTCTGTGACACACACTCCTTTTCTTCCACCTCGTCAGCACTTTTTCCCCATTTACAGTAAAATGAACGTGTTGAAATAATCGCTGGCCACTTGCACTCCCTTTCAAAGAGGGGTGCGTTAAAGTGTGTCACAGACTTAAGTTGTGTGGAGCATAATTCCTCACACATAACTTGCTCTCTCACACTACCCCTCTTCCTTGGGACCTGTGACTTTACATGCTGTCTCCCTTTTGCCCAGCACTAACACCACCCACCATTCATGTTTTGTCTCTTTGTCTTCTGTCTATTGCACACGCTGAAACAAGTACAAAACTATTCGTTCAGGTGAGTGCCGACCAAGCAAGCAAGCAAGCGGGTCATGCTCAAGTCCTGGCCTGCAGTCACGTAACGCATACACACACACACGGCTCTGTAATAGAGCCCCCCCCACACCCACACACACACACACACACACTGCTATACAACTCCCACGTCCCACCCCCTCATAAGGGTGAAGTTTGACTGGAAATACAAATCCAAAACTAAATGGAAATGCCCAACTCCAAAGGAACATTATAATAGCTCCCTAAGATTTTTGTCAGAAATGGCAAGAATGTCTCTTAAGACATTCTCTGGAGGGAAATCTGACGATATGAATAAAAGAAATGTGTAAACAATCAAAGCAAAAATATTTTACATTTTAAATATATATTGTACATATTGTAATATAATAGTAAAGACATTCAAGGTTGTCTTAAGTTGATGTCCCTGATACCAATAGTAATTGGTCCATAAGTTATTAACTCAGGATCTGAGGTAGGAGCTGCCTCTTAACTCAACCACAGTGCTTGACTACCTTTCTACTATTGTATAGTCAAACATTTCATGGGATCATCAGGTGAATTAGGTCTACAACTGTGTATTATTACCCTACAGTGAATCCGACCCAAAGACCTGTGTACCAGTTATGTTGCGGACGTGAACAGTGATGTGAAATGAGAGCGTGTCGGACATCTTGCTCACTCATTACCGTAGAAACGGGGAGTAGCGCCGTACGTAGGGCTACTACCCGATCGCTCTCCGATGCGTGACAATCCTGTATTGCCATGATTCTTAGACACACGCGTTATTGCTAAGATACCCCCCCCACACACACACACACACTCACACTCACACTCTCACACTCTCACACACACACACACTCTCTACTCATTCGGGACGCTTCTTGACGGGAACGAAGGAGGAGGCGGGGCCTGAACGTGTTTACCTCGTGAGTCTCTCCCCGGGACCAACACGCCCTTTTTTTTGTCCTGCATGTCAACTTTCATGAGTCTTCTATTCCGAGTTTCAGGCTAGTGGCCTGATCGTTTGGCAAAAGGGTGGTATGTGCTGCATTGCGATATAATTAGTCTTTGTCTTTCTAATGGTATGATGTCGTGCTGTTGGCTATTCATGGCAGCCCAAGAGGTGGCCTACAGGTTGTGAATATTATATAATAAAAAAAATATCCAAATTGCTCGCAAGTGGGAGTATTAATGGTCATTGTCCAAACATAGAAACCCGAGCCATTGCTCGCTGTTGACAATAAAGCTTTAGCTCCCATGTATACCGTTGGGTGTGTGTGGGTTGCGTTAGCGATAGCCAGCTATCGTGTCTGTGACCTTCAGCGAGGCAGTTACACTGTAACGTTACTCTGCATTCCGTTGTCCGCTCATTATGAATGCCCTTGTTGATTCACCTTGGTCTCTTTGTGTGTGTGTGTGTGTGTGTGTGTGTGTGTGTGTGTGTGTGTGTGTGTGTGTGTGTGTGTGTGTGTGTGTGTGTGTGTGTGTGTGTGTGTGAGAGAGAGAGAGAGAGAGAGAGAGAGAGAGAGAGAGAGAGAGAGAGAGAGAGAGAGAGAGAGAGAGAGAGAGAGAGAGAGAGAGAGAGAGACGTAAAACCATTGTTGTATCCCTTAATTGAAAGATCAGCTGAACATCCAATAGGCCTACATGGTTTATATCACTTGCAATGAATCGAGAGGACACCTGTTTGAGAACGGCCAAGGTTCACAACAAGACACTGTTCAGCATGTAGCCTAAGCCAATACAAAATTATTGTTTGGGGACACCTTGTGGATGTATTACACAACACAAGTTGGTGGGATTGGAAAGTGGTAAAAATAGAGCAAGTAGGTTGTAGTTCTTCTTGGATCGATTAAGTATGCATTGATTTTTATCACGGATTAACGAAGTAGCCTAAATAATATTTCATCTGGGGGATATTATAGAACGCCGGTCATTATCGGGAAAAAAAGCCCCGACAGGGCGAACAGAACACCGACGCGCCGCGGAGGAGTTTTGCTTCGCCCTGAAGGGCTTGTTTTTCCCGATAATGACAGGCGACGTTCTATACATTATCCCGCTTATTAAATAGTCAATTAAAATATACGAATCAAACGGAGAAGGGAGGGGGCGCGGGAGCAATCGCCAGGGCGCCCGAAACAGTCACCGTAGTACCCAGGTCAATGCAACAATAGTGGTGCAACCCTAAACTCTTGGCCCCTACATTTGCCTGTCCTGCCTATGCAGTGGGCCGACACTACCCACATACATTTTTATTTTTGAATCTACATTTCGAAGAGGATTTCAGTTGTAAAGCATTTCATACTAAAAGACAAAAAGCAAGCATTTTAAATGCTTTTGAAAGCAGCAACAATAAGGAGTAAATTATCTACCCCCAGAGTATATGCCAGGACTATGTGTTTTACCAACTAAGAACAAAACCCCACAGAAACCAAATTTATTATTACTATTTATTTACTATATATATATATATTTTTTATTGTTTTTCTTTATTATTGCTTTGTATTTTATGCATTTTAACCCCCAAATGATGGAGATTCAGTGTATGAGTTTCTAAATTTGTGATTTGTAGAATAGAATTTGTGCACCTTCAATGAAACATTATTTGCAAAAAAGTTAGCAAATCCTCAGGCATTTTTCTCTCTGACTTCAGTTTACAAATGGCTGACCCTCTATTTTTATTTTCTATGACTACACTCTGCCTTCCGCTCTCAAAGGTTCTCAGTTGTTTTGCTCCAACAATAGCTTAATTTTCTTTGTGTTTTCCACTGCCTGACTTTTTCTGCATTCTGCTTCATATACGCCCCTAATTCCAATGTCATTGCATTCACAGGCTCCATTATTCAGATACAGGTTGGGCTCTATAGGTAACAGAAGCGCCAGAATCATATTTATGGTGGGGGTGCATAATCCATCAGGCGATTTCTCATGCTTGTATTTTCTAAAAGCGCAAAAGAGTTTAGGGTTAGGGTATAAGGCCCCCTCACCCTTTCGGCCATTGTTTACATTTGTCAAAGTAACATTATGCTGTAGCCTATATCAACTGATTTACACGTTGATCATTACTGAATGCAGCCTAGTGAAGTGATGATGTAGTCTATCCTCGATTTTCAGTCCTCCAAAATCATAAATCGTACAAGTTTTAAGAACAAATACAGATGATACGGCAGCAGTGCACAGCGATTGACAAGATAAATGTGGTGCTGGGTGAGACAGCTGAGCTTGCATAGTTTCTGGTTTGTAGCCCAAGCCGTAGGTCGAAGCATCCGATTGACTTGTGGACATGACACGATGACCAAGAGGAAAGAGCAGACGTAATTTTAAGCTACGCTGTGATATATGAATAATAGTTCATACTGCAACCACATCTGCGAAACCATGATGTGGAGAAATGTAATTATTATTATTTATTCTTTTTAAAGTGGTGGTGCGATTGCACCACCATTTCCAGCGCCTCTGTTAGGGGCATCATCAAGAATGCCTCTTGACCGAAGTTCCATGAGGCCACAGGTCCAGCAGGTGACAGTCTCTCTCCTTAGCCATCTGGATCAGCACCATTCCAATGGCTTGACTAACAAAGCCCTAAGCTAGCTTTTCTACCTTTTATAGCTGGTTGTGGACAATTTCCTTAATCATCTCGTGGTTTGGAGGTGGAGTGCGGGTCTTTCAACATCCTACACCCTCACCCAGGCGACCCAGCCGGGATTGATCAAGTCCCGACTTGTGTCGCCCCTCTTGATCCACAGCCATCTAGAGGCCTTCTCAGCTGCCTCTGTGGTGGTCTTAATGGCCTTTCTCTGGTGTCCACCTTTGATACCAAGCAGGCTGTATGCTTTGCAGAAAGATCACGCTGCAAAGCTGCTATATTGCCCACCACTATTGGCACACATCGGACCCGCCACCCCCGTCTGCGGTAAACCTCCACTAAGTTGGCGTACTTGGCGTGCTACCTCTCATTGGCTTCTGACATGCCCTCCTCCCAGGGAACTGTCAACTCCAGTAGGACCACCTGTTTTATTGAATCTGAGGACAGAACTACGTCTGGTCTCAGGGTGGTTTCCACAATGTGCTCTGGGAATCTGAGCTGCTTCCCCAGGTTGGCCTTCATCTGCCATTCCGGTGTGGTTCCAAGGAGACCTACTTCCCCCCTTGGCAGGGGCTTAGGCTTCTCCCCTGCTCGGACAAGGGCAATCGCCTGCCTTGCTGTTCGTAGAGGCTGGTTATGAGGGATGCTGGAGGAGATGGCCTCTGCTATCGCCTTCAGCACCTGATCAAGACGCCAAGTGTAACATCCTTGTCTTAGGGCTTTTGGGAAACAGCTGAGGATATGCTCTACGATCCAGCAGTTAGCAGACGTAAAACCAAGTCTAAAGGGAAGAGTCGAAAAAGCATGAAATCAAAACATTGTAGATGACTACTGTAGGAATACAAATATTAAAATACCCTTCTGAAACCTTCATCCGCTCATACCTATTTACTTGTATTCGGTAGAAATGAAACAGGAAACTCGATGTCCAGGCTCTGCACCGCCCCCCCCCACGACCAGTAAAGCAATTTCCTCCATGGGAGTGCCCTATTTATGAAGAATAAATCGTATCTGATGACGAAAAGCCATTTTATAAACGCCATTATTCAATTAGAATTTCAATCTACAAACTTCTGATTGCATTCATAATTTAGGATTGATCAACTGATTTACTGAGGAAATGTAATTGTTTAGGGTTAGGGTATTTTGTATTAGTTGCTTAAAATAATATGTGTTGGGTATATAACTCTCCCACTCCACATAAATTGATATATACATATATATATGTAGGTAAATATATATATGTAAATATCTAAATATATGTATGTCTATATAAACCCAATGCATTGTCATGAATATAGGCCAAAACGCATGTTCTTCTTTTCAAACAAGATAATTTATTTATTCCGTCCACCTTTTAAAAAGCTGAAGTTTCCCTGTCTAAGCCTGATAGAACAGTTAATACACTTCAGTCATTATATAAGCCAAGCCAATGAGACAAAAAAACATTAGTTCAACACTTTATTTTGTGTTTGTCCAAGAAAACGTTAATATTTTAATTGTAGTTTTAAAAATATGTTTTATAAATAACATTAACAAATTAACAATCCACAATAAATGTATCTATTTACAAAATCATAGGAAAATTCATTGTCCTATTTCAATAAATAAATATGATTAAAATCCAAATCTAATGACATCTAATCAACACAACTAGGCAAAGTATTGAGGGTGCACAATTAGTTTCATAAACATACAAAAAACACAGACCAACAGTTTAAGCTCTTACGCAACAAGATAATATTAATAATAATAATAATTATCATCCAATTAATTTTTTAAGAAACACTAACGAAATCATCTATCTACAAATGTGCACTCCCAATCTTAGGGAAAAGAGCTACATATAAAAAGGTGCTTAAATTGCACTGTGCAAAAGAGATGTCAACACGTCAACTCATCCACCAATGCTAAGCTCCGGGAGATATACCAACTCTGAGCTACTATTGTGAAAATCCAATGTAACCCCTTTACACAATTAATCATTCAAGTCACCAGGTTTCAAGGAGGACAGCGGGAGGGAGAGGGAAACCCACCACGTAGTCCCTACACTATTGGCTCGATCCAGTCGACTCACTAGCTGTGAATGTGGGCAAACACCAAGTCAATCATGTCAGGCAAACAGGATGCTCTGGCCACCTCCACCGCCGTGTGCCCACTGGTGTTGGCGTGCTTCAGGTCCGACCGGGGCGCCAGGAACTCAACCACATCCCGGTGACCCTCCCTGATTGCGATGTGGATGGGCAGTGTGCCGTTCTTGTCTGGGATGTTCACAGAAGCGCCGTGCTCCACCAGAACCTGCAGGGTTTCCAGAAAGCCTGTCTGGGCTGCGTCATGGGCCGGTGTGATGCCGTGTCTGTCCTGGGCATTGGGGTTGGCTCCGTGTTCCAACAGCAGACTGGCTATCTTGGTGTTCCCCATCATCATCACCTGTGACATCAAGAGTAGTCAGAAATTAGGTCTGATCTTTTACTGTTCTACATGGACTTCAATGGGATGTGTCTAATTCGTTTTCTTTGAACATTGTTTGCAATGGATAAACAAGTGTCATTTAATTTGACAAACCAGTTCTTAATACTATAATCCACGTGCTGGTCTCATAATAAATGGTTTAAGGCAGGTTAAAGATTCATTAACATGTAATAGAGAGTAATACTGGCCACCGTATACCCGAATTTTAGGTGTGTATGATTAGTACGGTAAGTCGATTTCTACAGCAAGGAGATTAATACCTGCAAGGCCGTTCTGCCAAATTCATTGACTGTATCGGGAGGCACCCGGCATTCCTCCAGAATCCTCCGTACATCATTTGTGTTTCCTTTAGCTGCTGCCGACGTTAAAGCTCTTCCCGCATCCATCTGGCTGAGGACCATGGTAAATATCCGTCTGTTTGTCGAGATAAAACGCGAATGCAGCTAAAATAAGAGTTGAGCACATCTATTCGGAAACCAAACAGAAGATAGCCCATCCTTGTACGTGCGTAAAAATGCTGAAAAATAAATCATGTTTACCAATGTATCCGGCCTGATCAGTTCCCATTTCTTCCCAACCCAATTCCACAACGACCCAATTTAAGCTAGGTTAACTATGTTGTACAACGTAAAGGTAGGTATATCCAGTAAATCATGTTATTCTTTCCTAGATGTGTCAGGAATACGGAACATTAGCACTCCGGCTAACGAAGGCTAACATTGAAGAGAGAACAGCAATAAAGGATTATAGCAGTCGCTTATTACATACCTTGTTCGTATCGACAAAATCCAGACACTAGGTTGTCCTTACACCCGTTAGAATTTGAAGTAAGTGAATTTAAAAGGTATCAAGGAACGAAATGTTTGTCAACATTAGAAAATAAGACATTTGCGCGCTGAGATCTAAACTCTAGTGTTCCTCAGCTACAAATTTACAAACACAGCCGAGAACCCAAGGTGACCAATCAGAGTTCGTCTTGTGGGTGCTGCCTCTCCATAAATGGCAACAGGGGCGGAGTCAAGCTCGCTTACTCTGCGATCACTGTGGCAACAATAGCAGCCGACCAATGAGGTTTCCGAGCGCAGAAAGCGGGCTATTCGTATACGTTGATGTCCTCAAAGAGTAGTCCATTCATTTGTTTGGAGAAAATCTTCAGAATCAAGTGCGAAAAGGGCGGTCTAATTGATTTTGCGCGGAATAAGGTGGACGCGATTGCCTAATGTATGGAAAAGTACTGAAGTCATCAAAATATGGCGGTTATTTGATGATAAATTAAAAACAGCAAAAAATTAAAACTTTAAGTACTTGTAACAAAACAAAACATGTGGTTATAGAATCAACTTTATGTTAAACTACATTTTAATACCATTTCAACAATTAGCTGATTAAAACATTCAAACCACTGAATTCATAGTGCTATATAAAAGGTAGCAGAAAAGTCCACATCAAACAGGGCAGTGAAATTTTAAGACATTCATTTGGAGTGCAATTAAGAATTCTTGTCAGAAGGTCCTGGTACTGGAATATACATTTGTAGATTTTAGGAATTTGTCCTCAGCTGGTAATCTAGACCAAAATAGAGAAAAGTATTACCAAGTGTGGCTCATTCTAAGGTTCTACATCTACTCATTATGTATACAGCCTATACAACATGATGCACTTCAGTAATCCTAGATAATCAAATGAAAATGTTGAGCTGCTTACCTCCACTCTGTGTGATATAACGAACCCAGGGCAGGGCCTGATAGCCGCTTTTCTCTATGATCTTCATATATCGCACCTGGGGCAGGTATGTTAGAAGTGGTTGGGGCAACAAACAGGATAGCAGGTTAATGCCACAACATACTGTTTACACAGGATTTGAATAGACAAGCCAAGTGCACACAGAGCATGTTGAAGCAACAATGACTCAGCTATTCAGGAGAAGTCAGATGTGTCTCAGAACAAATAAAATGTGTTTCACACACACACACAGACACACAGACACACAGACACACAGACACACACACACACACACACACACACACACACACACACACACACACACACACACACCTGAATCCCTGAGACGGTGAAATAAGGGATCTCAAAGTTGACAGTGATCGGGGGCCGGCCTTCCAGCTCATCGTTCTCCACACTGGGGAGCCCGAAGTGAGCCCTCATCAGGAACTCCTTTCCTCCCTGGAAACAGCCCAAAAAACAAGCTAACAGTTCACTACAAGATAACCTGGATGTAAACACAAAAATAGGTTCAAAATAAAACACAGACACAAGGCGAGGCCTTACCTCTTAATATTTGTGTCCTGAAAAGGCGTCATATAAATATAAATTATTATTAATAACATTAGTAAATAATGCATTGTTCTTACAGGGAAAGACTTGATGGTCCACACAACCAGGTTCTTCTCTGGGACGTATTTAGCGTGGCCGGTGCTCGCTTTGAACTTGGGTGAGTCAGCGTCGCTGGGGACTGGAATCCTCACCTCCACGTTGTTGGCCACAGACTGCTTCTTGAACTGTCCCTTAGCCTAGGACAGGTCAGGAAAGCACGTAGGGTTAGTGCACCGTGGACAAGATAAGAGCCTAATATATATTGCACATACTTAATTATGCGTTTATCTATTTAATTTAAAATAGTTTATTTTCCTTCACTGCACCGACTTATTAACAAGAACAAACATCCTTGTGTGTGCAACCTGGCGATGAAGCACCTTCAGCGTCTGATTATGCAAGTTATATTGTTCATTTCATACTGTAATGGTTGACACTACCAGGTACTACATATTTACTACATATCAGAGGGCTGGCTTCAATTTATCGGAAGAAAACAACACTGTGCTGTTGCATTGTTCCCCTTGCATGCACGTCATCTAAAGGTTAAGTCAACATACTGGCTCACTTGTTTTGATTAGATTTTTAGCCAACCATAGAAGTATATGGCACCGAAGGCAAGTTTATTTAACCGTTTGCTAGACAGGTGAACAGGAGAAATAAATTGCATATTATTACTCTTCTGAAACTTGATTAGGTCCCTGTCCTTTCAGTAAATCCATACCTTGACCATGATCTCCACTCTACTGTGAGAGAACTTCTCTATGACCGACTCTATCCATATGAGAGGCTTCACCTGGATGGAGTAAAAAGACAAACCATTGACACTAAAAATGGGTAAATTAAAATATAATGTAACATGTGCTCAGTAAACCTATAATGCCTAAATGATTCAATAGTACAAACTGTTATGATTTTTTTTATTTGAATGATCTAATGCAGATTATTATAATGCATGCAACCTATTTGAGTTGTTATATCGTTTTAATTCATTAGAGCAAATTAAAATCAACACACAAGTGAAAACAGGGTTCGACTTCCAAGAAAATGCAAAGATGGTAAAAACGTTGTAATGGACACAACCTGCTCAATGCTAACTATTAAGAATAACTCCTGGATTCTTATGGACTTGAGTGTGCGTGCGTGGAAGGTGAGTGGGACTGACGTGTGTGTTAATTCGGTAGGACATGAGCTCCGACTCCCCGTCCGGAGGGATGAAGGAGATGGTGCGGTCACTCTCGAAGCGGGACAGACGGACACACTGGTGGAACTTGACATCCTCCATTGTCACCGTCTTGCCCTTGTCACCTGAAACAAACACCGGCAGCCATGTAGGAAATCAATCGGGTTTACAAACAGCTCTGTGACTCCACACATTAAGATGTTCCACCGCCTGGCAGGGGGCGCACAATGACAGAAGGACATAGACACAGACACACACACACACACACACACACAGACACACACACACACACACACACACACACACACACACAGACAGACAGACAGACAGACAGACAGACAGACAGACAGACAGACAGACAGACAGACAGACAGACAGACAGACAGACAGACAGACAGACAGATCTGTTATTTGATTTACTTCCACCTCCCACAGTAACTGAATATAAATAGAACCACCTGCCATCAACCATTGCACCCTAGTCAGTAGTCATCCTGGAATGGAGTTTCCTCTCTTCCAAGGGTTTCTCAGATACGTACGTCCAGTGAGGGCGAAGAGGACCCGGTCGTTGAGGCCGAGTCGTAACTCCGGCATGCCGGAGAGCATGGTCTTCAGTTTGATGCTGCCCACGATATCACTGCTCATCACGCTCCCGTTAGCATTCACCTGGAACATAACACATAATCCATTACCATCCACAGGTAATGTTTCAAATAATATTAATGATGATAGTGGGACCTTCAGTGACACCCGGAGTCAGGACTGTGGTTTAATGCTGTAAATCCAATGTTTGAAACAATAGTCAAAAGCAACTATCGACTACATGTTTGCTTGACAACGCAGAAAGAATATGATCGAAGGGCCACGGAAGAATATTTGACATCCAGCTGATAAGAGGAAAATAACAACTTTATAGATAAAAGTAACTAATATCAAATCATTGTTGGCAACTGTGGTATAAGCGTAATAAACCACAAGTCCTCAGGCGAAGCTGAGAATGCTTCCTTCTGCCTGAGTACATTACTGTCCAATCACTGGACACCCATAGAACATAAGACCCCGGCCCAATTAACACCCAGAGGTTGTCTATCATTACTGAACCCATTACTTTATTATTACTAAAAAGGTTTTTCCATATGCTGAGGAGAATTTTGAGTAAGGCTAGATACATAGACGAATATGCTTTGTAAAAAGACTTGTTTGTTAGAAAAGTGGATTTATAGGTCTGATCCTTTCATAGATAAAGAGTTCACAATTTCCCATCAGTTGTACTATCTGCGGTAATCATATTGCAGATCTGAACTTGCGCAATAAGAAGTCTACCATGTAATTACAGCCATCGTACCAGAACATTGATGGACTCAATGACGTCGATGAAGACCTCGTTCTTCTTGTACTTGATGCCCTCTGACCTCCAGGACACAGCGTTGGTGACCGTGGTGGGGACCTTGCTTTTAGCAACCTCCAGCTTAGTTCCCTCCTGAGTAATGTATCTGCACAAGATAGATGATGGAGCTTTTTCATTAATTGATCAATTGTGCGCATGTATGTTACAGGGTGTAATCTAAATGCACTAGTTTAGTACACAAGCATCTAATTGTATCAACGCAGTGGATGTGACGATATAATACATGCATGATTATTATTATTATTACATTCAAAAGTCATTATCCCTTTAACATCAAAAAATGTATAGTTTGACCAAAGGCAAATAATTAGTCGATTATTCTCAGTGTTTCAGAGACACTGAAACCATACTTTAACCTTTCATTGTTTCTTTGGGCTCTAGTTAATGTAATTTGCTATGAGTTATTACATGTCATGGTTTTAGAAGATCAATCGATAAACATCAATAAATCGACTGATTGAAAGGAAAGGTTCAAGTGTCTTACTCCTGTAGGATCTTGCTGTCGGTGGTCTGGGGGAAGCCAAAGTCCATCAGCTCATCCAGAAGCTCGTAGACCACCACAAAGTTGTCTTGGATACTCTCCTCCTCAAGCTCTTTGAAGTACTCGGTGAACACCTGCCATTCCCAGATGGGCGCACATCAACTACAGGCTGATGGCTCCTTCTTTGCTCAAATCACTCCTTCTTTGCATAATTCATCTCTTTTTCCATCTCATCTTACATTTTTTATAAAGTTATAATTCTTGTTTTAGCTTTTCATTGTACATGTGCCCGTTACACTTTCATGACTATATATAAACATGGAGGTTTTGACCTTCGATTATATATAGTCTCCCAACAATGTGTTTATCAGCCCCTCTTTCTGGGCCCTGTTCAGATCTGCAGGTGTCAGGTGGGCCTCATATGGGAAGTGGTCCTGCGGTCCCTTGTGAATACGATGAATGGGCGCATCATTTCAAGGTCCCCCACCAGCCCTCACGCACACATTGGATGAGACAGAGAAGGACATACCTCCACCAGCTTGTACAGGAAGGCGTAGACCAGGGACGCGTTGGAGTTTTTGTTTGTCGTGGCCACCACTGTAAACTGGCTCAGGTCAACGGGTTACCACAGTGAATGAGGAACAGATTAACATTTAATAACAATATATTACAATTTAACACACACGCACGCACGCATTCAGCATTCATTCCATGTTTGTAAATGTTTTTCCTGGCCGGGACTGTAAGTATAGGGTTAAGGATACGGTACAGGTTGCTGTGCTTGATCCACAAGAAGTGGACGCTGCCGTGCAGCAGAACAGGGCTCAGAAGTCCATCCTCTTCCTCTTGCATGAGTAAGGGCAGGAAATGGTCGATCTCGGCCATGTCTACGTCGCCTTTGTAGTTACGGCATATCAACACCTGGGAATGGAGCGTGACCCCACAGGGTCAATGTTGAGCGTTAGAGCCTTATACTGTTGTGTTGGGCCACCCTCACAAGAAGTCATTTATTCATCAGTTCTAATTACAATACAACACATTTCGATTTAAATGATCGTCAAAACTTTAAGTTAAAGTACTCTTTATTGCACAAAAAGGATCTTAAAGGATCTTTTTTTTTTTATACAAAGAAAGAGCTAGATGACAAAAACGTGCAAAAAGTAAAGCATATTTCTGATAGCATAGTCAAGAGGTGTAATAGGATCAGAATTCCTAACAATGACAAAGCAACGCATGAACTAACGGGATGAATGGCATGTAGTCGCGGTACACGAGAGAGAACCGGTATGCCTGACAGCAAACAGCAATCAATTATATCCAAGCTATAAACATGCATTGGGATAGGACACTTGATTTAAGAGTCAATCCCAGTATAGTAATTTCCTGCAGTAGATCAAAGCGGAAATTGTCCGCTGAAGTTTTGGAGCAGGCCTAAAGGTTGTTTCAGCTAACAGTCGTGCATGATGTTTCCGGAAGTGGAACCCAACTGAAACACCATCGCAGACTCCGATTAATATTTAACGACTACCTTATTAATGTTTAACTACAAAAGCTACGGCTACAATTCAACTTTTAGAAAAATATTATGGGAAATGTCTACAAATTTTAGCTCGGAATAACGTGTCATTGTGTAGCCAACGATGCCCCTCGATTAACAATACCCCCAGCTGAACTTACCTTTCCCTTCAGATCCAGCAGGAACACAGCGGAGACAGACATTGCTCTGTTTAAAAGCCGAACCCAAAAGCCTAAACAACAATGTCTAAATAAATGCAAATTTGTTCACCCAATGTCTACAATTCTATGTTGTCATTTCTCTGCTAAAAACAGTGTGCAAAATAGCCTAAAAGGGGACCATGGACTCCGCCGTTCCTTTTCCTGGAGATAGTGTTCGACGTCACCAGCCTCAGGTAAAACATTGACAGGTTATGCGCTCACCTGAATCGTGGAAGTGGGCTGCGCTGCGGGAACTGGCCGCAAGAGCGCATGGTAGATGTACGTATATTCATCATGATCGTCTAGTTCTTCTCTACCATGAATGAGTATCATTGTCTAGTTTCGCTTTTTTAAACAACTTTTTTTACTGAGCCAATCTT